>NC_056739.1:1788660003-1789032503 GCF_019279795.1 Protopterus annectens | reverse complement strand
AAAAGGCAGAAATGTTACCGATAACAGAGTAGTTCAGGTTAGTTACATAGAAAATGTGTATCTGTACATTCCAGTAAAAAAGCAGGGTGTCATGTACAATATATATACTTTGGTTCCTAAAGTAGATCAACCTTTACTGATTCTGTGAGAGGAGAAGAGAGGGAAAGTAGATAAGCATAGTGTGGTAGGTGGCATGTCCTGTGTTGAAGCAAGAGCACTTGGCTTGGATAAAGAACTGCTTTTAGCTGCATTCTTATTTTTGGAGTAATTGTTGATTTAGATTGATGAGGAGAGCTTGCCAAAGACTAGATACCCGAGAGAAATCTGTATGTGCAGTGCTGTGGACTTTGAGTCTAGGGGTAATGAGAGTGGTGTGGCAGAGCATGTGCAGTCCTGTGGAGTTTGGGTCTAGGGGTAATGAGGTGCAGTCCTGTGGAGTTTGGGTCTAGGGGTAATGAGAGTTGGTGTGACAGAGCATGTGCAGTGCTGTGGAGTTTAATTCTATAATGATAGTTGGTGTGACAGAGCATGTGCAGTCCTGTGGAGTTTGTATTGGTAGCAGTGCCTCAGGTTAAACTTATTTATACAGGATTACTGTTTTCACATTGATTTACATTATTTTTATGATAATATTTTTGCAGTTTGGATTTTATTTATTTATTAGCATTTATATATGGGGATAGTCTGATGGGGCACAATGCCTCTTTTCAACAGAGGCCAGGGGAGGAAAGCTCCACACAGAATTCATAAAGTTTACAAAAGGTTACAGTGAGAGAGAAGTAGAAAGCTAATAAAACATTACTAACAACTCTCAGTTAATGGTTAGAAGACAAAAAGTACGTATTAGAGAGATTAGTAGAAGTCTTAACTATTAAGCCAAAAGAATGAAGAAATAAGGTAACTTGAATATGAATGGCAACTAAGTTGAGCTGTTAAATTACAGAAATACCTTATTTGAAGTGTAAGTGTTACAGACACAGCTAAAGGTCTTAAATATTCAACAGCAAGAAAGAAAAGAGTAAGTTATGTATGAGCAACCAGCGGTAATGTAAAGAGCAGGGTGCATTATTTACAATGACTTCTAAGTTTAAACTTATATACAGTGCTCGTAGTTGAGAGACTTGACTGCTGTAAGTGGGGTAAAAGAGATGCTGGGAGTAGTTTGCAAGGTACAGAAAAACAGCATTAAGTAGAAGCAGGGATCCTGACTTACAGGAAAGAAGAGCTGACTGAAAAACACAGAAGAAAGGCAAAAAAATAGATGCAGGATATTAAGATAAATGACAACAGAGGATATTAAAGTAGGTTGGATGAGGTACGTGAGAGAGAGAGAAGCATAAACTATAAACCAAAAGGAAAATAGGAAAGCAGCTTTCAACACTTAAACCAAAACAAAATCTAAGCAGTTCAGAAGGCCTCGAAGAACCACACTCCAAAGACACCCGAAAAGATATAAATACAACTTTTATTAAAGTTGTATTGATATCTTTTCGGGTGTCTTTGGAGTGTGGTTCTTCGAGGCCTTCTGAACTGCTTAGATTTTGTTCTGGTATAAACATAAACTATGCATCTTTCTGCAGAACTAGCTAGGGAAATTAAACTAAAAAGCATATTGTCACATGGAGTATGTTGTAAAACTAACAATGTTTTTCTTTTTCTTTTTTTTTTTTAATGACATTTTCAGTCTGTAGTATTTAGGCTGCTAACTACAAAGCTTTGAAATTTGAAAGCATACTTACTAAAACCTATTTTAAAATCTAAGTTTACTTAAGTGTCATACGATGTACATTTTTATTTTTAAGAGAGGTTCTTTTTTGTGCCTTGCTGATTAGAACAAATGTGTCACATAAATGACACAGCTAAAAGCTTTGCCAAATGTTAAACATTGTGCTTAATGCCAAAGTAATGCTGCTTCAGGAATCTGATGTTTTCTGTCATGTTACTCTAAAATAAGCGTGTCTCTAAATATTCTTGCTTTTTCAGAAAATGAATCTTGTCAGGTCCTGTATAAGCGGAAAGATTTGTGCTTCACACTGACGTCCGTTGTAGATATAAGCATATTAATAACAACATTCATGTTTTGTCAGCATTTCTGTCAGGTCATATTATACCAGTACAGCTTGCTGAAAGGCAAAATGACATGTAAATACTGTGCTGTATGACCATGCAGTCTACGATGATCAAGCTGCAGGCTTGCAAAGATATTAAAATGCAAAAATGTGGTCTCAGAAAAGACGTAAACATTGAATTGCACCAGTAGGTATATATGTTACAGTTGGGTGGAATTGCTATATTCCCTGATCAGCTGCAGTAGGGGCAGAAGGATTTGTTCCCACCCCACAGGACCCATACTGCGGCATGTCCTGAAGTTTTGACAAGTTGTAACTTAATAAAATGTAACTCAGTCTATTCCAGCTCAGCTGACCATCATGTAATCATTATATGCATTTTTATGATGGAGGAAATAGGACTTTATTTTGGGGTGAAATCAAACACTAAACATTATTTTATTAAGAAAATTGTTTTATACCTGCAGGCATTGTGGCTTTAAGCACAAATGCTGTTTTTTTTTTTTTCCAATATGTTTTATTGGCCTCTTAAAGGCTAAAGTAAGGGCAGAAAATCAATGCTTCCTTTCTCTGGCTATGTCACTGAAAGGAATAGAAATAGGCAATACCATTGGTCATTCTTCTGCTGAGTTACAGATGGCGACTCATTATATTCCAGGACTCTCCTCTCCTCTGAAATAGAGGTTTTAGCTCATGGGCAAGGTAATAATAGGCATTTTTGACATAACACTTTCTCTATCATCCCAGACCCTCATAGCTGTATTTATTAAGAAGGATGCGTTAACCTTATCTGCTTTTCACCCCGCACTGCACTTCATTATATCCACTTAACATACCATCTCATTCCTCATTTTACAACTAATAACCACATCTAAAGATCCTTAAATGACTCCTTAAAACTACTACTTATGTATCTCTCCCCTTTCTTGGCACATCACTATAATGCAACTTTTATAATTATTTCCATATTTTTGTATTCCTTTCAGTATAAAAATATTATGATATCAAATACTAAAGCAGGTCAGACTAAACTTTTCCAGATGTCATTTACCCTCCGTCAGGCAACAAAAAGACTTTGAACCACTTGTAGATGTTATACAATTATATCTTAGGTTTCCTTATGCGCAAAAGCCTACTTTACACAACATGTATATCAGAATAAAGTACACTTCATAGAAACCATTTATGACCATTTGTTCTGTTTACAGAAATGGACCCCATATTTATTACATATTACACACACACACACACACACACACACACACACACACACACACACACACACACACACACACACACACACACACACACACACACACACCATTACTACCATCGCTATGGCTGCAGTCAGCTTTGAGAAGCTTGACTTAGCAAACTCAGTCTTTCAAATGAACACTTTCCCTATGGCAAAGAAACCTATTATTTCCAGTTTGAAAACTGATGTATGTCATGTGACAGCAACTAAGTATATGCGTGAGTGCCCTTGTACTCCAGATCACTCATACAGCTGAATTTTCCTTTTTTTCCTAAGGCATAACAACCACAGACTTGATTATGTTAAGCAGAAGATGCACAGACACACCTGCCTACATGATGGTATTGGTGTACCCTCCCCTATGCAATAGTAAATGCTTTATTTTAGTTATATGCCTCTGAATCTTGCTCATGTAGCATGACCTATTACTGACAAATTTATAAATTCAGTATCCATTTATATTCAGTCTGACCTCATCATAGAACAAACAACCTGATTGTTAATATTTGAAATGCACAGGACTTGCCTGGTCTTACCTTGAAATAGGCTAGAGCTGGTCTCACTAATTACAAGCCACAGCTTTATACTGAAATCAGTTGTATAACATCTTGATTAGTTTAAAAAGTAAAAATATCTAAAGAAGTGCAGAAATAGGATAAGACATCATTTTTAAATGAACAAATACAAAATAAACATCCTAAACATTCAGACATAAAATGGAAACACTAAAACTAAGAGGCATAATTACAAAAACAAAACACTTTCACTGATATCTAAAACTAATGACACATCTATTCTTTCTTCTAATTGTATTCACTTTACTAACTAGGGTAGATCTACTGAATTGTTAAAGGTGTCTGCATCATGTTGTGGTGTGCGTATAATTAAAGTAACAAGTAACCAAAACTTTTTTGATGGATACTGTGTGTTACTTTTAATTATGATAGTTTGCAAGCATTGTTCTGAGGTAACCTATCATATCACTTCTCATTTTTCTTAGTTTTTAACATAAAACAGTACAATATGATTAACTGATAAGTAACACTTTATGTATGGATTTGTTTATATTTTGTTTTCTGTATTACCCAGCTGCGTTGTACCCATTTTCAGTGAAGCCCTAAGAAGGAAGGGTTTAATGAATATTAACTTAACAGTGTACAAAACAGAACAAGTGAATTATACACCATTGTGTGAGGTAACAGATAAGTTTTATAAATATTTCAGAAACAAAGTATTTTACATATCTAACAAATCAATACTTGAAAAACTGACTAGTGTGATATCTGAGAAGACAAGGCGATACAATAAGTAGTAACACGTTTGATATGGCATATTAGTACGGTTAATGCAAAATGCACCAAATAAGTACAGCATGTTTAAAGACAGAGAAGAAAAATATCCCTGACATCTTTACTATGAGTTTTATATCTCACTAGTGGCAAGAATGTTGATGCCTAAATTATTCGAAAGCTACGATAAATGCATTTAAAAATATGTTACAGAGCACCACAATGGACAAATGGATTTACTGCTGTAAAAGATACTAGCTTGGATGCTTCAATGTATCAGATAGAGAAGGTCTAATTGTGCAGACTACATATTCTGCCTAGATGAACAGCTCAACATCTGAATGCATGTGCAGTCCTAAGTAGGTACATTAAAGTTTTATGTTATTATTATTATTATTATTATTTATTGCTTTGTCAAAATGCAACGAATGCAATAATTATGTACTAAAGGCCCCACCTTCTGACAAAATTAAAGTACGGATTTGTGTTAAAATTGCTCTGCATTGTACTGAAATGTATTTCTCTGGTCGGTGAAAACATGTAGGCTAAACTACATCAGAAGGACTTAAATTATTCTGTGCAGTTTGTCACCAGTAAAGTAATGGAATCAGTGATTTTTTCTAGTGCATTCCATGTGTTGACTGATATATATGAGGGTTGCTCAGAATTTAATCAGGAGTGCTGCAGTTAGTTCATGAGGGCAAAGCCTGAATACTCTAAATTAAATAAAACGTGGTTCGATTATTATTGTTATACCTCAGACCAACTAGGTAACTTGTATTGTCTTGTATTTGCCATTATGCGTATTTACACACACACACACACACACACACACACACACACACACACACACACACACACACTGTTTGTGTGACTGTATTATGACCTGGGCAGTACAAGTAAATGGTCAGTTGTGATCAATGTACTACACCAGTAAGGAAATGGAAACAAAATGATCCATGAACACACTATGTTGGCAATTAAGAGCAAGAAAAGTTGGGCCTTCTCCCCGAGGAGACATCGTAAACCCTTTCCCTGAGGTTGCTGCATGGTGCTTTGCTGGTTTGTGATTGACAATGTGTGAGCTGGTTATAAGTCATTCAACAATGGCTGACATATTTAAAAATGTCTGTAAAAAATAATTAGAATAATTATTAATAAATTGTCCTCTTTTTTTAAGTTACGACACCACATTTCAGTTTAAACTATAAAAAATGAAGCAGTGTTCAAATAAATACAGAACCTGGATTATAGACTCTAGTACATGCTTTTATTCCACTTCACCATCAGCTTCATTACACATTTAAATCATGCTAATGGGGTTTAATAAATGCATGGGGCTTAATAAGCTTAAGGTATAAAGCCTCATGTGAGATCTGTGGAGAGTTTACTTTTTAACTTGGTGTGTAACTTATTATTTTTACTTATTAAAACCAGTACATTTGAATATGCTTATTATTTACTATTTTAGATCAAGATGAAAAGTAACTATTAAATTGTTTTATTTCTGAACTTTGTGCTATTAGTTGTATTTTAATTCTGTGATTTCAGGTACAATTATTTAAGCCGATTGGGACTGATGAAATGGTATTTGTTGAACTCTTTCGAATTTAAGTATGTAGAATCTACAATAAAATGTCTGTGTTATCTGAGCATTGCTTTATTTTTTTATCTGCTTTTTACTCATATTATTTGGCAAGGTTTTGGACTTTTTATTTGATTCAGCTTACCTTGTTTGGGATTTATTAGATATGTTTTTTTTTCCCTTTAGATATATTTATTTATTCATTTTTTAATTAGTACCGTGACTCTGTTTTAAACTTCGTAGGTACGGCTAACTTGCATAGCTTTAATTTGCTTAAATGAGTTCAATTTTTTTTTTTTTTTTTCATGACAGTTCTCAGAAAAGTGTTAGAAGAGTCAGTACAAAGATGAGTAGCATTTCAAGACTGTTTCTCACCTCTTCCTTTGGCCCTTGCTCCAACCTGTAATCTTTTTGTGATGCAAAGGGGCACACTGTTTGGTGGCTTCCTGAATAATTTTTTTACCATGGATGATCCCCATCTACCAAATTTGCTAAAGGTTTAAATTGGTGAAAGATTAAAATATCCATTTATTGGAGTGCAGGCAGGAATAGACTTTTCCAGACTGTTCTCTAACTTCTTGCTTCATTCCTTTCTCTGTCCTGCATCTGCACTAAAGTCAGAGTAAAGCAAGGATTACTTTTGCACGTTCCACGAGTAAGAACGTTCTTTGGTAAGAAGACAACTGACACTAAAACCGCCTTTTCTAGTGATACAATGGTATCTTTTGGGGAGCAGCAGTAACAACTCAAGTTATATTCAGACTAAGACTTAATTTCTCATCATCACGGGAATTGTGTCAGACATAGTGTTGCCTGTCTTCTGTCAGTTTACCTGTTGATATCTGTCCTGTAAGTGAGATTTTAAGGTTGGGATATGTATATTCTGCCCTCTTTGATTATATTCACCTGAATACATTTTGTATTTAAAAATTATTTGTTGCATCTCCCAAGCTGCTAAATGTGTACAACTGGGTGTCATTCAGTACAGCTCTTATACAAATTAACAGCAAAATAAAAGTAGATGAGATGAAAGAGAACACAATGCAGATGTAACATATTATATTTATTTAGTTTAACTTAGAGTCAGTGATTTATTTGCAGAACGTGGTTTATAGGCCTATACATTACTGATCTTTAAAGTTAATTGAAACTGCTTAAATGTTTTCATTGTTGAATTATTTCATCTGCTTGCTTGCGTTTGTGCAGCACTACCTTTACCTGTAGGCTATTCAAAATTTACCAGTAATTGAACCCAGATTCTGTCCGGCTGATTTTTAATATCTATATGTAATAAATATTAAAGATGTGTGATTAAAAAAAATGGAATAGCATAACAGGATGCCTATTACCCACAAGAAGGCATATCTCTGTATGGTCCAATTGTCCACAGATGCAGTCTAATAAAATGCAGACATTAATATACAGTTCTTAAAAATGAATTCCTGTTTTCACAAGATGAAATCCAGAAATTGACATTTTTAAATATAATTTTTAGTTATTACTACATTTCTTTATACTTTATTGCATCTGTGTGTATGCCAAATTAGAATGCATTGCATGTACAGAACACTGAACACTGAGTAAGCAAATTGTGTTAAATCAGCTATTCTCCAACCCTCACAAAACTTAATGACCTCAGCCCAGGACTCCTCACCCATTGAAACATCACAGAAACTTTATTATTATAGGTAAGTACTATGCTGTCTGTCCTTGTGAGCCATTTTATACTTGACAAACCTTCATAGAACCAAAAAAAAAAAAAAAATGAAACTAGATGGGTGTTACAACAAAGCTGCCAGATTTACCACCAATCTACCTACAAAAAGACACCACTGTATACCCCCAAATAACTACACTGGCAAGAGTTCCCACAATATCTTGCATATTCATAACTACTTATATCGCTATAATAATAATAATAATAATAATAATAATAATAATAATAATAAGTAATACGTGTGTGTGTGTGTGTATATATATATATATATATATATATATATATAATACATACATATATGCACACATACGCTAATCTCTTTCCACCTCATCTTGATCATTGGCTTCAAATCATGTACTTCTCTGAAAGTTTTTTTTTAAGTCTCTGTACTGCAGTTCTTATCCTTTGCTACTTTTATTCTTTGTTTTAATAAAACTGTCTAACTTTTGTCTGGAGCTTTTCTCCCCATCTCCGTTGCCCCCCCCCCAACAAACGGGAATTAAATAAACAAGCGATTAGTAGTAAAGAAAGGTAATATATTTTTTATTATTATTGTTGTTGTTGTTAATTGATGTTCTGGCTTAAAATGTCAAAATCCATGAAAATTTAATTTCCAAGTACTCTGCCCAAATTAAAAAAAAAACTATTGTCACTGTAAGTCGTCTAAGAACAAGACAATAAAGATCAGTTTAAGTGATCCAGTGAAAATGAGAATTAATCCGATTGTTAAAACTGAAGAGTAATTAATATTGACGGCTGTAGGCTCACACACGCAGGTAGGTTTGTGCGTGTGTTTTATTTTAAGGAAAAGCTTTAGTTATTCATAGTCTTTAGAGCACTGCCTAGAATTTCTTGTTTATTTGCCATACTAAGTAAATCCATTTGGTTTGTTTCTTTCCTGAACACAGTAGATAAACTTTGCTGATTTACTCTGCTCTTGTGGTTCCACCTGGCAGAAGAATCTCCACCAGGTGTGACAGGAGAACTGCTATCTCAGGTGTTGTCATGGGCTATGCGCGTTTGTATGTGTTTGTGAAGATATTAACATAAGGGACTCTGCTGGAGGAAATATCATAGGGGCTCAGATAAAACACTCAGTCTCAATAACTTTTGTGTGGAATGTTTATGTTGATGCAGGTGTCTTAACCTCGGTCACTAAAAATCATTTTCGGAGTCTCACCAGTCACCCCACTTACTTTAAAGGACATTCTCACTGCCGGCGTCGTGTTTGTTTCTTCTTTATGTTAAAATGGCACTACTTTGTATAGGGTACATAGAAGTTGCGTTTGTTTATTGAAATTATTCTACCAAAAAAGTAGTTGTGTGGTGCACCATAATATGTAAAAAAAAATTAAAAGGTAGACTGTATAACCAAAGCTTTGACATTTCACATCTTTCAGCACCTGCACTTGGTCTTATTTATGTCTTATTTGTATATTGTGCTACTTTGAATAAAAATAATTACTTATTATGAATAAAAATAATTACTTATTAAGAATAGTTAAATAGTCTTAGCTGGTCTATTGGTTCATGCACGTTTTTCCCTCTTTGTGTGTGCGTTAAATTCATTTTAAAATTAATAGCTGCATTTCCATTCTGAGGTATGAAACTGTTAACTCCTGTAAATGTAGTTGTGAAAAATCAAGAACCCCTCAAATGTTGTAAACTACTGTCAGTATTCTGTCAGGCAAATTTAGAATTCAGCCCCCCCCCCCCCCCCGACAGCGTCTCTGTTACTTACCAGTCCATATAAGTGCAGAAATGTGGACACCATGCTTGGCAGGCTAGTCTCCATCTTGGTAAATAAAACTGGAATCCCCCTGAGATGTTGGTGCACTTAATTTGCTCACATATTTTCCTTTGTAAGTGTTTCATCACTGCTATGGCTCTGGTGTCGGTTCCATCATGTCATCTGGCTTCGTTTTCTTAGAAGCATGGCCTTCTGGAAATGTCCTTGATTTTGACCCAGAATATTCTGTTTTTTACAGCTGACAGTACTATTACAGACTAAGCCTACTGGAGCAGTGTAGGTTTAGAGGAGTGCTTGTTTGCCAGATGTTAACATTTTAAAAGCAAGTCTTATTTATCAGGCTGATATTCACTTCTGATCAACTTAGAACTTAGTTAAACTCCAGGACATAAGGAAAAGCTTAATCTCTGTATAATTTGCAAGCCAACCAAACCCACAGAACACTTTCTTTTCACACTAAGGTGACCCAGAAATATTGTTTGGTTAATTGGTTTGCTCAAGGTCGCACAGTACAAAATGCGAAACAAACGAATCTAAGCCAAGGCTTAGATGACACTCTTTAGCAACTCTTAAATTTAACCTTGTGTGTTGTACTGACAACTAAAATGTTATCCATCTTCTCAGCAATGGCTTAATAGTCAGAGCGAGGTCCAGAAACTTGCTTTATGCTTATGGTATGCTTCCCTGCCAATAGTAAAAGAATTCTTCTTGAATCATTTTTATTAAATTTAAAAAGGCAGAATAGTTTACAGATACTAATGTCTATCTTTGATTTAATTTTGACTTTTTTTAATATTATTCTGTTTTTGTATCTGGACTTGATGGGGGATACGTAGGGAACGCTACTGGTAAACTTACTTTCTCAGCTCATCTTTATCTTTCACTTTCTTCAGCATCACTTCATTTCATCAGCTGTATTTAACTAATTTTATTTCCTTGCATTCAAAATTTAAAACATAACATTCTGGAAAAAGAAAAAAGCTCAAGAGTAGGTGTAGAAGATGTGTTTTTGGTTCGTCTGTCACTTCGGTATTGCCTCAGACCGCAGTAAATGAATACAGATTAGCACTGCGATTATTATCGGTACAGCAGTCTACAATAATGCATTCTTTGCTACCCCACTCACACATCCTGTCTTTAGCTTCCTTCTCCCTTTCCTAATGTCAGTCCCAATTTTCTCCCTCAGGTCCTTTTATTGTCACCATTTTTGTCATCGGTGTGCTTCCTAGCTGTCAGCAGACCCTGTCTGTGTCTGCCTTGAGCTTCGGTAGTTTTGGTGATAGATGGTGTGTTAACATAACCCTAGCCTACTGCTCCAGGAGACCTTTCCTTTCTTCGATACAATCACAAACACTTAGAAACACTTCAACATTGATTAGAGAAACAGTCACTGGGGATGATCAATCAAAGAATGGCGTGGGTGCTGATGATCGGTGCTTTAACCTTAGCATGGTTAAAAAAATAGTCCGCTATAAAGAATAAAGACTTTTACAATTACTTTATGTCGTGTGCATATGTGGAAACAGTTCCTAGCCTTACTTATAAGTTGTGCTGTTCATTTTAATTTCCTTTTCAATATTTTCTTACACTACGTAATTGCATATATTTCTAATTAATTAAATGATTATATTGTTTTTTAGTTGAACTATGAATATTTGATTTCACTTATTTTCAGCTAATCAAAAGTAACTAAAAGTTAACTTTGAGTCATAAATAATATGTCTGTATCGCTGTAACTAACCTATTAACGTAATTGCATATATTTCTAATTAATTAAATGATTATATTGTTTTTTAGTTGAACTATGAATATTTGATTTCACTTATTTTCAGCTAATCAAAAGTAACTAAAAGTTAACTTTGAGTCATAAATAATGTCTGTATCGCTGTAACTAACCTATGCAGCGTAACCTTCTTACACTTCGCTATCATCATCATCATCACCATAATTTTAAGATTTGGACAGGACGTTCATATTAAGTGAAATCCAGGTGTACCTCCTGTCAGATAATTTAAGTAGTTGCAGAAACACTACTAATCTGAATTATTTTGAAAATAATCATTTATCAGAAAGGCAGGCGATAACTATTTCAACCGTGACCTTTTTGGGGGTTCGGACGTTTTAGACGCAACTGTTTTGCTTTTATTCTTACAGAAAGAATTATAGCACATACAACATGTCTGACAGGTGGTTTGTTTGGACTTTGTGATGTCCTGTGCACTTATTGTCGTTGTATTGTTGCATTATTTTAAATGCAGTTCTCTGGCACGTTGCTACTGCGTGTGTGTGTTTATTTAACTGGTGCATCTATCTGTGTTAGTGAAGTAATGAACTTTTCAGAGTTCTGCTATTAGAAAAAAATTTGATTTTCAAAAGGCAAGGTACCAATTCAGAAAAATAAGAAATGAACCAACCCTTTCATTCCTCCAAATTCAGATTTTTTTCCCTGCTAATTACGCCACGATATTCACTGTATTCAAAACGGTACCTTGTCCAGATATCCCTGTGTTCTTTGTAGCTTTACCTATCTGCAAATGTTGGGTTAAAGCACTTTTTATTACCGTCACCAATTCTTGACTTTTAATTATCTGATCTCAGCACCATATATCTTCTTTTATGGTAATCAAAGTGTACTTTTTGCTGAAGTTGTGAAGTTATGGGCGAGCCGACGCTGATACTCTCCTTCTTGTATCATTAGTAATATTAAACACTGCAGTAATAAAATATTCCTTAAAAGCCAGGCTGCTTTTTCCTTCGATATTAACTTTACAAAGTTGTCTTGCATTCAGGAACTGCGCCATACCCAGGTATCTGACCATTGTACGTTGTGGACTTGCTTTTCTCCTGCTCCTAAGTGCATATGATAACACTTTCTGTGCTACCAGTAAATTGTAACTTTGTAAATCCGAATTTTAAATACTAGATCTTTACATTAAAGACAGAGTCTTATTTGTAAAATAAAAGGGGGTGTCATTAAGTGCTGTTTGAGTTGTATAAACTGGCTTGATTCAGTATGATGTGCACAGTAACTATGAGCAATCTTAATGCTAAACGCCCTGTCATTTGTGAATTATATGAACGCTAATTTCCAAGGAGACATTGTTTGTGTTGTAGATTTAGAAAATAAAATAATTTCAACACTTAAAACGTTTATATTGTTTACTGGGTTTCCTTTAAACAAACACCATAATTCCTGCTGCTAGATCTCACCTTACCAACCGTTTCTGCCTCACGTCTGGCTATTTATACATCTGTCTATCCATCTGTCTGATCTTCGGTCAGAACTGGAAACTACAAGAAAACAACTTCATTAAGTAAAGAACTGATGCCCAACCATCCAAATACATTTAGGAGACGTCTGTGCCACATTATATGCAGTTTCCTGTAAATGCTCAGTTCTGTCTCTTTTAGATGTAGGGTAGTATTTATTGTCAGAAGCATCAAACTTCGCAAGAGATCCAGAGCTTCGTCCCAATAGGTTGCCGGTTTCATTGAATATTCCTGCTTGTAAGGATCTGAGCTCAATAATGTTCCTGATACCAGCCTGTGTTATCCGGTACAGACTAGTTTATGTGGTGTGAGGGCACTTCTTACAGTAATATATAATGTACCCTTACTGTATACAGTCCTCAGACAATTCAAGTTTGTATGTGGATGTTGGTCTTTTCCGGGATAGTTTATCGGTTTATTTCTGTATTACTTGGTAAAGAGAGTTGGATAAAAAAGTTTGTGGAATTGCTCTCTCTCTCTCTCTCTCTCTCTCACACACACACACACACACACACACACACACACACACACACACACACACACACACACTACTACTACTACTACTACTACATGTACCCACAATACATAAGTTGCATCACAAAGGGAAAGACGCAGGTTTTCTCCTAAATCTACATAACTAGCAGTGATGAGGCTAAAAATGCACGCAGAATGAAATAGTCAATCTCTGTATTTACAGACTTCCATTTTTTTTTATTTAAACTTCATTCCTTGTGACTTAAACTTGCCGAGATTATCCAGATATGGAAACGTTTTCTGTACTTAGTTTGCGTAGATCTGTTAAAAAACCTTAATAACAGTACAGAGTCGAAGACCTTCAAAGTTAATAATAACAGGTTTGCTCCCACCTCCCCGATTTGTAAACAATATACTTAGTATGTGCACAGGCAGGAAGACGGATAAATAAATGCACTTCGTAATGGGCTGTCCAAAAATGACCGGCCCCCATATTTAAAAAGCGATATGTTTAAGATGGACTATTTAAACTCGAGCTGCTTTAGTTATTAATTACTGCTGAACTTGAGTGTATTTTATGTACAAATACTAATAGTCCGACCAGCTTCAGCAGAAGATCGTTTAGCCAGTTCACTGTAACCTTGCACAGATGCTTGGACACGAACTTTTGTAATAAAACATAAATGTTGCTTATTCCTTAATTATTTTACTAACAACTGCTGCGTTAACACTGTCATGATGCACATCTTAATCAACATTGACATTGTGTTTGTGTGCCTGGGTTATACCCCAAAGGCCAGTCATAGCGGTCAGAAACAGTTTTAAATAACTTAAACTGCATGCGTTCTCCATTTCATATCAAGGCATGACATATATAACTTGTTGGACTGGCGGTTAGGGGCTCTAGTTTAACACAGCAACAAGCCAGCAAGCTACAACAATCAGCAGTCACAGTTATAGTACACATATACAAAACATATCTGATTAACAGTCCTGCTAAACACCATACGTTGTTCACTTTTTGACTTGGCCACTAAATGTTTTGGAGATGTCTGTACTGCTGCGCCTTACCGTAGCTGATGACAACTCCTCCGTTGTGGCTGCCTGCTGCCGGTACCTTGCTGCTCTCTGCACTTCCCTTACAAGGATGCCTTTGCATGTATATGAGCTGCTGCTGGTGGTGGTATTTGTTAAAGGAACCGTCCCTTACACAGTCCTGATGGCACTCCTGGTTGTTATAGGGACTCCTTGACCGGTCCCCAAAGTTAAGTCCCTTACCAGTCAGGTAACTGTTGGCTCCGAACTTGTCACTGCAATGTGAGGCAGGGGGCAGTGCCCTGAAAGGAGGAGAAAGGACACTCGGACCTTCTCTGCCCTGTGGAGCTGCCGAGAAGTAAGAATCCATAGTTGGCATATCACTGTAAGAAACTCAAGAATCAGCACTCATTCCTAAAAAAAATAATTAAAAAGCACAGGGGCTCCAGATGCGCGTTTTTTGTTTAGAAGGGGAGGGCCGTCAGCAGTCACCACACACACACACACACACACACACACACACTGAGCTGGCGTTTTTTTTTTTTTTTTGCAGAAAGCACATTCAGAAGCGGTTTGAGTTTGATTTACTACTCTGTGTAGATCTAAACAGCGTTTCCCTTTCTTTGGCTTAGGGATTTAAGACCGAAAGCACCATGTCCTTAAAGGTGACTATCTTTGGGTCTTAGATTACTCTAATCTATTCTCTTAAAACGGTTCTTTCTTCCCTTAATATGCAGATGAGCTGCTGGTAGGGATGGAGATGGGTGGGTGGATGTACAGAAACCTTTACTGCGCTTTAAAGAATGTAATAAGCTTAGTAATATACAAGCAATTAAATAAAGGTTATGCATTCTGATAAAATAAACATTGCTTTTTTTGTATCAAGAGCTGCAAAGACAGGTTGCTGTTAGGACAGGGATGTGCTCTATTTATCATTTTTTTTTTTGGGGGGGTGCAACAGTATGAAGGTTGATGCTTGGTTTCTTCCCAAATTTCAGTTTGTCACTCTGTTTTCAGAATGTTTAAGACATTAATGCGTAGTAGAAGGTCGCTATAAAATTATAGTTTAATGTCTGCGTAGCCGAGTCCCTCCATTATAATATATTTGTCTTGCTGCCTAGTTCTTGCTTTTTCGTCCTTGTATACGTCCAGCACCCCGATACCTCAACACATTAACAGGGATTTCTCTTAAAGCAAGAAATCTGGACGGAACCAAAATAGCAGGTGGACAAAGGTCTAAAAAGAGGGATAAATTTTAAATATTGCTGTTATAAACTTAGTCGCTAAAATAATAGGCTTTGTATTAACAGGCATTTTTGTGAGGGATATCGGTCTGAAACTCAAATGTGTGTCATTATTTAGTGACGTCTATCTTCGGTGAGTTTCCGGAAAAAAACACAAATTTTACGAGGAAAGGACCAAAAACATGAGACAAAATCTGGACAATTGAGAACTATGTAGACAAGGTTTCTCTTTCCCACTCTCCTTCAATTTCTTGTCCCCCTCCAGTTTCTTTTTTTATCTCCTGAATTTTGAATAGCTCTTTATCTCGTTTTCTGCTTAACTGCTTATGAACCGTATGCACAACTGTTGTTTTGAATCTTCCCTGCTGTAGCAGTTAAGCACAGGAAATTATTTGTAAGAAATTATGCTTTCATGGCCTGAACATGGACTATCTGTCCAGTATTGCTGGACAGATTTTCTTCCAAAATGTTTAAAAACATAAACTTAATGGTTTACTAAAATTACAGTTAAAGCCCTCACCCCACAAAACGCATGCTGTTTTCTTGTGTTAAACACAAGTGCAAAGCTGATGGATACCTATGCAGTGTGTTTCTAAATGAATTTTGGTGGCGAGTACAACACTGTGAGAAGTTATTGGTAAATACTAGGTTAAAGGTTTGTAGCCTAGCCTACAACCAGAGGTTAGAATCAAACTCTGTACGTTCTTTCTGTGAGGTAAATATTTTAACCATTATGCCACCCTTCTCCCCCACACTGATAAAAGACTCTGTGTGTGTGTTTGTGTGTGTGTGTGCGCGCGTGCAACTCAAAGAACAATGTATATTAGAAACATATGTAGTTGTACAACTCAAAAATTCAGACACAAACTACATTTCACTCACATCCACAACGATTTTCCAGAAATATTGCTGCATTTAAGGGAGTATACCATTCGTTTGCATATACATTGAAGTTGATAGCACGTTAACTTCCTAACCGTGTCCAGTTTTTGGCCTTAGTATTCATGCTTATGTTTGGCCTCTAAGGTAAGAGATATAATAAAATCCAATTGAAAGACCGCTCCAAACGTAGATTATTGTTCCAAAACCTGGTTTGCCTTTTTGTTTCGTGTTTGTGTGTGTTATAATAATATGTGCATACACATGCACAGACATACTGCACTGACTCACTCCATTATCCCCCAGTTAAACCCAGACTTTTAATCTTTGACCATTATAATCCCTCCAATGCTTTTCTAATTCACTTCAGCACCGTCTACACATCTGTTTCCAATTTTAAACTGGTGATACATGCTGACTTTTGCAGTAATAAATGGAATGCACAAGCCGAAGTTTCATCTAGTTCAGATTTTCAGTAATGCCCCCGGTTTTGTCTGAAGCCAGACCTCTGTCCTGTCCCTCTTCAGATAAGCAATTCTATAACAAAACATTGAGGACTGTAATCAACAATGAATAACCAAAGTCACAGTTACATACTATCCATATTAAAACACACATCGTGCTTAATAAGAACGCTCTTAAGTCTTTAACTTCCTAGATGTGGCCAGTTTTTGGTCTTGGTGTCCATGATTATTTTTGGCCGCTATCTCTGAGGTAGGAGATTGAATGACATATACAAAAAATATATATATATTACGGTGTAACAGTGCATTATCTCTGGATGTATACAGTTAGTAATAGAGGCTCAATGTTGTCTTGAACTTATTCAAATGTTTGTGTCATTATGCAGCAGTTTAACATACGTAGACCATTTGTCTTGTATTTATTGCACGTTTAACAATTGGCAGAACATGGTTCTGTAAAATCTTAAAACATATGTCTCATTTTAATGACCAACTTACCAGACTGGTTAACAACAGCAAATGCATGCGTTCTGTTTATTTCACAGTCAGCGTGTGTTCAGAGACTTCTTAACCTCTTAGGTTACGAATCAAGGCTAGAGCCAAAAATAACGGGGCAAGAATCAAAATCAGGGACAGATTTTAAAAATTGCTCTTATAACGGGCGTTCCTTCGTTGAAGGTTGTGCGCTAGGCCCGGCAAGCCAGCACGTAAAACTCTACTGCCAATCATTAGCGGACCGAGTTCCATTGTGGCGACCCCTAACCGGGAAAAGCCGAAAGACACAAACAAACACATTCTTAGGGAGTAGCTAGAACAACTGTTTTTGCATTAGCATGCATTTTTTTTCTAATGGACAAGAAACCTGCATGTCTGTCATTAATTAATGATTGCAATCTATAACGATTTGTCAAAAAAAATCAATATTTTTTGAGGAGCACACCAAAAATATGAGGCATAAGTAAATACAATCAGCGCAGTCAAGGACAATTGAGTTATTTGCTTGTTTTGCTTGTATTACATTCCTTAATTCTATTTTTTTTCTCTTTTTGAGCCTCCTATAAATTCTCATTCAGCAGGAAATTCCATGTTTCCCAACCAGATTGCAAGGTATCACTGTTCTTGAATTCAGTTTTTATATTTATAATTTCGGCGTATGCTGTTTCTTGCCCGTGCATTCTCAGTCCCTATAATTCTTCAAAAGTGTCAAAAAGTTATTTTACTTCTCGGGATTGGTGGTAAGTAAAATCTTATGTGTTTACATTAGCAGCATTTGCTGCGACAGAATGTCTAGGAAACTGTTACACTTGCTTTATTACTTGTCATTTTTACGTGTAGACTAGATTGCATATTTGGAAATTATTTTGGAAGCCATGCTAACAAATGGAAAACATATTTCGTATTAGTATGTGCTCATTTTTGTGTGCAAGGATTGCGCGCGTCTCTGTCTCTCCGTGTGTGTGTGTGTGTGTGTGTGTGCGCACACACACACACACACACACACACACACACACACACACACACACTCATATGTAAACAACGCACACACAGCCTTTGCTATGATAGTAAATATTCACTGCGCTCCACTATGAGGAGCCTCTGAGTTTTATACATTGATTTAGGACATGCACACATAAATCTGGCACCGCTGGGCCAGTTACTTTTAAAATAGTTGTCATAATGTTATTTAACTGGCACCGTAAACCTTTCTTCTAATGATGTTTTGTAGTTCGACACCTTTAGGTGGGTTGTACCTATACCTAATGTGGGAAATCAAAACTCATGTAATAATTATTATTTGGTAACATGGGTAAACTTGTATATAGTCAAGCATTTGTTCGATAGTTATGAAATAACTTTCAAAACTGTTGTAAATTTATAGTTTAGCTGTCATCACCTGGAAGATTTCTGTTAAATATATATCACCAAAAAAGTTCCTGAATTATGAACAGAGTTTGTCAGTTTGTGTTTTTCATGACCCCATGTCAGCCTTAATTGTTTGTAAATTTTCCAAGTGGTTCAAAATGTTGCTAACTGACGATCTTACATTTAAATATGTGGTGGCACATAACTCTGATTAAGAAGACGTCTTACTTGTGCAATTTTATTTTTGGCATTTCACTGCTAGCCACTGTTACACTGACACATCAGATGCATAGGATGTATTTAACTGAAGACACATTACCCTCATAGCTGTCAACTAATCAGGGACAAATCTCAACAGGATAGGGCACAAATCCCAAAATAATCCAGAACCATATCAAGGGCACTTTTAAAATATTAGTCTTATTAACTTGAGAGTTTGACAGGTTAATAGAATGTGAATTAATACACATTTTCTGAATTAAAAGAAGTATATAATTCTAATTACTATAATTATTTATTACATTCAGTTCACCTCTTCTCTGACAGTCACCAGTTTTAAAAGGGATTAAGAGGGACATACCTAACATCTGAGTCAAAATCGGTGATAATAAATATTGGTCCAAAAAAGAAAACAAATGACTACCAAATTGTAGGTTTCTCACAATTTTTAACTCACTTAGCTAGAGCAGATCACAAGACAAATATGGGGAACACTCTAGACTGCATTCTGACTCAACATCCCCAAAATGTCTTATCTCGAGGGATATTAGGCAATGATATGAGTGACTTTCATAGCGAGGTAAAATTAATATCATTGCTCCCAAGCTAAAAGTATTACCACCAGAAACTAGAATCAGTTAGCCATTGATAACATAACTCCACATGTATTAGCCATTGATTGGTCGGCCTTAACATTAGATGAAGTTGTACATCTTTTCAGCGATATTCTGCTAACTGTATTGGACAAATGTGACCCTGCCAGAGAGTAAACACACACACACACACACACACACACACACACACACACACACACACACACACACACACACACACACACACAAGAATAAAGTACTCCCCATGGGTTGTTACAGTTACCAAATGATTGATGAAAGTCAGAGATTAGCTTGCAAAACTTTGAAATAATAAAATGGCTGATAATCAGTTATGAAATTCCAATAACCTAGTTATTTCCTTTCACTATTCTTAAGTGTTATCTGTAGCTACAACAAATAATAGAAATAATCCAGAAACCCTTAGCAGCATAGTCAATAACATGATGGGCACCATTAAAGAAACAAAAACTAACTCTTTAAACCTCAAATCAGACCACAACACATATAATAGTTTGCAAGCCATTTAAATATATTATTTTAAATGCAACCATTCAAACTCACCATTAAATGCCATTATTTATAAGAAGCCAGAATGGTCACCTCTTTTCAAGTAATCACTGTAAAACAGAAACACACACATTGTCTGACTCTCCTTTAATGTGTGACTAATCCCATTACTTAGTCATCAACAAAAATTATAAAAAAAAATGTACCAAAGTTTCCTCTCACACAGAAACATTCCAATGATCATATCTGTTTTCAGGACCATGATAAAAGTCTTTGAATTGTAGGCCAATCTATGTTTTAAGGCCACTGTCTAAAATATTACAAATGTTCATCCTTATCTAACTCACAGACTTCTTGAATCTGCACAGCAAAATCACCAAGACTCAACATGGATCTCATCCTCACTACAACACCCAACTGCCCATATGGAAATGATTAACTGTAAAGCTACACAATACGCCAAAGATGAAATCAGAGCAACATTCTTCTTAGATTAAAAAAAAAATCATTGTTGTCCACCAGGACATTCTGATCAAGGACATCGATAGTGGTTGCAGTACATTAGTATTATCATGGTTTGCAAGCTGCCTATAAGATCGGACTCAGACTGTTGAGTGGCAAACATATATATATATATATATATATATATATATATATATGACTTTTTTCAGAAACAAGGTCAGATTAACTTGCTGCAAGTCAATGCAAATAAATAAAACTGACATTAAAATAAGAGACCTATTCACATGTTTAAGGATAAATGATAACCTCACTTTTGATGTACACATAAATACTATCACAAAAGATATACATAAAATATTGTCTGCCTCTAATGGATTAATAAACAGCTGTGCTCTACAACCAGACATAAACTAGCTGATACAGTGCTCTTACTGTTCTACAGATGTAATGCTATGGGAAACCTTAGCATGACTGCCCATCTCAAAATGGAATCTGCTTGGTATAAGCTCCCTAAATCTGAGACACAACTATCAAGAGAAACTCTTACCTGTGCAACTCTTAACAACTTTAACAGGATCTCTTTCAATAAAATTTAAACACCCCATGTTCACACACAGACTTCTACTTAACAGGCATTACCAACTGATTACAACAAAGGTGTAAGACTTGCAGACCATGTGGGACACAAACATTGGAGACAACACCTCATACTATTATGTTGCCAGGGAGGGAAACTCTGCCCATTGACCTAGCTCTTATCACAAAATGTGCCACCTGCAAAAAGGTCTTTAGAATCCACCTAAACTCGCAGTTGTATGTCACAAATGGGAAATTACATAATTAACCCAAATATCAGCCCCTGATTATCATGTAGTGATAATAGTTTATTAATTTTTATTAGCTATGTGCAAAGGGAAATACTGCCAACCAGCTATCTGGAATTTTGTAAATAATTATATGGCATTTGAGAATATTAATATGATTTATATAGAAGTATGACAGAAGGAGATACTGCCAGCACAGCCATCTGCGATTTTTGTAAATAATCATATGCCATTTCTGAATAGCAACATGATTCATATGCTTATCTTACAAATGTATTAGAGCTGTATGTTATGTGTATATTAAACTGCTGGTACAGAAGAAGTGTGTGTTGAACAGGGTTGTACAGTGCTGAGCCTGGATGTGTGACCACAGCGTGCCCTGCTGGATTAGAGCAGAAATGTGTATAAACTATTGTACATGTGTAAATGTATATGTTTTAACAGTGGGAACTAGAACATAGAGGATTAACTTGCAAAACATCAAGACAATAGTTGAAATTAAATTGTTTTATGATTGTGCTATAAAAGTTAGTTGGAATGCAGCAAGGAGACAGGATGTCTAGAAGTAAGGCACGTTTTGCATTGTTTTCTTAAGTGTTTTATGTCTTCCAGCAGTTGCGAAGATCTGAGAGATCTGCATTTTTCACAGGGAGATGCTAAAATGTTAGTTTCTGACAATGAGGATTTAGCTTGGGAACTAAACTCAGGAGACAAAAAGTCGCATCATCCAAGCTAACCCAGCAGTAATATTTGATATTAATTTAAGAACTCTCTGAGAGAGAGGGCATTTTGTATTTTGTCTTTAACCCAGCAAGAACATCCACTCATCTCTGCACTTTCCTTGCTGTAAGTAATTTTACTCTTTTAGATTCAGATAGGAATATAGTAAAGTATAGCTCAGATGTTTTCTTTATTTATTTGAGACTGTCCTGCAATGTTATTTTAAATAGTTCCTGTGAGTTTGAACTCTGATGTAACTGATTACTTACTGAGTATTGCCTTGTTCTTTTATTATTAAATATATTTAAACTTTTCAATTGTGGCTGGTCAGTTTAGAGATATGTAAGCTCTTAGAGTATTTGCATATCTATTTGGTGACACTGTACAGGCCACTCCTAATAGCCTGTCTCTTGGTCAAACTACCATTTGGATTAATAGTAACATTACTGGAGACCAAGTATTTGGAAAGAGGGCCTTAAAGTAGCTGATAAAGAGTGGTTGGTGGCAGTCGGAACTATCTTATAGTTTGGGAAGAAGGGGGCATAGCTAGTAAGCCTGTGCCAGCCTTTCCCAGGAGAGTGTGTGTGTTTGTATATAAATCAAATCTCAAAGAGTGTGTGTGTCAGCTACTTGGGCAGGGACATGATGCACTGGTTGGATAGAGAGACTACTGGTGATCTTGGTTTGGCCACTCAGATGAGATCTCAACCCTATTGCTGTGCCAGTGGGGAGTCTTATTGGGGATCTGGAGAAAGAGGGAGAAACCAGCCCCAGACTGACTGTGATCTCTGTGTGCTCTTAAGGGAAATTTCACTTTACTGTGTGCGTACTTGTCATCCTCCCAGTGTGTACATTCCCCACTGTTGCCAGTGGTGAGGATTGAGGCTCCTTGATTACTGGGAAAGTACAGGGGTGTCATAAGTTATCTCACAGTCTGATGTAACCTGCCATAGTTTGCTGTACTCTTTCTGAACTACAACTATCCCTTCCTCGGTTGTCTGCTTTTTTTCTCTGGTTATTCATTTAATCTTCGCAACTAACTGATTATCTGCTGTGCCCTTCACTTGCTCTCAATTTCCTTGTAGCTTAACTGTTATTATGGTAATACTGTAAAATTTTAACTGTATATCAAAATCTCTACACTGAGCTCCTACATCATTATAGTTTCAAACTTTCTGTACATGGGTCTGTCTTTTCTAGTCCATGTGTATTTTACTTGCTATTTTATAACCTGTTTAACATTGTGCTGTGTGAATATGTCTTACTTGTTTACTACATGGTGAGGTATGCAGTGCTTTTATTTCAATTCAGACATGAAAAAGTAACCAGTCATTTGCTATCTCTTTATTATATATATATATATATATATATATATATATATATGTGTGTGTGTGTGTGTGTGTGTGTGTGTGTGTGTGTATGTATATATATATATATTTTTCTTCATCCATACCTCATCTGTACCAATCTCTTTTGAGACTCCTCATATTCCTACCACACATACAAGTTGTTTTGCCTCTTATTTATTACCCCTCTAACATTTTACCTCAGCCCATTTCATCTCCTCTCTTCAGCTTGGAGTCATATATAACTTATGTAAAGGTCTTCCATATATGTTATGCATCAGGCCAATTCTTTTTAAACTATTATACTCCTGTTAGACCTGCTTCCAAATTCTCTCATCCTGCTACACTTCACTGTCTACTATCTATTACCTACCTCTCCTTCAGATTCACTTCCTTCCCCTCCTTCAGAGAGAGACAGTCTTTCTTTTTTATATATTGTTGCATTTTTTTGTTTTGTTCATATCCTCTCCATAATCCCTGGTCTCCCTTTTTATTTTGTGATGTATGTTTTATAAAAAAATAATCAATCCCCTGTTTTACATTCAGACATACTTGTCATCATTTTGTACATTTGTATAGAGTACCACTTCTCTCTATATTTTATTTTTTTGCCTTCATTCAGTTCAGTCCCATATTCTTATTTTCCTGCAAATATCTTCTGCTGATATATAGATTCAAAACTTTCCTCTTTTTCTTCCATATGTACAATTTCCACGGTCACCACTAAATATCTATCCACCAACATACTGATCTTTTTCTTGATCATAGGTATACCTCTCAACCTCTTAGAACAAGAAATCTGGACAAAGCCACAAATAATGGGAGAAAAAGGCCCCAAAATAAGGACACTTATTAAATATTGTTCTTACTGCAATGGTGGTGCTGCAGTAGCGTTGTTGCCTCACAGATAGACGTTGTCCTGTTCAATTCTCAGCTAGAGCGTCTTCTGTGTGGAGACATGCGTGAATGGGCGTACCTTTGTTGAAGGTTGTGCATCAGAGCTGGCAACTCGGCACGTAAAATTCTACTGCTAATCATTAGCGGACCGGAGTTCCACTGTGGCGACCCCTAACCGGGAAAAGCCGAAAGACACAACAACATTAAATATTGTTCTTGTAAACTTTTAAAGTTGATAGAAAAAAAGATTTTACATTAGCATGAATTTTTCTGAAAGATATGAAGTCTGAAACTCAAATGTCTTCCATTATTTTCTGACTTCAGCCCATAATGATTTGATAGTGATTTTCCAAAAAAAAACACAATTTTAAGAGAAATGGGCCAAAAAATATAAGGCAAAATTCTGGACATTCTGCAAAAATCTGGACAGTTGAGAGGTATGATCATAGGAAGTGTGTGCTCTTGAAATCCTCAACTTGGAATTGTCTCTTCCCATTAGTTGCATGACCATCTAAACAGCCAGGTCTATATTATGTTGCCAAAATGGCAAAACAGTGAATGCTGTTTCAGCGACACATAAACAGCAAAATACCACTAACGCGAATGGCCAGTTCGCCGATTTTTAAATTTGTTTGGCCATCTCTGTGAAATTGCCCTTTACCCCACTGTAGTGCGATCTCTGAGTTGGTATATGTAGTTAGGGGGGTGTGGGGGTCGAAGCCTCTCACTTTGTAATGATTTAGATGGTGTGTTGTGTCTGGTTGGTCTACCGATTTATTTTTTCCCTAGGAAAAAATTTTGTGACCTGGCTATTCGCGTTAGTGTTATTTTGCTGTTTGTGTTGCTGTAACAGCATTCACTGTTTTGCCATTTCGGCAACATAATATAGACCCAAACAACCACATATGTTTTGAAATCAGAAAATCCCTATCTTCCACCTGCTATGGACAGTCTCTCTCATTGCCTGTTCTGTCTCTTTTTCCCCTGCTGTGTATTTCTATCTATCAAAAACATTCTATATAGCTTTAACTCGCTAATCAGCTGGATTTGTATATGTGTGCTTTATCCCAATGTAACACAAGCAGTGTGATTAGTATCTTTGTTACTTTGATTATTCTACACCAAAAGATACCAAACGTCTGATCACCTGTTTAACAACTTTTACATGAAGGTGTTTATTATATTGATATTATTATCAATTTAAAATTAACATGCTTTAGCAAATTTTAATCTACTGTTTAAAGTGATGAAGAAAAATTTGGGAAAGTTTATTGGCTTTAAATTGATTAAACTGCCTTCCATAGGTTCATAGGTGTGTACTAGGCTAATGACCCTGGATCCTTTACAAGCCTAGCCCATAGAAGTGCCCTGGCATTGTGCCGCATGATGTTAGTTCCCAGTGCCGCTATCAAGTAGAACCACTGGAGTGTTCCCCAGGGTGAACTTTCTATTTCCCTTCCACTCATCAAGATTTCTCTTGAAGAGGGCCAGTGAGGTGCTCTGCTTGACATGTATGAGAAGTCTATTCCAGAACATGGGCAGTCTCTGGGTTATGAACCTGTCCCTCCAGCATGTTCTGTTGATTGTGGTAATGAGGTTGAGGTCTCTGGAGTGTGTGGTGTGGAAGATTAGGATTTCTTTAGATGTAGCATTTCTAACAGGTCTGGGTCAGACATGGCTTTGTAAGTCAAGCAGAGATCACCTCTTAGTAGACGATATGAGACGGAGAATAGCTGGAGTTTTTTGAGTCTGTCCATATAGGACATGTGTTTAAGGCCTAGGATCCTCTCTGTGAGGTATGTTTGTGGCCTCTCCAACTGTTGCAGATGTCTAGTGAGGTACATGCCAAATGGGAAATTATACTCTATGATTGTTCTAATGAGGGAAGTGTAGAGAGAAATGATGACCTCTTTCTTCTTGGATGCAAAACCCTTGGTAATGAGATGTGCCACATAGAAGAACTTTCTGACCACAGTGGCAGTGTGGTGGTCGAAGGAGAGGTTGCTGTCAACCTGTGCCCCCAGATCTCTTATAATGCCTTCAGTGTTCAGTGGGCTCCCATTGATGTGGCAATTAGTGGGAACTGAGTTTTTCCCAAAGGGGATGATGACGCATTATTTGGCATTAAGCTTAAGGCCATGGTTTTGACACCAGTCATTGGTCTCAGTGAGGCCTTTCTGTAGGATATGTGCATCACTTGGGGAGTTAATAATGGCTCCCAGCTTGCAGTCGTCTGTGAACTTGGTCAGCCAGAGTCCCTCCATTTTGGCCTGGACTTCTGAGAAGTAGATGCCAAACAGGAGAGGACCTAGGACCGATTCCTGTGGGACTCCACTCTTGACTGGTCAGCAGTCTGACTTGGAGTCTGCTACTTTCACACTGTGGGTTCTATCTCTGATCCAATTTGCAACCCACCTAATGATATAGGGGTTGATGCCTAGTTTGGTGAGTTTATCAATAATTCCTGAGTGAGGAATGGTATCAAAGGCCTTGGCCAGATCGAGGTGGGCTGTATGAACTGCCTTACCTTCATCCACAGCTCTGGTGACTGACTCAAAGAAGTCAACCAAGTTGAGCAGGCATGATCTGCCTTTCACAAAAACAAATTGCATGGGATCTAGAGTTTGGAGATTCCCTATATCCTTATTAATTAGGTCCATGATGATCTGCTCCATAGCCTTATGTATCAGACTCGTCAGGCTAATGGGGCGATAATTTTCAGAGTCTGTAGTCACTCCTCCTTTATGGAGAGGGATGACTGTAGCAGTGCACCATTCAGTAGGGACAAAGTCTGAGGTGAGGCTGTGAGTGAACAGGGCATACAGGTGTAGTGCTAGTTCACTTTGTAATTCATGTAGAACACAGCCAGGGATATTGTCGGGTCCCATGGAAGCTGTATTCTCAGCCTTGGACAATGCAGCTTTAACCTGTGCTGCAGTAATGTTAGGTGCCTGGCATTCTTCCAGTATTGAGATTGGTCCTTTAGGGGGGAGAGAGGGCTAAAATTTGCACCGAAATATGTCAGCCAGTATCTTGGCAATATCTGTTGGCTCAATATACGAGGTACCATTGTGCTGTAACTCAGTGCATATCTGGGTATTGCCATGGAGATTCTTGATATAACTATAGAAGGCTTTGTGGTTGTTTTTAGTGTCTGCCACAATTCTGCCTTCATAACTGGCTTTGGAGGTTTTGATGAGGGATCTCAACTTTTTGTTGAGGCTGATAAGGGAGTTTTTCCAGTCTTGGGACTTCATCTTTTTCTGCAACAGTTTCTTCCTTCTGTTGTAGAGTTTATGAATGGCAGGGGACCACCAGATTGGCTTCCTTTTTTTGGAGGCGAGCATCTTGGTTCTGTTGGGTATGGCTAGTTCCATGCATTTATGTACGTGTTCGTACAGTGCATTGGTGTATGATTTGGCAGTCATGCATCTATTTTCTATTGGCATGGGTGCCATGATGCTAGCCAGCTCTGTTTTTAGGAGTCCAAAGTCAGCTTTGGAGAAGTTTTTCATGGTGGATACCATTGCGGGGGGTGTGGGTGAGATGTGGATTTCCATGATGATTAATTTGTGGTCAGATCTAGCCAGGGAGGGGTTGACAATTGGTGTAGAGCAACGGTTGCCCATGTTAGTAACAGCCAGGTCAAGGATGTTGCTTCCTGTAGTGGGGGTAAGAATGAGCTGGTCCAGGGCATTGGAATTGATGAATTCCAGGGAGCATTGGGCCAGTGCATTGGTGCTTGAGTAGTTTTCCCAGTTGATGGAGGGGTAGTTGAAGTCACCTAGTATGAGAGTGTTGGGTTGGATCTTAATAGTTTTCAGGATGCTTAGGAATGTGGACTGAGAGTCTTGGGACATGGTTGGGGACCTATAGCAGGCTAAAACCTGAATTGCCATCTTACCCAATGTTAGTTGTACCTAAAGTATCTCAAATACGTTATGCTGGGCTACTAGTCTGGAGGTGTGCATATCCTTTATGAATATGGAGACACCACCGCCTTTGGAGCTGCAGTCCATGTTCTGGGGCCGAAAGGTGTGGAATGAGTTATAGCCTGGTAGCACAGGGGTGCTTTTTAAACCAGGTCTCTCTTACAGCACAGATGTCAATGTTCTCCATTTTGAGAAGTGCTTTGAGTGAGTGCGTCTTGAGCTCTGGACTTCTAGTGTTGAGCAGCATGACCCTCAGATTGCATTTATTTATAGCTGTTATGGTGGTAATTTGGTCATTGGAACACCGCCTATAAAGGGCACTATAGGGGTAGCAAGAGCCTTAAGCAGTACCTAGAAACCCAGGGGTGACAGATGCAGGCCATCTCTGGCAAAGCATCAAGGTCTATCAGTCATGTCATCCCAAGCAGACAAATGCTGGATCCCCATAGAATGACACCAGAAACTTAGCCAATTGTTGAAGTCAATCATTTTCTGTTTGCACTGCGGTATCATTCTGGGCGATGGTAGTATGTTGCTCAGGGCTAGAGTCATTCCTGCATGGGCCACATAATCCGTGAGCTCCACCATGTCTATTTTCATGTAGTCCAGAGAGGTGCATCTCTGGTCATTCACACCCACTTGGACAATGACAGAGTCATACATGTACTTGTTGTGGAGTGACCTGAGTGCATGTGTTGTGTCGCATTCTGGCACTTGATAGACAACTGACTGTTACCTTCTCCTTATTCAACCTGGTGAATGGGACATCAGTGTGCCTCACTATTGAGTCACCTATGATTATTGTATTAGGCAAGCTGTTTTGCCTTAGGGGCTTAGGTTGAGGGGACACTGTGTAGGTGAGCTATGTGTCTTGTGGTTTGTGCTGTGTTGTGGTGGTCGAGTGCATTTCTGCCTTGGAGGTCTCTGCTGTTTGGGTAGATTCTCTGAACTTATATATATATATATATATATATATATATATATATATATATATATATATATATATATATATATATATAAACCTCCACGTAACTCACAATGCCCATATTATCCATCCATACTTTACTGAGACTACTTATCTCTATACTATTACTATCATCTCTTACAACTACTTACATCATAACGCCTTAATTCTCTAAGAATATTCCTCCTTCACTGCCCTCTAAAAGTACCTCTACACATGAAATACCTTTATCTGCATCCTACAAACTCTCACCCTCTCAATCCATATACCTTCTAGCCAAATATCACAGACTAGCACACTACAAGTTTTTAAAACTCTAACCAAAAGACATTTCTCTCACTATAAACTTAAACCACAGATATATCTTACTCTTCTCCACTTATTACAAGATGGTGATATTCACCCCAATCCTGGCCCACATCATATTACAACCAACACAGAACAAAACCAAACTAAACCTTTATCTCTCTTAAACTCAAAACCTTCCAATTGCCTTTCCATTGCTCATCTTAATATACGTAGTATCTGTAATAAAATTAGTCAACTCCATGGCCTCCTCAAACACAACAGTTTGACATTTTATGCCTATCAGAAACTTGGTTAAAACCTTCCATTAGAGACACCGAAATTACCCCACCTGGTTATAATATTATTAGACTTGATCGCACTACCAAGAAAGGAGGTGGGGTAGCCATTTTATTCAAAGCAAAACTTAAACTTAATCCTCTTGATCTTACTCTTACCCAAAACACAAATGCTGAAGTAATTAGCACCAAAATACAAATCAATAACACTAAAGCAATAAACATTATTTGTGCATATCTCCCCCCTGGCAATAACATCAGAACCCTTGAAGACATACTCTACCAGCTTTCCTTCAAACTCCCACAAGAAACACTAGTCCTTGGGGACTTCAACATAGACTGGAATTCTTGTAACAACGCTAACCCTACTTCCCACATCAACCTCTATGGCTTCAAACAACTTATCAATAGCCCCACTAGAACTAATAAAGCAAACAATAAGGGTACCACCCTTGACTGGATTCTCACAAATACCCCTTGCAAAACTACCAAACACATATCCTTCCAGATGACCTTAGTGACCACGCACTAACCTATATCATCAGATGCAAACCAACCTAACCTTACCCACCACTTTCCAAACTCTTCACTCAAAAAAGGAACTTAACCCTGAGCAGTTTCAGGCTGAACTTTCACAATGTCAATGGACCCCACTAAAATATCTCCCACTCAACAAAGCAGTTGAACACTTCAATTCTACATTCTTAGCTATACTTAACCAGCACGCCCCAAGTCGCACCATTAGAACCAAAACTAAAACTGCTCCCTGGCTAACCACTAATACTAAGCTTAAAATAGCCCTAAGAAACAAATCTTGGCATAAATGGCGTACCACCAAAAGTCCAACTGACCACCAAAACTTTAGAGAACTTAGAAACAGTACTAAAAAAGCCATTCTATTAGATAAAAAGAACTACTACATTCAACTTCAAAAAACTACCAAAGATGAACCTAAAACATTCTGGTCATGTATTAATAATCTGCTGACCCCAGGCAAAATAATTACACCCAACCCTCAGGATTCTGACCCTGATAATCCCACACTAACAGCCAATACCTTTAATTCCTTCTTCACCAATTCTATACAAACTCTAGCCAACCAACTATCTCCAGATACTTCTCAACTGTCCCAAACACATTAATAAACACTATCCCTCCCCTACACCTACAACCTATATCTACCTCCTATATACAAACTCTTCTCCATAAACTAAAACCTACCACCCCTTCCGCAGACAAGCTTCCAGCTGAATTCCTTCAACTAGCAGCAAAAGATATTGCTTACCCTGTCTCTATCCTAATAAACAGATCAATAAAAGAAGGTATTTTTCCAACAGTCTGGAAGATATCACATATTATACCCCTACATAAAGGAGGCAAATCTTATGATTTCTCCAACTATCGTCCCATAGCACTTCTATCCCCCTTAGCTAAAATCATGGAAAAATGTATACATAAACAACTACTCAATCATCTCCTCTATAATAGCCTCTTAGCTGACACTCAACATGGTTTCAGACCTGCTCACAGTACCACCACAGCTTTACTCTCCTTTACAAATACCATAAACTTCAACCGCAACAATAACAAACTTACATCTTCTCTTTTCTTAGACCTATCAAAAGCCTTTGATATGGTGAATCATACACTTCTTCTGCACACACTAAAATCTCTGGCCCTGGATCCCTCTTCCATAACTGTGGGACTCCACTCTTGTCTGACTTGGAGTCCGCTACTTTCACACTGTGGGTTCTATCTCTGATCCAGTTTGCAACCCACCTAATGATATAGGGATTGATGCCTAGTTTGGTGAGTTTATCAGTAATTCCTGAGTGAGGAATGGTATCAAAGGCCTTGGCCAGATCGAGGTGGGCTGTATGAACTGCCTTACCTTCATCCACAGCTCTGGTGACTGACTCGAAGTCAACCAGGTTGAGTAGGCATGATCTGCCTTTCACAAAAACAAATTGCATGGGATCTAGAGTTTGGAGATTCCCTATATCCTTATTAATTAGGTCCATGATGATGTACTCCATAGCCTTATGTATCAGACTCGTCAGGCTAATGGGGCAATCATTTCCAGTCTGTAGTCACTCCTCCTTTATGGAGAGGGATGACTGTAGCAGTGCACCATTCAGTAGGGACAAAGTCTGAGGTGAAGCTGTGAGTGGACAGGGCACACAGGTACAGTGCTAGTTCACTTTGTAATTCATGCAGAACACAGCCAGGGATATTGTTGGGTCCCATGGAAGCTGTATTCTTGGCCTTGGACAATGCATCTTTAACCTGTGCTGCAGTAATGCTAGGTGCCTGGCATTCTTCCAGTATTGAGATTGGGCCTTTAGGGGGGAGAGAGGGCTAAAATTTGCATTGAAATATGCCAGCCAGTATCTTGGCAATATCTGTTGGCTCAGTATACGAGGTACCATTGTGCAGTAACTCAGTGCATATCTGGGTATTGCCATAGAGATTCTTGATATAACTATAGAAGGCTTTGTGGTTGTTTTTAGTGTCTGCCGCAATTCTGCCTTCATAGCTGGCTTTGGAGGTTTTGATGAGGGATCTCAACTTTTTGTTGAGGCTGATAAGGGAGTTTTTCCAGTCTTGGGACTTCATCTTTTTCTGCAACAGTTTCTTCCTTCTGTTGTAGAGTTTATTAATGGCAGTGGACCACCAGATTGGCTTCATTTTTTGGAGGCGAGCATGGCTAGTTCCATGCATTTATGTACATGTTCGTACAGTGCATTGGTGTATGATTTGGCAGTCATGCATCTATTTTCTATTGGCATGGGTGCCGTGAAGTTATCCACCTCTGTTTTTAGGAGTCCAAAGTCAGCTTTGGAGAAGTTTTTCATGGTGGATACCTTTGCAGGGGGTGTGGGTGAGATGTGGATTTCCATGATGATTAGTTTGTGGTCAGATCTAACCAGGGAGGGGTTGACTATTGGTGTAGAGCAACGGTTGTCCATGTTAGTAATAGCCAGGTCAAGGATGTTGCTTCCTGTAGTGAGGGTAAGAATGAGCTGGTCCAGGGCATTGGAATTGATGAATTCTAGGGAGCATTGGGCCAGTGCATTGGTGCTTGAGTAGTTTTCCAGTTGATGGAGGGGTAGTTGAAGTCACCTAGTATGAGAGTGTTGGGTTGGATCTTAATAGTTTTCAGGGTGCTTAGGAATGTGGACTGAGAGTCTTGGGACATGGTTGGGGACCTATAGCAGGCTACGACCTGAATTTCCATCTTACCCAATGTTAGTTGTACCTGAAGTATCTCAGATACATTATGCTGGGCTACTAGTCTGGAGGTGTGCATATCCTTTATGAATATGGAGACACCACCACCTTTGGAGCTGCAGTCCATGTTCTGGGGCCGAAAGGTGTGGAATGAGTTATAGCCTGGTAGCACAGGGGTGCTTTTTAAACCAGGTCTCTCTTACAGCACAAATGTCGTTGTTCTCCATTTTGAGAAGTGCTTTGAGTGAGAGCATCTTGAGATTTGGACTTCTAGTGTTGAGCAGCATGACCCTCAGATTGCATTTATTTATAGCTGTTATGGTGGTAATTTGGTCTTTGGAACACCACCTGTAAAGGGCACTATAGGGGTAGCAAGAGCCTTAAACAGTACCCAGAAACCCAAGGGTGACAGATGCAGGCCATCTCTGGCAAAGCATCGAGGTCTGTCAGTCATGTCATCCCAAGCAGACAAATGCTGGATCCCCATAGAATGACACCAGAAACTTAGCCAATTGTTAAAGTCAATCATTTTCTGTTTGCACTGCGGTATCATTCTGGGCGGTGGTAGGATGTTGCTCAGGGCTAGAGTCATACCTGCATGGGCCACATAATCCGTGAGCTCCACCATATCTATTTTCATGTAGTCCAGGGAGGTGCATCTCTGGTCATTCACACCCACTTGGACAATGACAGAGTCACACATGTACTTGTTGTGCAGTGACCTGAGTGCATGTGTTGTGTCGCATTCTGGCACTTGATAGACAGCTGACTGTTACCTTCTCCTTATTTAACCTGGTGAGTGGGACATCAGTGTGCCTCACTATTGAGTCACCTATGATTATTGTATTAGGCAAGCTGTTTTGCCTTAGGGGCTTAGGTTGAGGGGACACTGTGTAGGTGAGCTATGTGTCTTGTGGTTTGTGCTGTGTTGTGGTGGTCGAGTGCATTTCTGCCTTGGAGGTCTCTGCTATTTGGGTAGATTCTCTGAACTTATATATATATATATATATATATACACACACACACACACACACACACACACACACACACACACACATATATATATATATGTGTGAGTGTGTGTGTGTTTGCCTTATGTTCTGAGCTAGATTCCCCATAGTTAAAATAAATACAGTAATGAATGACATCCTGGTCTTGTACCCCACCCAGTCTAGCTCTTTGACAAGTTCCTCCACTGAAACACATTTTCTCTGCAGGGTTGCCATACAAAGCTTCTACTAGGTTATAAATCCTCCCTCACATAACGTTTGGTCCAAAGTTTGAAACAAAAAAATCAAACTCACTGAGTCAGATACTTTTATATTCCCATTAGAACAAATACAGTTGTCCCTTTGCTTCCTTTTCACTCCATACTACAAAGTCCAGCAGTATTGGCCACTTTTATCAACACAGAGCTCCATACCCACCAATTATAGCTGCTTTGTGGATTATGTACACTTCAGATGTTTGTGGTAGATAAAAACTGGCCACAGAAATGTATCTGAAATTTCCTTTCATAAAAAACAGTAGCTACAGAAAGTATTCCAACTTACTTCACACAGATGCAATTTAGTCCTGCTAAGCTAGATTGATTACTGCTCAACAACATAAATGATAGCAGCATCAATCAGGCCCATTTTTATCAACAACCCGCCTACACACCCAGCAGTTATACCTCAGATCTTAGACCTTCATAAAACAAAAATAGCAATACTTGTCCACCGAAATTTTATATGACTGAGTGCACTTCAGATGACTGATTGACATCAAATGAATGAATACACATAAATAATATCTGTAAGAATGTATTTTTGCTTACTGGTGTCAGTGGCATACAGTGCAAGCCATTGAAATCTTTTTGTTTTCTCTCTCTCTCTCACACACACACACACACACACACACACACACACACACACACACACACACACACACACAAAGGAAAGAAATATTCTTACCATGTAATGGACTGGCAGTGACAAGTATAGTGCTAAAAATAATAAATAACTCAATAAAACCTTTAATTAAAGAAGGGAAGACTTATTCCCATGATCACATATGTGTCCCGTTCTTTTACGTTCATTCCGGATACTTCAAAAAAGCATGATTGACTTATTCTTCATTTTGTGTTTATCTATAATTCTGTCCACACTTTGTTATAAGATTTTCCTATCTGTTTGTATTTATTTATTTATTTTGGTTTGCTAACTGGGGTAGAAAAATAATCACAAAAGACAAATTTCATTCTCTGCCCAAAAGAGAAGTAAATAAGGAAAGCAAAAAAACAAAACCATGTATTCCCAGTATAGTATGTTATGCTAAGGTCATTACGATGAGTATTTCAGAAACATCAGAACAAACATATAAATTGCAGGCATTTCTTGATGTTAATCTTACTCATTTCAAATATTAAAATCATTAACTAAAGTCAAAATGAAGTTATCTTTCTTTGTATTGCCAAATGCCTCATTTATCCCTCTACTCATTGCTACAGTTTATGCTGCACTCCGAAATTCATGCAGTAAGAATATAAAAAGCAATAAGCATAACTTTTACAACTTCAACAGTTTTCAGTTTTCATATTACTTTGACCCACAACTTTGATCTGCTGCAAGCTGAGTTTCATGGTTTATCTCTCCATCCAGGTCTGCCATGCCAACATATTAAAATACTTCTCTGCAATCTTTTCTGAGACTTTTGCCACTTCCACTTATATACTGGATAATTTTTGTCTCGGACTTCACCATCACTTTCCAAAGCATAATACAAACTGTAGTGTAGATCAATGTGTATGTATGTACCTTTAAGAAGCTATCCAAGGGCTTGCACAAGTGTATAAATACTGGGGTTTCTATGAAACGGCAAAACAGTGAACGTTCTTAGATTAACCCAAATTGATCGAAGCTGCAGAACCTTGAATAGCCACAGCATTGTTTTTTCCCCAGGGAAAAAGAAATTGCTGGGCCATTGTTGGGGCTTTACCGTTTCCTCCACTGTAGTGCGATATCGGAGTTGGTATATTTAAGTAGGGGGTGGGGGTGAAGCCCCCCCCCCTTTATTTTGTGTTTAGATTTGTTTTTTTCTTTTTGTGTTGACCCAGCCTTTTTTTTTCCCAGGGAAAAAGATCGCTGTTGTGGCCGTTCAAGGTTTAGCAGGTTCGATCATTTTGGATCGATCTAAGTGCGTTTGCTGTTTTGCAGTTTCGTCTTTCTAATATAGACCCTAAATACTGAGCATGTGCAAGTCTGACTAAAATTTTGTAGTAAGCTGTTGAGATGTAAGCATGTATATATGTAAGGTCTACCTGTTAACCAGTTTTTTTATATTTTATGACGCCGCTATCCATCCTAATGTGTTTCTGTGTATTAAAATATCTAAATGAAATACCCTGGCTGATTGTCATTAGAGAGGGATGAGCAACATGGTGTCAGAAGCGGTATGTTTAAAGGACATATAAATCCAAATTCTTCAGTTCGAGATCGAGTGGCACGCAGTTAAACTGGAGGACTATACAGGAGTGAATCATCCCAACAATGTGCATACTTCACAAAACAGGTCAGAAATCAATTTTAGATATTAAAACTTGCACAGCACTATTTCTTATTTGTAAAATATGAAACGAGGCATACAGAATGCTCTAAACAATATTCACATAAACCAATATGTCTGATATTGATAAAAATATTTGAATTACTACAGAAAATGTTTAAAATAAAGTCCAAATTGCATAAAACTAATAAAATACGAGGAAACGACTGCATATTTGACTAAGCACATATTTTTTCATGTTAATCAAAGATATCCTAGTTATCAGAAGTGTATAAAGTGTTTGCATGTTTGGGCCATATTACAGCAAAGTTATTTTGTAGAATACAACCATTACAGAGCATATTTTGCAAAGTACAGTATTACGAAGAGTTGATTGTGCATATGAATGTTATTACAAGCTCACAGAATAGTTTATTTGTACGTAATTACAAGGGCCATACTTTCAATGTGTTTGTATATACTTTGTGGGCATGGCAGACGGATTTCGAAAACCCAGTGCACTTGTGTTTGACAATAATACTGCAGAGAACTGGAGACAGTTTGAGCAAGAGTACAACATATTCATACAGGCTACGTTTTCTGATAAAGAGGACCATAGAAAGGCATTTATTCTGCTTAAGTTAGCTGGATCAGAAGCCATTGAAAGTGAACGTTCATTTGTGTATCCACCTGCTATCTATGCTGGAGAGGGGGAAAACCATCATATTGTTGTACAGGTTGAGTCTAGGGAAGACCCTGAGTGCTTAAAATGTAAATTTAGAGAAATGTGTAACCTCCAGACAAATGTTACAATGGAAAGGCACTTATTTTCTACAAGGGATCAAAGGCCTGGTGAAACTCTTTAAGCTTATATAACTGACTTGTGAAACAGGGCTAAAACATGCAGATTTGATGATTTAAGGGATGATTTGATAAAGGACAGACTTGTGTGTGATATTAAAGATGATGCCATGGGAAAGATTTTTCTTTGTGACAGTGATTTAACTTTGAATAAGGCCACTGAGATTTGTCAGATACACAAACTCACAGAAAAGCACACAAATATGTTTACAAATGAGAACAGCTCTAGAAGGCACAGTGATAAAGCTCATGTTGATAGTATGCAGCATGTGGTTAAAAGAAACAGGCCCAAGCACATGGCAGCAACTGTAGCATTTGCAGCACTCGCTGATGAACCCCAAAGCTTTCTAGCAAATTCCAGAGTTTGCACAGTCTCATTGAAGCATGAGTGAGTCAGTAAACTCAAAGCATGGGCCCCAACCTAGTTTCGTTGTCAACTGTCATAACTGAAGTGGAAGTCATGAATCTAAAAGGGAAAAATGTTTAGCTTTTGATCAACAGTGCCACAAATGCAATAAATTGAATCATTTCAAAAGGTTTTGTAAATCAAAAGGCCCACATTTTTTATTAAGAGGGAACATTTTAAGAAACAAGTTGATCAATTAGAGAGCTGCAACCCTTTAAGTGGATGCTGTGTCAGTGCTTCATGAAACATTTAATGCAGTAGATTTAAGGGCAAAGAATGAAGTATTTTGTACTGTTCAGATAAATAGCAAACCCATAGAGCTCAAAGTTGACACAGGTTCCAAGTGTAATGTTATGTCAGCAGAAACATTTTCTCGAGTGTTTCATAGTGAAAGGCTTGATTTAGAAAGGTGTGTGAAGCTTGCTGCTTACAGAGGTGAAGAAATTAAAACTGAAGGGTCAGTAGTGCTTTCATGTTACTGTGCTGGGAGAAGATACAACTTATTTTATATGGTCAAGAGGCACGTCCAGTCAGTATTAGAGCTCACAGACAGTTTGAAAATAGGACTGCTTACATTTAGTAAGAAAGTCTACCAAGTTAGCTTGAAAGACCACTACTATAATTTTGCCCAGTACATTTTTTCTACCTATACTGATCTTTTTGAAGACAAATTAGGGAAGCTTTCAGCTGCATGCTCCATGATGTTAGATCCAGGTGTCAGTCCAGTTATCAGGCCAGCTCAGAAAGTCCCAGTAGCCATGCAGGACAGAGTCAAAGCAGAGTTAGATAAAATGGTGTGACAAGGTGTGATTTGTCCAGTAGATGAACCAACTGAATGGGTATCTTCCATGGTGGTAGCTCATAAGAAAAGCTCAGATGACATCAGAATATGTATTGATACATGAGATTTGAACAAAGTGCTAAAAAGACCTCATCATCCAATGTGCACAGTCAATTAAGTTGCAGCCTTGATGCCAAATGCCACTGTTTTTTCTGTCTTAGATGCAAAGAGTTCATTTTGGCAAATTCAGCTTGACAGGAAATCATCATTGGTCAGTACATTCAGTACTACGTTTGGCAAGTACAGATTTTTGAGAATGCCATTTGGGCTAAATTCTGCAAGTGAACTTTCAGCATGCAATGCAACAACTTTTTTCTGGGTATCCTTGTGCTATTATAGTGGACAGCATAATAGTAGGAGGTCGTGGTGAAGCTGAGCATGACAGAAACCTCAGAAAAGTTCTGGAAAGGGCACGCCAAGTGAATCATAGGTTCATAGGTAGGTACTAGGCTATCTGCCTGAAGGCATTTATAAGCCTAGCCAGAATGTGTTGGCTTTCACCGCCCCCTTAGATTAGTTCCCTGTGCCTCTGTCCAGCAGAGCCATTGAAGTGATCCCTGGGGTAAACTTTCTGTTTCCCATCCAATCGTCAAGGTTTCTGTTGAAGAGGGTTAGCGAGGAGCTCTGCCTAATGTAGATTGGAATCTTGTTCCAGAGCATGGGAAGGCTCTGGGACAGGAATCTATCCCTCCAGTGTGTCCTGTTTATTGTTGTGTTGAGGTTTAGATCCCTGGAGCATGTGACTCGAGGGGATATGGTTTTCTTTAGGTGGAGCATGTCCATCAATTCTGGGTTGAACATGGCCTTGTATGTCAGGCAGAGATCACCTCTGAGTAGGCAGTATGCAACCGAGTATAGCTGGAGTTTTTTCAGTCAAGCTGCATAGGGCATCTGCTTGAGGCCAGTGATCCTCTTGGTGAGGTACTTCTGTGGTCTTCCCAGTTGTTGCAGGTGTCTTGTAAGGTACATCCCAAATGGGGCATTGCACTCTATGATGGGTCTGATGAGTGATGCATAGAGGGGCCCAATGACCTCTTTTGATCTGGATGCAAACCCTTTTGTGATTAGGTGGGCCACATAGAAGGATTTTCTGACCACTTTGGCAATGTGGTTATCAAAGGAGAGGTTACTGTCTACTTGGGTCCCCAGATCCCTTATTACATATTCTGTATTTAGGGGGCTACCACCTATGTGGTAGTTTGTAGGTACTTTGTTTTTTCCAAAGGGGATGACTATGCACTTTTTGGCTTTTAGCTTGAGGCCATGGTTTTGACACCAGGTATCTGTCTCAGTGAGACCCTTTTGGAGGATGTCTATGTCAGCCGGAGAGTCAATTATAGCCCTTAGTTTGCAGTCGTCTGTGAACTTGGTCAGCTATAGTCATCCTGTGCTTGCCTGTACCTCTGAGAAGTATATGCCGAACAGGAGGGGTCCTAGGACTGAGCCCTGGGGAATGCCACTTGTAACCGGTTTAGAGTCAGAGCTAGCTCCTGCAACACTTACCATGTGGATTCTGTCCTTGAGCCAGTTGGCAACCTATCTCATGACATAGGGGTTTATGTTCAGGCTGGTGAGCCTGTTTATAATACCTGAGTGGGGAATGGTATTGAAGGCCTTTGCAAGGTCTAGGTAGGCTGTGTGGACCACCTTTCCCTTGTCTATAGCCTTGGTGACTATCTCAAAGAAGTCCACCAGGTTTAGGAGGCATGATCTGCCCTTAACAAAGCCGAACTGGTAGGGTCCAGTGTTTGGAGGTTTCCAATGTCTCTGTTAATGAGATCCATGATGATGCGCTCCATAGCTTTGCAGACCAAGCTAGTCAGGCTTATAGGGTGATAGTTCCCAGGGCCCGTTGTGGCTCCACCTTTGTAGAGTGGAATAACCGTTGCTGTGCACCACTCTGTGGGCATGTAGCCTGTGGAGAGGCTGAGTTTAAACAGTGTGTTTAGGTAAGGGGTTAGTTCATCTTTGAGCTTGTGTAGGACACAGCCTGGGACACCGTCCAGTCCCATTGATGCTGTATTTTTGGCTTTGGAGAGGGCTGTTTTAACCTGAGTGTCTGTGATTTCAGGGGCACTACATTCTTCTGGTATAGTTATGGGCCCTTTTGGGGATGAGAGGGGGGTGAAGTTTGCACTGAACCTGTCTGCCAGGATGTTGGCTATATTGGTCGGTTCAGTGTATTTTGTGCCATTCTGCACCAACTCCGAGCAGATCTGAGAATTGCCACTTAGATTCTTGACATAGCTAAAGAATGCCTTGTGGTTATCTTTGGAGTCCATGGCAATTTTTCTTTCAAAGCTATCCTTGGATGATTTTATGAGGGAACATAGTTTCTTGCTGATACTGATCAGGGATGTCTTCCCTTCTTGGGATTTCACTCTTTTCTGTACTAGTTTCCTCCTCCTATTGTATAGCTTGTTTATGGTAGGGGTCCACCAGACTGGTTTCCTTTTCTTGGAGGAGTGAGTCTTGGTTTTGTTTGGAATAGCACTATCCATGCATTCTTGTAGGTGCCCATAGAGTGTATTAGTAAAGGATTTTGCAGCTTGGACAGCATTATCCTTTAGCATGGGGGCTTTGAAACTTCCCACCTCGGTCTTAAGTAATGTGAGGTTTGCATTTGAAAAGTTTTTCACGGTGGTTTCTTTGACCAGGGGTGGTGGCGGAATGTGGATATCCAGAGTGATTAGTTTATGGTCAGATCTAACCATCGTGGGGTTGACCTCCAATGTGGAACATGTTGGTGATGACCAGGTCCAATATGTTGTCACTTCTGGTGGGGGTGTTGACGAGTTGATCCAGGGCATTTGAGTTTATAAATTCTAGGAAATGTTGGGCAAGGGAGTTTGTACTTGAGTAGTTCTCCCAGTTAATGTTTGGTTAATTGAAATCACCCAATATTAGGGTGTTTGGTAGGACTTTTATGTTTCCTAGTGTTTCCAGGAATGCGGAGTGGGGGTCCTGGGACATGGTGGGTGATCTGTAGCAAGCTATAATTTGAATAGCAGTTTTGCCCATTGTTAGTTGTACGTGGATGCTCTCTGAAGCATCATGCTGTGCCACTAAACTGGAGGTGTGGGTATCCTTGATGAATATGGATACTCCCCCGCCTTTTGTATTTCGGTCCGGGTTTTGTGGCCGAAATGTATGGTATGAGTTGTAGCCTGTTACTGCTGGGGTGCTCTCTGGTGCCTTAAACCAGGTTTATGTTACTGCACATATATCAATTTTCTCCATACTGAGGAGTGCCTCGAGTGTGTGCATTTGAGGTTTAGACTTCTGGCATTGAGTAGCATTACCCTCAGTTTTTTGTTACTTGTGCTATTTACGGCGGTGGGTTTGTCTTTTGAGCCTTGCCTAAAAAAGGCAGTATGGGGGTGGCAAGAGCCTTGGCCAGCATTCGAAAGCCTAAGGGTGACAGGTGCAAGCCGTCTCTAGCAAAGCAGCGTGGTTTTTTTGAGCATGTCATCTCAGGCTGACAGACACTGGATCCCCTTTGAATTACACCAGAAGCTTAGCCAATTGTTGAAATTGATAATTTTTTCTCTATACCGTGGTATCATTCGTGGTGAGGGCAGGATACTACTCAGGGTCAGGGTCATACCAGCCTGGGCTATGTGATCGGAGAGCTCCTCCATGTCCCTTTCCATGTAGTCCAGGGAGGTATGGCTCAGGTTATTCACACCAACATGGACGACAGAGTCATATTTGTACTTGTTCTGGAGTAACCTGAGTGCTTGTGTTATGTGGTGGATCCTGGCACCTGACAGGCAGCTAACAGTAACCTTCTCCTTGTTCAGCCTAGTGAGTGGGGCGTCAATGTGCCTGACTATAGAGTCACCTATTACTAGTGTGTTGGGTAAGTTATTTTGCCTTAAGAGCTGTGATTGTGTGGCACACTGGTTTTGTGAAGTATGTGTTTCATGGTTTGTGTTGGGAGGTGGAGGTTGCTTGGATGTCTGCTTTGGAGGTCTCTGTTGCTTCTGCAGATTTTTATTTAGAGCCTCTGAGTATGTTTTCATGTATTTTTGTGTGTTTTTTTGCCAGTGCTGGTTTCATAGGTCTATGTGAGACTGGTGGTGTGATGCAAGTAATTCCCTTCTCCTCTTGACTACCTGGTCCAGTCTCTGGTTGAGAGAGCTTAGCCTCCAGTTTGGTTGTATAATTGCATCTCTTGCATGTATTAGTATTTGGTGGAAGGAGGAGAGGGTTGTCTGTGTACATGAGGCAATTTTAACATTGCCTCAAAATGCCCAGATTCGCCAGTTGGACCGGAGAGTACACCTGAAACTGCCCTTTGGACATGCCTGGATAGGTACAGTGAACTGTTTTACTGATTGGCTGGTAAGGTCGAATAGAGAGCCTTGTCCTTTTCTACAGTATGGTGGGGGGGTCTAGTGCTAAGGTTTATTAGTGCTTGCTATGAGTTTTGAGCAAGTGCTGGTATGAGAAGTGAATGGTTTGAGTGCTTAAGTTGAAATCTTAATCCCCAGAAATGCAAATGCAGGCTACAAGAGGTTACTTATGTTGGTCATTTATTTACCAGTTCAAGCCTACAACCAGACCCTTTTAAACAAACAGCCATTCTCAAGATGCCAAAGCCAGACAATATTCAAGCCCTGCAATGTTTTCTTGGCATAGTTAACTATCTTGGCAAGTTCATTCCAGACTTAAGTCAAATATCAGTATCACTCAGAGAGTTGACAAGTAAAAATGTATCATGGTCTTGGTTAGAGCAACACCAAACAGCATTTGATGTCCTGAAACAGAGAATTGCTAGTCTACCAACTCTCAGATACTATAATGTTCCCAAGCCAGTTACTCTTTCATGTGATGCTTTGAAATTTGATCTTGGTGCAGTCATTCTACAAGAGGATCAACCTGTTGCCTATGCATTGAGAACTCTTACGCAAACTGAAATGCAGTCTGCCCAGCTTGAGAAAGAGCTTTTGGCAATTGTGTTTGCATGTTCGGAGTTCCATGATTATGTTTATTGTAGACCTATCCAGATTGAAACAGACCACCGACCTCTAGTCATTATCTTGAGAAAGTCTATGCATTCAGCTCCAGCTAGCTTGCAATGCATGATGCTGAGACTGCAAAAGTATAATTTTACTCTTGTCTACAAGAAAGGCAAACTGTTTTATCTTGCTGATGCAGAAACACCACAGAACAGCATGAGAATGAACTTTGATTTTGAAGTCTGGAAGTGAGAAATTGTTCTTCCACATGTCTTGATGAGCTGAGAGATCATACAGCCACAGATCCAGTTTTACAAAGGCTCAACCACTTTATCAATCAAGGATGGCCATCAAAGCAATCTAGTTTTACCTCAAGAAGTGCAACCTTATTTGCCATACAGGGATGAGATTTTGTCTGACAAAGGTATCATTATGAAAGGTCCAAAAGTAATTGTTCCAAAGTCCCTGCAACAAGAGTGCATTACTATCTTGCATTGTGGTCACCCAGGAACTGGAACCGACTCTACCAAAAGAAGGGTGAGAGGACTAATATTTTGGCCTTCTATGTTACAAGATATTGAAAGAGCACTTTTATTTTGTTCCATGTGTAATAGTACAAAGTCACATAAACAGAAGGAACCACTTCAGCTAAACCAGATTCCTGAACTACCTTGGTCAACAATAGCCACTGATATTTTTGAGTGGAATGGTCAACATTATTTGGTGCTAGTAGACTCTTACTCCAATTGCTTTGAGATTGACCTGCTTCCTAACCTAGCATCCAATACTGTGAATACCAAGATGAAGCATCATTTTTCAGTACATGGTAGTCCACACAAAGTTATTTCTGACAATGGCATGCAGTTTACAAGCCAACAATTCAAAAGATTTGCAGAAGAATGGGACTTTACTCATGTCACAAATACAGCAGTCAAATGGTTTTGCAGGACATGTGCAGTTCAAAGTGCAAAACAGTTACTAGAGAAGTCAAAATGATAATAGTGATGTTTTCCTGAATATCTTGAATCTCAGAAATGTTCCTTGTAATAAACATCTTGGTTCACCTGCTTAGAGACTTCTATTGAGGCAAACCAGAACCACATTACCAATCAGTAGTTAATTGTTGGTTCCATGTGTCAAGAAAAACAGGTCAATGAAAGCCAATCTGTTGAAGAAGCGTTTAACCCAGAAGTCCTACTATAAGACCGGAAAACCACTCAATCCATTACGAGAAGAAGTGGTAAGGATGCAAATGTCCAAAGGTTATGATCAGATTGGTGTTGTGAAGAATATTTGCCCAGCGATGAGATTGTATATTGTGGAATCACAAGGAGCAGAGTTTAGGTGGAATAGGAAACATTTGAGACTGGTGTCTGAGCCTATACCACAGCACATAAACTGTGAGAAAGACTATCTCAGAGTGAGTTGTCCAGTGTTCCAATTACAGAGGAGGTTCCAGAGAGTATTCCCATTCCTTTGATGAAGCCAGAAGTTCCTGATATGAGTTGTTCAATGAAGACTGTCCCTGTTGCTAAATTTTGTCCAGATTGTTATGTTATGAGATGTGGTCGTATCTCCAGACCATGTAGCAGATACATGGCAACTTGGACATGAACATTGTGTTTTGTTTCTAATGTCTATAGTAATGCATGTCTAACTCTAGTATTGTTTTTATAAAGGGCAGTCTTTTTAAGATGGAGGATGTAGATCAATGTGTGTATGTACCTTTAAGAAGCTATCCAAGGGCTTGCACAAGTGTATAAATGCTGAGCACATGTAAGCCTGACTGCCATTTTGTAGTAAGCTGTTAATATGTAAGCATGTATGTATGTAAGGTCTGTCTGTTAACCAGTTTGTTTATATTTTATGACACTGCTATCCATCCTGATGTGTTTCTATGTATTAAAACATCTAAACAAAATACCTCACCTGCTTGTCATCTATGTTAGAGAGGGATGAGTGATGCAAACTAATATTCCATAAACTATAATCAGGAATAATGTGTGTACTACAAAAGTACCCCAACATCTCCATGCACACGTGATTGAATGCCAGATTCTTCCACTATAGGTTCATATATAAATAGTAGGCTATCATTTTGCAGACTATTACAAATCTAGCCTATAACCAGAACCAAACCCTGCACCTTGTATCCGTGAGGTTAAGATATCGACTATTGTGCCAACCTTTCCCCTGTCAACCCTCCCCTGCTGTAAGTGTTCTCCATCCACACACCATCCATCCTAGTAAATGACTTTCTTCTTCATATTTATGATCTTAGTAAACTGGATTCCTTTTGGCATTCTAAACTGAGCAACCAGGTGATTAAGCACTGGAAAATCTAGACAAGTCTTATCATCTTCTCTTGTGTCTGAATGTCACCATAATTGCATTCTTCAGTTTTTATCCTGCAGTGGCAATCTATCCATAATGTTGTTATCGGCTCAGCCACTCTTCTCTCTTTCACTTGGCATGGATGGGCCAGATTTAGTAGTGTCGATTAACATATACTGGGTAACATCGCCATAAACATTCTGTGCCAGTACCCCTTTCTGTAACTCAGATTCTTCTGGTTGAACATTGCTATATATACCAGAGGCTACATATCTATAATCTTCTGTCTCCACAAACTGGGTAACCTCCTCCTTGATCCTGCACATCTCAACATTTTGTACTTCTGATGACATAGTTATAAAAATAAGCAGCCTGTTCTAAAGCTTTAAACCACTATACTGTATCCCGTCATGTTAAGTATTGCTGGATATGTTATTTTAATGTTTGGCCCCTGCTCTTCTTTGTGGACCAATTATAGATGACCCAGCCATCCTCTGCTGAAAATCCAACCAAGAGTACTCCTTTACTACCTGGGTTTTTATCATAGCCATTATTAGTCCCTTTTGAGTTGTATCCAACCTCACTATGTACTCTTTAACAGTAAAGCTGTGCATTTTCACAAGTAAATCCCTAGACCTGTCTGCTGATCTTCCATTTTCTCTACATAACTCTCAACTTCTCCTCAAGAATCGGGGGTGGGAGACAAAAATAATGGAAGGAGAAAGGCCCAAAATCAAGGACAGTTGAATAATAGTCTTGTTCACTTACAAATTAACAGAACAAGAGGTTTTGCATCAACATACATTTTCTGAACAATAGAAAGTCTGAAACTGTAATGTCTGATATTATTGATTGACTGTATTTCTCTGCAATTCATCATAAAGTCAAAAAAATTACATGGGGCAAGCCAAAAATCTCAGGCAAAATCAGGGATGTTATGAAAAAATCAATGACAGTTGAAAAGTACTTTGAGTGGGTCAGGGCTACCACACCTTGCCAGCAAATTTTCAAATTCTTTCTCCTTATTTAATTTTCTTGTTTTTATCTAAAGAGACAGTGCATATTTTAGATTAGTTATCTTTTTAAGATTTTTATTTTAATGATATTTCATATGAATCATACGAGTTTTGAAGCTGTGGTGGGCTAATGTCCATGTATGCCTTGACAATACCTACCCTTGAGTTTTACTTCATCATGGAAGGGCCACACTGTCTGAACTGTCGACATTAGCACTCTTCTAACTTGACTTCTCTTCACAGAAGTAACATGACCCCAAATGATGTTTATTTATGGCTGTGATCCTAGCCTCCCACAGTATTCAGGGCAAACTTTGCAATATCCTTTGGGAAATGGGGGAGCCATTGTCAAAGACAAATTACACAAATAACCAATGCCCAGAAGATATCACTCAACTATTCCAGCCATTTCCTGATGCATATGGTTGTTTTTTATAGAAAATTAGTTGTATTCTAACTTTACAAGTGACGGGGCCAAATGGATCAGGATTCCGTCTTTAGCTGACACCTGCCCGCGTGCTCCATTTTTCTAAAGAGTTACCCTAAAATGTTTGTTTTGGTATTGGTTATGCTGCTGGGGGTGTGTCTGTGTGAAACCTGTTTGGTACCTCGAGATGCCAAATTAAAAAGCAGACCTAGCAGCACAGTAATGCACCGACAAATAGGGATCATCTACTTTCCAAATATATTTCTACAGTGTAGGTAATGGATATTTTAATTGCGTAGCGAGTGCAAGTTATGGTATCATTGTAACCATTTTGCATGAGGAATGTGCATCTTCCAAAATACAAGTGCACTAATCTAATAATTTCATACCTAGGTTTCAGAGAAAGTAGTTTTATCTGGAGTCACTGCATAAGAAGGGCAAATCATGGTTAAGGTTTTAACCTCACAGGTACAGCGCACAGAGTTTGATTCTGGCCTCTGGTTATTGGCTAGGCTTTTAATAGTATTTCAACGGACGTACTTGTATTTACCTCTTTATTTTAACGTTTACCGGGAAAGTCCGACTGAGACACAGCCCACTTTCAGTTAAGGCCCGGGGAGAAACGCTTCAGACAAAATCATGTCTTTGTAACGTGGGAGGAAACCCACACGAACACAAGGAGGACATGTCGAATTCATACAGAAAAGACAAGAAGGACCCCAGCTGAGAATCGAACCGGAGAACCTCTTGCTGTAACGCGCCAACACTAACCGCTGCAGTGCTGCGCTATTAATAAATACTTGGTTTTCTTTTCGGGATAAAAATACATTTACGTTTTCTCCACAAGCTGAGCCAGCCTCCAGGTAATAAAATTGTGTCTATGATAGGGTTACCACCTGTCCGACTTTGCGAGGGACAGTCCCTCTTTAGGCAGTTGTGTCCTGCAAAAAAGTTGTAAAAATGGTAAATGTCCTGAGATTTTAGGACAAAATTATTTCCTATATTTTATGTAATAGTTCCATAACACAGTTATTCTGTATCTGATACTCTTAAATGTTATAAGAAACAGAATAAGCAACTAAAATGCTACAAGAATAAGCTTTTATTTAGGCAAAAAAGTGAAGTTCTGTCCTTTGTACTGGCTGTGGGTATGTTTCGGCCTGCAAAATCTGATGTTTGTACCAGAAATGTTCCACTTTGGGCATTTGAAAAGGTGGCAACCCTATGCGTGTCATAACTCTACACTGTCCAGCTTTTTACGTCATGTTTTGACCTGTTCCTCATAAAGTTTGTGGTTTTATTGCAAATCACTGAGGATTGAAGTCATTAGAAAGTGTCATACATTTGAGCTTGATTTCATCAACACAAATCCTGCTATTCTACTAACTCTCCAAGTTTATACGAACAATATTTAAAATCCGTCCGTATTTTTGGCCCTTGTCCCCAGTTATTTAGCCCTTGTCCCCAGTTATTTAAGGCTTTATCCAGATTTCATGCGCTAAAAGGTTAAGAGGTATGGTGTGTATGTGTGTGACTGTGTGTGTATATGTGGCTGTGTTTAGCCCTTACACAAAATACTAATTTCAAACAAATGACCACTTGCATCTTTCTACTGCATTTTAAAAAGTCTTTCATTAAATAATAACACTAATCGGTGCACACAAACATATTTGCAAACCAAATAATATATAGATTCGAACATAACTTGTAGCCCAGACTAAGGAATTTCCACAAATACTAACGATGGGACGAAAATCCAGCTGTCATGAAATAAATGTCAGTGTGAAGTGTCCGCCAAGACGTTTACTGCAGAAAGAACACTATTTCAGGGAGGCTATCCTGAAAATATCGACTTAATTTGTTGTTTCCTTAATGTTCACGCACACACTTAATGGTCTTCTAATTCATTGTGATATGTTTCTACCTGTCACCATGTTAAACATGCTGCTGGCATATAATAATCATTTGAATTTCATGAAATTGTGCACCTGTATATTGTCATATTGATTGTTTTATTTAAAATTGGTTGTTAAAGACTAAATGTGAAACATTGCCTTTGTTGAGCAGTCTAGTTTTATCCAGTTCGTGTTATATTTGTATAATTGAGCAGTTTAGGCCAAGGCTCTGTACAATACATACAGTAAAGGAAATGTTAAATGTGCCTACCTCAACTATTAATTAAAAACGAAAAAGATGTGTCTTAGCAACATGTCTTCGGAAATGTTTGAAGGATAATAAAATAAACACAAATGTGTAAAACGTGAAGATAAACGATGTGGAAGACTTAAATTCCTTTGGGAATTCAGTTATAAAGCAAAAGAAATGTATCCTTAAATCATACCCCTCAAGCGCTATGATTTTGGTCCTCAAGTTCAGCCTTGCTCCTCCTAGATTAACGCATGTTCTTCATTAAGTAAGACCTGTTTATGGGTAGATGCCTTGTTAAATAGATAAACTGAGTCTATACAAAGACTTCCTACGGCTTATTATATAGGGACTAGAGAACACAAACTTTCTGCAGGAGAAGTACCCAAGTGCTCCTTTTCATACATCTCAACTTCTTAGAGCAAGAAATCTGGACAAAACCACATATAATGGTTGAGAAAGTCCCTAAAATAAGGAACTCTTTAAATATTGCACTTACGAACTTAAAAGTCTATAGTAGAGCTGGTTTTGCATTAGCATGAATTTTCTGAAGGATGTGAAGTCTGAAACTCAGGTGGCTACTTTTATTTTCTGACTTCAGTCCTCAGTGATATGCGAGTGATTTGCCAGAAAAACATAATTTTGTGAAAAACTGATCAAAAATATGTAGCAAAAATCTGGGCATTTTGCGAAAATCTGGACAGTTTACGGGGCGCTCCCTTTTCTGACCCTCTGCTATTATTTCCAAAGGTCTGATGTTGAGAGGTATGTCTTATATTGTTCTGCTGTTATGTTTTATATACATAATTGCATGTGTAGCCTATGTAATGCTGTACGAAGAAACCCAGCAACTGACAAGCAAATGCACTCTTCGTTCATAGTCACTTACTAACAGTTAAAAATAAGATTCCTTCTTGCAGTGGAGTGCAGCGTTATTATATTGCGTATCTATTTTTGAGCTACAGTTTTAGCACGCCTTTCAGCCTCGTAGCAGAAAAAAAATATATAATGGGGAGCGGGGCGGTAAAGGCCTGAAATCAAGGACTTTTTTTACATTTTGCTCTTATAAACTTGGAAGTTGCTAGAATAACAGATTTTGCACGAGCATACATTATCTGAAGGATATGACGTCTGAAATTCAAATCTCTGTAATTATTTGGCGATATCAATCCTCAGTAAATTGCAAGAAAACCGAAAATATTATGAGGTGCAGACAAAAAATATGTGGCAAAATTAATTTTAGACAGTTAACGTTTTTTTTTACTTTACACTACCTTCAGCAAAGCTCTCAACCTCTTACCTATAGCACATAACTTTCAACTGTCCAGATTTCCGCAGAATGTCCAGATTTTTGCCTCATATTTTTTGTCTATTCCTCATAAAATTGTTGGTTTTCTGGCAAACCACTGAGGGCTTCAGTCATTAAAAACGAAAGACGTTTAAGTTTCAGATTTCATTACTTTCAGAAAATGTATGCTAATGCAAGACCTGCTATTCTATCAACTTTCTAAATTTATAAGAGCAATATTTAAAAAAAAAATTCCTATTTTTACCCCCCCCCCCCGATTATTTTTGTTTTTGTTCAGATTTTGTGCGCAAAGAGATTGATGAGTGGTATGGTCTAGCATCATAGAACAACGATGATAATAGAAATCAGGGAGAAAGGCTTCAATCAGGGTAACTTTTCAAATATTTGTACTGCTTTAAAAGGCAACAAAATAAGGGGAGTTAAATTAACATTCCTTTCCCGGTGTGAAAGTCTCTGGTGACATTCGTGTTTCTCTTTGTTGATTACAATCACCTTGCTGCAATCAGTCACCAATTTCAAAAGGAACAGAGCAAAATTCGGAACCAAAATCGTGGATGTCCCTGAAAATCTGGAACATTTAGATTGAGTATATCATACATTACTGTAAAAGTCATTTTAATTGTGAGGCTTCTTTCCACACCTTTCTTTACTGACTCCTCCAATCCGTCCATATTTATATATATTTTTAGCATCGGCACTTATTAATGATAAAGTTTGCGCCTTGATTTACATAAACATTTCAAGTCCATGAACATCTGTTGTAGTCAATTAAATCAAAATATAGGTAAACACACCCATATACATTAAGCAATACGTAAATCACTTGCTGTAGGGTTCTACATTTTAAAGAATTACCATACAGATACATACAATTGTTTATTCCGTTTTTAATTAATCCCCCTTAAGATAAATTTACCGGAAGTGGTAGTTTACTGGTATGACCATTTTTAATGAGCTTGTAGTGTTTTGGAGACTTGATCATCTTTTATTGAAACTGAATTTAGTGCATTTCCTAGAAGAGCTCCCATCTGTCCATCATTTTGCAGAATGTCCCTAGTTTGGCCTGATGTGTTCGATCTGCTCCTCAGTAAAACATTTTGGTTTTCTGATTAATCATTGAGGATTGTTGTAACTAAATTGTGATACACTTTTGAATTTCAGACTTCATATCCTAGAAAAACACATGCTAATGCAAAATCTGTCCCTGCTTTTGGGCCTCTGTTCCTGGTTATTTTTTTTGCTTTCTGTCTGATTCTTCTTGTGCTAAGAGGCTGAGGGACATACTCCTAGATGCAGAGTAGGCAGTTTGATCAAATTACCTTATCTAAAAAACAAGTAATGAAGGGGAAAGATGAGAAAGAAAAAGAAAAGACACACGGCACAAACTCACTTCGAAAGGAAAATAATGACTACTTCTGCAAAAATATCTGCTATTAATATGCAGAAGTTTTATGCTGGAGCCAGTTGTGTGTGCTGACCATTACTTCTTTTGTTAAAAGCAGTTAAACAACTTGCTTTACTCATCTTTCCAGCCGTCTTACTACTTTGCCTGTTGTATTTGAGTTTAAATGCCAGATATTTTAAGAATTTCAGAATATTCTTTACAGGTTTATAACGAACAATGAATCAGTGCAACAGCAGTCCTTTCCGTTTGTTTTCAGGTACGAGCACCTGGATAAAACAAAAATGCAAGCCTCCGATTTTTGTTCATTTAGGCTGCAAGAATCTTACTTCACAAATGCTCATCACCGGAAGGACCTCCTTTCTTTTGCCCTTCTGCTTAGCCTTGATTCACAGCTCTCTTGCTGGCTTATTATTAAAATTATCTTTCAGACAACACACAGGATTATTCACATCATCATTTTCTAAACGACTTGTGAGGGTCGCGGCGGTAACAAGCTGAGCAAGGTAGATCAGACTCCCATATCCCGGAATCAGTGTCCAGCTGTTTTCATGTCAGACCAGAAAACAATAGTCCGAGCACTAAGTCCAAATGTGAGACTGACCCCCCCCCCCTCAGTCGCTGCGTCGTATTTTGAGAGCTACTCATTTATATTTAGTGACAAAAGATCGAAAAGTATAAATAAGCTGCTAAGCCGCTTTAAATGGAAAATACAGTTTTAAACCGTATATGCTTTAATTACTCCAAATTATCAGATCTTGGCAGACCCTCTACAAGTGCATGGAGTGTTTGAAAAGTCTGAAGTATGAAACTGAAAGGGAACTGTTACCCGAGACAAATACGTTTTCAGTTTACTAATGCCGCACAAAGCGGACACAGTTCTCGGCTGTCTGGGCAAATAATGGACAAAGACAATATAAAATAAGGTTAGGGGCATTTCACTGGATTCTTATCACTAAACTATATATATATATATATATATATATATATATATATATATATATATATATATATATATATATATATATATATATACACACACACACACACACACACACACACACACACAAATAAAGAAGCAAGACACAGAGAGGGGTGGTTGTTAATATAACGATTAACGTTAATAATAGAAGCAAAGTATATTTTAAACACTAAGTGAAACGTGTAAGAAGCCCAAATATATTAAGAAGCAACAGAATAAGGAGTTAAATTAATATTCCTTTTCTCTATGTGAATGCTGATGCGTATTATTATTATATAGTATGTATTATTAATTATTATTATTATTGCCAGTGGCTCTTTATTTATTTGCTGTGTCAGTTATAAATGGAGGCCGTAGAAGGGGGGTGCACTTGTACCTTATGCATGTCACTACCTGAGAGCAACTAAGGATTATACCTAAAATAAGTGTGTGGGCATCGTCATTAGGGTAAGGAAAACGTGATAAGTAATACTATTATTTTAAATAAATGTAAATCGACAAAACCTCAACATTTAACATACGTACAATAGTAAAAGTAGAGAGCACACAGAACAAGGCATCTATCTATATGCATACATAGCTACGCACACCGGTTAAACGGTTTTATCTATTTATTTTGCAAGTAGTTTAGACTGTTATGCAACCTAACCTTTCTGCCAAAATTATGGTTGAACAAGCTGTTTGCAGCAGGGACACTTGGAAGTTATACAATTTGCGTTGCCTGTGTCGCATACATCTAATTTTGTAATATTAAATGTTCAGAAAACAGACTTGACGAAATCTACTTAAAATAAACACAAAACGTGAGGCTTAAGTGCAGTCATTTAAAAAAGCTTGCACAACAATTCCCCACCTTTCCACTTTGGAGCATCCTAAAATACTAATATCCAACAACTCGAACAAGCAATCAAATGTTAATATACATAATAAAAAAGTAATTAAACCTGCCAGTACTGGTATAAATTAATTGCTTGCAAATAGTGTGCTATTCGAAAAAAAAAATACTTTTCCCGTTAGGAAGGTAACATTTATTTTACTTTTGCATTCTTTTGTGAATTGAATACTCAAAGGGTATTTAAGTGATTTGTTGGTCATCTTTGTCTTTCTTTTTGTATGTGGTGATGTGCGGGAGGATAAAATTAAAACTTAAACACTGACCCTCTATGAAGAAAAACAATGAGCTCTAATCAGATTAACAAAATAAATTCATACATACATAAAAATAAAATAAAAAAATGTAGGCAGTCACTTTAGTGGGTGTTTTACAGACATACACAGTTAATAGCAATGATTATGATGTGCTCAGATGATACAAGCCTAGTAAATGAGCTTCCATCTTAAAGGCAAAACAAATGTTGAATTATATGATGTGTCTATAGCTGCAATGTTGCCAAATCTGCAGAAAGCTTTCAAGGACAATAGAGGATGGAAAGCGCTGTCCCCAACCCAGCCAGTTTGAGTAACACAAGGACACTCAAGGGATTGGTCAAAGCACCCTTCTCCTTTGATGCACCTCGTAACTTAACGAGAGGTGGTAACAAAGTTATTTTCTTTCGTGACAGCATTGGATAATACTGATAGTATACTATTTTATTTTATTTTTTATCAGGAAAGCATTAGCCCACTGGAATTAGCGGAGAACTTTCTGGGCAGACCAATCAACATCAGCAATTATATTGAGACCATCTATGTTGCACAGATTAAAAAGAGTGAAGATGTGCAAAAGGGACGACAAACCCCACCATTTAACGTTGATTCAGTCCACAGCTTAATAGTTGACCACTCTGACCTACACAACCTCAAGTCACTCATTATATGACAGGGGCCTGACGACAGAGGAAGCATTAGGAAGGACGCTGATTTCATATTTTGGGGAAAATAACCTGCAAAATATAGACTATTCCAGTACTCCAAAACACAATTCCTTGTAGTAGTGCTTTAGGTTGAGGCCCCATTCATCACAATTTGATTTTTTATAGAACCTTAGACCATATGAACTTGTGAACATATTTACTAATATCAAACTGTAATAGTGTTTTTATTCATGGTTCTGTAGCCAGTATATGTTTTAATTTTGCTTCTGTAGAGATACACTAACCATAATTTAATGTCATGGAGGAACTAGAAACTACGGTCAGCTATCACGGGTGTAATTCCTGGAATTTCAGCTCATAAAATAGTTTTATGCTAGTGTTAATTGTTCCTCAACACGGATACATCGAACAAAATTATACCAATTCGTTTAGCATGGAGTTAATTTTCGAATTAAATATGTATTTTGTATTGTTTTTATTGCAAAATAAAAGGCATATTTGTAGTTTGTAGAACAGAGTGTAAATCTAGTTAGTTTTTACAGGATTGCGCAGTCCCCAAAACACTACCGTCCTTACCTCTCAAATTTAGGAACGGCACTTAGATTTTTTACCTCAGGTTTACCATTGTTTCTGTTAATTTACACTTTTTCTCTATAAATTTCAAAAAGGCTTAAGACCACAACATACCTTTAACCTCTAAGCCAAGACACGTGGACAAAGTTCAAAATAACGTGGGAACAAAGTGCCAAAGACAGGGATAGATTTTTATATACTACTTTTATGAATTTATAAAGTTACTAAATAACAGGTTTTGCGTTAGCATGCATTTCCTGAAGGAGATAAAATATATGCATGTCATTATTTAGTGACTGAATCCTCAATGATTTGCCAGAAAACCACACACTGTATAAGAGACAGACCAACAATGTTTGGCAAATAAACTGGACATTCTGTAAAAATCTGGATAGTTGAGAGATAAGATGCACCACTAAATAACCCAATTAAGGGTATACAAATGGTCCTTATCACTTCTTCTGTGATGGCTGTTTTATGAAGACTTCGCTTGTGAAATATAAGAATATTTCATTTTTGAAGCCCGCTGCGCTGATTCTGACACGGTTATGGGGCAAGAAGTATATAAATTTTCAGAGAAAAGGTGGTGGATTAATTACACTCAATAAAAACATGACAATCATTACTTCGGAAAATGCATATCAATTCTTATTCAGTCAACTTGTCATGTTAATGGTATTATAAAAAGCGTCCGTTATTTTGGGCATTTGTTCCTGATTATTTTTGAATTTGCGCCTGATTTTGGGGATAAGAGGTACAGAGCTATGGTGTTTTGCTTACTATTTTATCTCAACAGCATTTTATCTAGTTGGTAAATGCAGCCTGAATTCGTATTGTGTTCTTTTTAAGTACATACCCGTGTTACTGTCGTAGTTGTGACCATTGTTTCGGGATACGTGTTTTACTTTAATCTCTTGGATATAAATGGGCATTTTAACCCAAAATTGCGCATCAGTTTAGTCTAATACCACTTTGTATTGTGAGAGACAGATATGTGATCTTGGAGGGTTGCAGTTTTACAGAATGGGGCACAAAGCTTTGAACCTCTTATCCCAGAATCAGAGACAAAAGCAACAAAAAATCGGGGAAACAAATTTCATAATCAAGGACACTTTTTAAGTAGCACTACAACTGATACTAAAAGTTGACAAAACAAGAGGACTCGAATTAGCATGTATTTTTTAAAGAGAGAAATATTTAACTTCAGTGGTGGTTATTATTTGCTCACCACCTTAGGAATAACATATTTTAGACTCTGAACATTATTCACCTATTAAATACGTTGCTTGCTTCTAGTTTCTTGGATATATTGATCGCTTTTCTTTACCTGAATACGGCCCACTGGATCAGCCTTGTATGCTGGTTAACAAAATGAATTACCAGCCTTAAGAGAGAGCAACAGTTTGGGGCAAAACTAGGGATATTCCTGAGAATCAAGGACAACTGAAAGTTGTGCGTCACAACGCCCCCTCCAAAATATAGAGAAGGAACGATACATTGCTAGGCCTCTCTTTGCTGTACCCTTCCTGCTTGATCTTTTAAGCCATTTTTATTAACACTTTACTTATAAATATAATAACAAGAAAGCAATTCCAATTAACACCATTCAGTTGCAGTTTTATTTTCAGCTCTCCATGCATCTCACTGACCACCTATTACCTCTCAGTTCTGCCCTGTCCTCTCCTTATGTCACTTGATATATTTTTTTACTTGATATGATCTTTTTAAGGTATCGTTTCAGAGTGCTACATATCCTACCAAAAACACTCCACCTAAACGTGGACAAAGGCTTGGTGAACGGACAACAAATATTACTTGTTGGAATGAAAATGTCATCTCCTTAAGGGATTTCAGTCACTGTCTTTCCTTCAGTGTTTACTTTTGCACACAATGGCAATAAAGTTGACAGCTGTCATTATTTACAACTGATTTTCTAGAGACAGCACCGCTGTTGTGAGCTTATTTAAGAGTACAGAAATATGTACATTTATATACATTCAGCCAGGGACCCCGGGCATCATTGTAAGGCATTGCACAGAAACAACTACGCGATCAGCTTTTTTGTTACACAAAAGAGAAAAATAAACGGAAACTAACCGATTTATTTTTAAGTAGCGAAAGTCCACATGAATAAAAATATTTTGATAATTTTCTTGTCTTTACTTGCAGCAGTGCAATGTTAAAGCTGTCAATAAAGCCATTTTGATTTGCTTATTTAATTCCAATAAACCAGTAATAGTTTGACATTGGCGATCCTTTTTACTTGTTCAGTTTGTTTCATTGTCATATCTTCTTGATTTTAAATGTATGCTTTATTCTTTGTATGTGTTTCTGTTGCATAGATCCTCCTTGATATGCATAATGATAAGACCATAGACACACACGCAGTTTAATTTAAATGCTTTTTCTTGTGATCCTCATAAGTGTAATGAAATGTTTTTTTAAATCACAGTTCAGGGGTATTAAGGCAAGTGTTATGGGATGCAGGAATTACAGACTGCTGTGCAGTTTTAATGCTCACTGTACATGTTAAGTGTCCAAGGAAATGAATGCCTGAATAGCCACACTGCCTTTAATGCATTAAACTTTGACTGACAGAACCTGTTGTACCAAATTATCCAGTGCAGTGTTATCGGACGTTCCTTGGAGTGTGATACATTTCTTCCTACAGTCCTCTCTGAATATTTATCTGGCATGCACACACTATGAGATGTGACAGAATGATCTGTGAACTCCACAACCATATTTGTGTGTAGATAGGTGCATGGATAGATAGGTGGATACAGACCTAGATAGTTAGAGGTGTAAATAGATGCTGGGCTTATTATTTATCTTTCTGTATGTCTTTGACATTTAGAGAAGTCTCTGTAACATGCATTCAGTGCATTAATTCAAATAATAAAACTCTGTCAAGCCTTGTTACCTATTATATTTGCCTTCAACCATTTGCTTTTGAAAATATGGCTGAATTATAGCATTCATGAAGTCTGTTTATAGGTAATTGTCATTGTCTTGAATACTTTGTTCATTAATGGAACACAGCAACCATTCTGGGCACACAATCACAGGGCCCATAAGGTGTCTAGACATGTACACCTTCAACTGGGTGAACAATCACAGGACCCATCAGATGTCTACACACATGCACCTTCAACTGGGCAAACAATCACAGGGCCCATAAGGTGCCTAGACATGTGCACCTTCAACTGGGTGAACAATCACAGGGCCCATAAGGTGCCTAGACATGTGCACCTTCAACTGGGCAAACAATCACAGGGCCCATCAGATGTTTACACACATGCACCTTCAACTGGGCAGACAATCATAGGGCCCATAAGGTGCCTAGACATGTGCATGTTCAAGCAGACATTTATTTTGCAATCATTTTTGAGCACTAACAGTACACACCTCCAAAATCAAGCAAGGTTGCACATGATAACCTGAATAACTTTGTTAGTCTCTCAAAGAGTATTTTTTTAATAAAACACACACAATGCTGAAGTGTCATACATAAGTTCATAGGGAATTACTAGGCTAATGACTGAAGGGGATTTATAAGCATAGCCAGTTTTACCATTTTTTCTCTCCATAGGAGAAGATAATAGGGTCAGCAAGTGGGGATTTGACAATTTTTACAGACTGCCTCTGTCTATAAGGGACATGGGTGCCACCGCAGGATTGAATTTTGGATTTCCCAGTCATTGTTCCAGATTGCACTTGAAGATAGTTCTGGAAGAGCCCTGCTTCATATGAATAGAAGCCAATTCCAGAGAAGCAGCAGTTTCTGGGACACATATCTGTCTCTCCATCGTGATCTATTTGTGCCAGAAATCAGGTTTAGATCCTTGGAGTGGATAACCCTCATGCAGTTAGTTTTGCGAATATGCAACATTTACACCAGGGCTGGGTCAGAGATTGCCTTGTAGGTCAGGCATAGATCATCCCTCAGTAATTGGTGGGAAACTGAATATAGTGCTAGGGCTTTTAACTGGACTGCACATAACATCTTGGTTATTGTTAGATTAGGGGCTTCCATTTTAAAGTAGTTATTAGACATTATACATGCTAAAGGGTAAAATAAATTGTGTTTTATTTATGCATAAAAGACAGTTAAGCAAAAAGAAAAATAACCTTGCTGGTCAAGCATGAGAGACAGTTTATTAGAAAGGAAAGATAAGCATAAAGTGTGTAGAAAATACAGAATGTTCTTTTCTCAAGGGAATGATACAAACTTGCCAGCTACAGAATGTTCCTTAATGGAATGTTAAATAAAGCACATACGAGACAAAGCCTGAGACCAAGGTTAGGAAAAGTACATAAGGAAAATAACTGGACTGAAGCAATAGGGTTTATAGTACATAAACGAATGCTTAAATGTTCAGATCTCTAAAGGTCGACCTTTAGAGATCGAACAGTTAAGTGTTCAAATATCTTTAAAAATTAAAATAAATAAATAAATAAATAAAACTAAAACAAAAAAAACCCTAAAGGGTGTAAGCAGGGGGGGGGGGGCAAGCCCTCCTGCACCCCCCACCCCCCGCTACTTAAATATACCAATTCCAAGATCGCGCTACAGTGTAGGGAATGGGAAATTTTCCGTTTCCGCTCTGCCATGCATTGAAGTGCAATCTCGGAGTTGGTATATTTAAGTAGGGGGGTGTGGGGGGTGCAGGGGGGCTTGCCCCTCTGCTAAAACCCTTTGTCTACCTTTTTTTTTCCTTTCTTTTATTACATTTTTGAACACTTAAATGTTTGATCTCTAAAGACTGACCTTTAGAGATTCGAACATTTAAGCGTTCGTCAATGTAATATAGACCCAAGCAATATAATATGTTGTGCTCAGGATAACAGTTAGTTAAGGTTAGTGAGTTCGTTTGACCTGTTACTTCAGAGAAGATTACAGACACTCGAGCCGGAGTACAGAAGACAGGTCAAATAAAGACTATATTAGTTTATGTTCAGGACAATTAGAATTTGATGTGCAGTAACTTTAAACACTAATTGTTTATCAGCACTGTTAATGAAGACAGTATTTGCATATTGTGAACATCTAATAAAGCCTTATTGAATGAACTACAGCATTTGAAGAATTCATTCTGAAAAGTACACAAGACTTGGCCCATAAAGGAGAGACATGCACCTGTTCAGCATGAGTTTGGGTAATTAACAGATAAAGACTTTCATTTTCAGTCTCATTACAGTGTTTCCAGCTAATTATGGTACAGTCCAGTCATATCAGTTCTTACAGTTATACCCTGTATTTTTTTGATGAGAACACTCTGAAGACACACTGACTGTTGCAGGTGCCTGCCAAGGTACGTACCAAAGGGTGCATTGTACTCGATTATTGGTCTGATGAGGGCTGAGTATAGTGATAATATGACATCCTCAGGTCTGGATGCCATGTCCTTACTTATAAGCTGAACCACATAGAAGGATTTCTTCACCACTATGGACACATGGTGGTCAAAGTTCAGATTAATATCTGAGTACCCAGTTCTCTCACCATTGGGTCCACTCTAAGGGGACGCTGTCAGTGATGCAATTTGCAGGGCTATTTCTCAAAGTGTACCATTTTGCATTTCTTCACATTTAGTTTGAGGCCATGGCTCTGATGCCAGTCGTTATTCTATGTCAGTCCTTTCTGTATGATATCAACATAATTTGGGGAACCAATGATTGTATCTACCTTGCAGTCATCAGCAAACTTGGTCAGCCAAAGGCTATCTACATTTGTCTTGACATCTGAGAAGTATATCTCCCAAATGTGAGGGGGCCCAGCACTGAGCCCTGAAGTGCACCACTGGTTACTGGCCTTTTGCTGGATGCGGATTCTTCCACTATAATAACATGTTCCCTATCTGTGAGCCATTTGGCTATCAATCTAGTAACATAGAGGTCTATGCCCAATTTTGTGAGTCTATCTATAATACTTGAGTGGAGTATTGTGTCAAATGCTTTGGCCAGGTCAAGGTAGGTGGTATGCACACTGTCTTACCCTCATCCATGGCCTTGGTGACCTTCTCAAAGAAGTCCACCAGACTGAGCAGGCAAGACCTGCCCTTGATGAAGCTAAGCTGGGTTGGATCTAGAGTCTGGAAATTTCCTATGACATCGTTAATCAGGTCCAAGATTATCCTTTCCATAGTCTTGCATAAGAGGCTAGTCAGACTTATGGGTAGGTAGTTTCCTGGGTCCGTTGATGGTTCCCCCTTGTGCAGAAGGATGACTGTTGCTGTCATCCTCTCTACTGAGAAAAGCATATTTTGTGACTGTGGTTAAACAGAGATCTGAGTGGGTCCACTAGGTCTTGTTCCAAGCCATTTTATAGACACCCTGCCTACTTTAAAGTCACACTAATATTTCAGTCTATTCTTAAATGTATACTTTCCACAACTGTGTATCTAAGGCAGGCATTGCACAGCTGAGCTTTGCAGACTGAATGACAGTAATCTCTTGTTAGTGCAGTATGCTAACTTTTATTGACACTAGAACATAGCAGTAATGGTTAGTGAAAGGTGGTTATTCAATTGAGTATGTAAGACCATGTTTTTTCATTGTACAATAAGTGTACAAAGTAAGCTGTTAGCATCATAGCAGTCAACTGGCAGGGCACAGAAAAGGATTCTTATCAGAATCAAAGAAAATATTATAAACTGATGTGGACGAACAACTAATGTGATTATCTGGTTTCAGTACAAGCAAATTTTTATTTATGCTTTGTTGACTGAGTCCAATTAGGCTGGTAGCCTTTTTTCAGGATAGACCCAAGATGGGTATTTATACTAACAGGAGAAATTTGGCCAGGGCATCATGGAGCTTCCCAAGCTCTTTTTGATAGTAAGGTGACATGGGATCTTTTACATCCATCTGAGATACCATCAGCTCAAGCAGATAGGGCCTCAGTATAACATCTCATCCAAAGTATGACTCCCTCAGGAGTGCAACACCTGCCTTATGCTGAACTTCAGTGTCAGCAATCAATCTACCTGGTGTAGGAATTGAAACCATAGCCTTCTGCACTAAAGGCAAGTGTGCTACCCATTGTACAACTGATGGCAGAGGTATAATTTGTTTTGATCAATTAGAAAGTATACTGCCCACACTTTTGTTATCTGAGAATCTTTTATGGAAAAAAGCATAAAGAAATTCTACATATGGAATGGTAAAATTTATTTAACATTTATCTACCAGGAAAGTTCGACTTAGAACAAAGCCAATTTTCAGCGGCAGCACGGGGAGAAACATTCCAGATGCATGTCTTTGTAACGTGGGAGGAAACCAGGGCACCCAGAGAAAACCCACACAAACACAGGGAGGACATGCAGACTCCACACAGAGGGCACTCCAGCCGAGAATTGAACTGGAGAACCTCTTGCTGTGAAGTGACAACACTATAGCTGCACCACTGTGCCGTCCATAAGCGTAAATAAGCACAAATTAATAATAATCTATTTTTGTGAACAAGAAAGGAATTTTGGTTAGTATCTGAAAAATGACAGCTTTCATAGCTGGGATTGCTATAAAGAAATGGGTGAAGTATTATTTTAAGGCAAACGTATGCGAGCTGCATATCAGCATTTATACAGTGAAAGGAAGCATCGTGTGACCATTAACAGTTTAGATAGCTTTTATAAACCTACCTCTTTTTTAGCCTCCCCAGTGTCATCATCAAGCCCTTCATGGGCCCTTTATTTACTCCTTTCTGCCTACTGAAACAAAGAAGCAGTGCAAGCACCAGTGGCCATGAGCCTTTGGCAGTGGCACTTGGGAATTGTTTACCCTATCCCTTTTCCAGCTGCTGCCGAGAGGGTCTGTGCTAAAGCATGGCTTGCTGTGAAATGCCAGACCACTCTGTGCATGCTTCTAATCAGCAAATTCAGGAAGTCACCTATGAGCTATATATTATGTTTAGTAATTACTTTAACTGTATACATATTTTGTCAATGTAGAGCTTTGGGCCTCTACTGAAAATGGCATATTATCCTAGTCAGAATTTCCTGGTAAAGAAATGCCTAATAAAGAATTTAAATAAATAAAATAACATAAATAAAGTGATTGTACGTTAGGGCTATAACTGTATTCTATTATTGTTATGTAGTGCTTCTTTTAGTGTGGTTAGCTTTTTAGTTGTTAGTTAGGATGTCTGATAGGCAAGCTGTTTTTAAAAAGTGTTCCTCATGCAGTTGGAAAATGCCTTATTCCAATACACACAAGGAGTGTGTGCATTGCTTGGGGACTCCATAACTGGAGGTTGAGTGCAACAATTGTGCTGCATTTAACCCCAGGGCCTTAACAGAGCACCACGACAAACTTCTTCTAAAGGTTCTGGTCCAAGGGGGAGCCTTTGTTTCCCCCTCGAAGGCTTCTTGTTCTGATCCAAAGAGGAAGACCCCTTCTCTCCAACCAGTTCCTGCCAAGAAACCATGGCTGTTGGATTCCAAGTCTCTGGATCCAGTCACAGTCAGGCCCATCCTGGATCCAGGTTTGTCAGAGCTGAGAGCCATGGAGCAGTCTGTTGGATCCAGGTCCTCTCTGGCTGAGAGGCCCTTGGATCCTACCAAGGTTGGGCCAGCCTCAGATCCAACCAGTTCGTCGGATCCATTTGCTGAGCCCATTAAGCCTTCAGATCCGACAGGGTTGTTGGATCCAATTATTATGTTGGAGGAACCTGCTGTCTCTTCCACCACAAAACAGTGGTCCCCATTGGCTCTGAGGCGGCATCTGATCCAGTCCATGGAGCCTGGCAGCAGGTCAGGGAGGTCTCCCTCTAAGTCTACCCACTCCTCTTCCTCCTCAAGATCATCTAGGAGTCTTTTGTCCTCAGACATGGACAGGATGATGAGTTTTCTCAAGGCCCAGATAGAGTTGGGGCTCCTGTCTTCTCCTGCCATCCAGCCAGGGGAACCCCCCCTCCCCCATATTCTTGTTCTCCTCATCCAACCCTGGTGGGTTTGGATTCTAGGGACCAGGAAGTCTGTGGCCAGATTCTGGTGAGGCTGAGTATTCCATGTTTCTCATCTTCACAAGGGTCCTTGGCTTATTTTCTTTCTTCACCCTCAGAGCAGGGTGTGCCCCATGCCGGAGTGGTTAATGCCGGATTCGCACTGGGGGGGGTGTGGTACCATTTTATTGGACTGATCCCTTCCTCTAGGTGCTTCAGCTTTCAATAGCTGTGAGCTGGTATCATCTGGGGGTTAGGGGCTGTTTTTGGACACATTCCTCCTCTCTGGGGGACTTCTACCTTGGACGTGGGGGACAGGCCTGCTTCCAGCCCCTCAGTTTTCCAGGTGGTAGAGATTACCTTTTCTAGGTCTGGTGTTTCCTCTGCCACACCTCCAGATCCCTCTTGGCCTCTCTCTACCTCGGCTGGTGAGGCCTCACATCCAGTCCTGGTCAGCCCTCCTGATTGAGCCTTCAGGGGGTTTCTTCCCTTCTGGGAATCACTGTCTCTTCCAAGTCCTCCCTGGAGCCCCCAGCAGAGGATGCTCATCATAAGAGAAAGTGCAAGAGGAGGCACTTGGACTCCCCAGGGAGTCCCTCATCAAGGGTACTGACCTTGTGGAAGGAGGCGGGTCCCCCAGATCTCTGCCCAATGCTGTCTCCTTTGGAGGCATCCTTGAGCTCTTCAAACAAAAGGGTGAGTAAATGTTCTCCCCGACCCTCATCATTGTTGAGTCCATGTTTCTGAAGGCCTTTGGGATGGGCCCATCTATCTCCTGGGTGTCCCCCCACTGATGAGTTAGTGGATCTGATCGCCAGCAGGGCCTGGAAGGAACCAGACATGGTGGAGCCTGTTCCAAAGAGGGCCAACAAGTTCCTTAGTCACCCTGTGAACCATTTGTTCTGGAACAAAGGAGTCCCAGTTGATGCCACAAAGAAGGAGCTAGCAGGGCAGAGCTCCACAGTCCATCCCCTGAACAGGGAGTCCCAGGCGATAGACTATTTTGGGAAGCGAGTGTACACCTCAGCTACCTTTGGACTGACAGCAACAAATTACTCTGCACATTTTATCTGCCTCCAAAGGGATTTGGTCCAAGAACTTTCCACCTCCCTTGCAGAGCTGTTGCTGGTAGAGAACCTCAAGCAGGTGTCTCCTGAGCTATCCACTCTGACCTCCCTTGTGAATTCCTAGATGAGGCTAATTTCCACTGCAGCAGAAGCTACCTCTCAAGCTGCTGGTACAGGCATTGACTTGCAGTGTCATGCCTGGCTACACTTATGCAGGTTTGCAGAACCCTTTAAGCTGTCCTTTGCTAATGCCCCCTTTGATGGTCTTACTCTTTTCTGACCTTCCATGAATGACGCTTTGACCTGCAGTGAGCAGGAAGGGAAGGGATCAAGCTTTCTGCTCCACAGATGTCCTTTTCTAAGACCACACGTGGAATCAGAAAGATGTGGTTCCATAAGGCACAGTCTCCCTTACAGGATGCTCCTGATAAATCCTCTTACAGAGGCAGAAGGAGAGGTTTCAATGGACGACAATGCCCTTAAGGCAGGAGGGGGTCCAAAAAATCAAGGCTCCAGGGAACCCTTCTCTGAGCAGTCCTATCAGTGCTGTTGAAGCATTGCCTGACTGCTCTGCCCTGGATGCAGTTGGGGGTCATTTTCCTTACACCCACTAGCTTGGACAAACATCACTTCTGATCAGTGGGTGTGAAGCATCATTTCCAGGGGCTATTTCATTCCCTTTTCACAACCCCCTCCAGTAAGACATTACCTTACAGACATTCCACCTAGTGAAAGGGAGTTGGCCTCCAAAGAAGTTCAACAACTTCTAAAAAAAACAATCCAAGAGGTCCCAGCAGGATAAAGAGGATCCAACACTTACTCTTGCTTCTTTTTAGTGCCAAAAAAGATGGGGACCTTTGTCCTATACTGGATCTCAGCGAACTCAGTCTTTCAGTAAAGAAATCAAAGTTCTGGATGGTTACTGCTCAGTCCATTCTGCCACTTTTAAGCAAGGACATTTGGATGTGCTCTGTGGATCTTCAGGATGCCTACTATCACATCAAAATAGACAGGCATTCCAGGAGACATCTTCCCTTCTGGCTAGGAGTCAATCATTGCTGGTTCAGAGCCCTGCCCTTTGGTCCCACCACAGCCCCCTGAGTGTTTGCCAAATGCATAGCAGTGGTAGCAGCTCATCTGCAGCTGCAGGGGTTCCAGGTCTTCCTGTGCTATGACAACTGGCTCCTCAGCTGGGGATAACTGTCAGCCTTGTGAAATCCAGTCTAATTCCCCCTCAACAGTTGGAGTTCATAGGAGTTCAGTTGAACTCCGTTTCAGAGATTGCAACTTTACCTCTGTGCAGAATTCAGTTGATATGGGATCAGGTTACACAGATATTGGACCTGTCACACCCCCCTGGTTCATTGGATTCTTGGAGCCAGGACCTCGGCCATTCTTCTTGTTCCTCTGGCCAGGTACCACATGTGTGTGTTACAATGGACTTTAGCTGTCCAATGGTCAGCTCAGCTTCATCCCCTGTCTATGACCATAAGACTGATGCCTGTGTGCAGACATCACCTCCAGTAGTGGATTTACTTGCATGATCTCTCTGTAGGCAGGCCCTTCCTTCTCCCTCTGCCCATGGCAATATTGACCATAGACACCTCCCTGCTGGGGTGGGGGACATTTTTGGGGGAAGACTGTCCAAGGCATGTGGTTCCCATTAGAGACCAAGATGCATATAAATGTTCTTGAGATGAGGGCAGTTCTTCTGTCATTGCAAGCCTTCCAAGACTGCCTCCATCTAGGGACGATTGCAATTCAGACAGACAACATGACAGTCATCTGGCATGTCAACAAACTGGGGAAACATGTTCTTACCCATTGTGCAGAAATGCCATGAGAGTGGGGGAATGTGCTATGTCTTCCGGCTGCTTCCTTATTGCAATTCACATACCCGGGGATCCCACTGTGTTGACTGACAGGCTCAGCAGATCTATCTTGAGTCCTCATGAGTGGTCCCTCAATCCTTCAATGTCGAATCAGATTTATGACCATTGGGGTCAGCCATGCTGTGACATTTTTGCCTCCCCAGTTAACCACTAATGCAGCAGGTACTTCACCCTGATCTCCCCTCAGGGTGATTCACCAAGGGATGCTCTTTCACGGTTGGCCTCTGGGTCTCCTTTATACATATCCTCGTATTTCCTTAATACCCATGGTTCTGCAGAAAGTGCAACACCCGAGGACATCCCTTATCCTCATTGCCCTTTTCTGGCCTAGTCAACCGTGATTCCCGTTCATCAGGTCTCATCTGAAGTATCCACCATGGATACTGGATCCCCATTAGGATCTGATTTCCCGTCTTTAGGGGCTTCCTCTCCCAAACCTTCAGACCCTTTGCCTAACCGCATGGTTTCTCCAGTTCCAGTGATCATTAAACAGTCCAGGCTTGCTTCCCCCATTAAATACATCATTCTGGCCTCCCAAAAACCCTCTACTAGAAAAGTGTACAGCAGTAAGTGGAAAGGGTTCTCAATCTGGGCCAGGAGCAGGATTTGGATCCCTTTTCTGCTTCTGTTTCAGATGTACTTTTCTTCTTTTCCTCCCTTTTCCAAGTGGGAGCATGTTTTTCCACTGCTGAGCTACAGTTGGTGGTGATTTCCAGTTTTCATCTAGGCTTTGTAAGGCCTTTATGAAGGTTTTTTTTTCCTGCTTCAGCTTCTAATTAAGGACATTTTGCCTCCTTGGGACCTCATGCTGTTTCTGCAGTCTTTGATTATGCCTCTTTTGCTAGTGTGCTCAAACTTGATTCTTATGTTTTATACGTTTTTATATGTGTAACAAATTTTTTTTTACATATACAATTAGTTCATTGGCTTTTCATATTTTTTAAGAATTTAACATGCTTGTTTTTAGGGTGTGTGTCTTAAAGGCATTCATTAATTAATCAGTTAAGTGTAGTGTCAGTTATGTGATTTTTTTGGTGGGGTATTTAAATGTGGAATGTACTATGATTCACTTGTTTCTGAAAAAGTCTGTGGATACATTCTGAAGAGAGCACTAAAACTGTCTCAATAAATTGGATTGGTTTGGTCTTCTGTGTACTAGCTCTGCTCCTTTGCTGATTGTTTCGGTTCTTGGTTTGTGGATATGTCTACCTTTGACTAGGAGTCCCTTTGAACTTGCTGGTTCCTGTGATCTCAAGTTTCTGTCTTGGAAGACGGCCCTTCAGGTGGTTATTACTTCAGCTAGGAGGGTCTCAGAACTGCAAGCTCTCACCATTACTCCTCTTTACATGACTTTTCACAAGGACAGGGTCTCTCTGAGAGAGTCTATATTACGTTAGCGAAATGGCATTACAGTGAATGCTGTTTTGCCAATGCATACAGACCAAAATCAGAAAAGAGCGAAAGCTCAGGTCAGCGATTTCTTTCACAGGGAAAGATATTGCTCTGCATGAGCCATGACATTGCCCTTTACCTCAATGTAGTGCAATCTTGGAGTTGGTATATTTAGTTAGGGGGGGTGTGGGGGGAGGCAAAGCCCCCCCAATTTGTAATGTTTTAAGTGGTATGTTGTTTTGTTGGTTCATCAATTTTTTTTTTTTTTTCCCCATAGGAAAAAAAAAATCTGTGAACTGGGGTCTCACTCTTTTAACATTTCAGTCTATATGTGTCGGCATTAATGCATTTTGCTGACATAATATAGACCCCTCTGAGAATGAATCCCTCCTTCTTACCCAAGATTGCTTCCGAGTCAACTCTAAATCAATGTATTCAGCTTTCAGTATTCTTCCCCAACTATTCCAACAGAGGGGAGTATATCCTTCATACCCTGGATGTTCACCGACAGCTGTGGTTCTACTTGCATAGGACTAAAGAGGTTCGTAAGTCAGAGCAGCTTTTTGTAGCTTTTTCCACCAACAGATGTGGCCTTCTAGTCACTAAGGGCACTGTTTCTAAGTGGGTATCTAGCTGCATCTCTGTGATCTACAATCTTTACCACCTGGAGGATCCAGGTCATGTCAGGGCCCATTCTACTAGGTCTGTGGCGACTTCTTCAGCCTTTGTAGCAAGGCTTTCTATTGATGACATCTGTGCTGTGGACACTTGGGCTATTCCTCACACCTTTATGTCCCATTACAAGCTGGATTTGATTTCTAGGAGTAGGGCTTCTTTTGTGTCCACAGTGCTCTGGCATGTCCTTCCTTGAGGCCTCCCAGGATATATGGTAGCTGGGAACTCTGACCCTACGGTGATGAATGAAGACATGGATGACATCAGACAAAGATTTTGTACTTACCATAGCTTGTCATCTGTGTTATCCTATGTCTTCATTCATCACATTTCCCACCTGCCATCCCCGTAAGTGGTTCGTTTGTGGAGGAAGTTGGAGTGGATTCCTTACACCTTAGTAGAAGTAGCCTTTAGGATTACATTAGCAAACTCAATCTGGGGATTAGAGGGCAGCAGGACATTATGGGAGAGGGAGGAGCCAGAGCCTTGGATCCATCTGTTGAATGTTGCCAGCTCAGATCTGATATTGTATCCAAGCCTCTATGGTGATGAATGAAGACATAGGATAACACGTATGCCAAGTTATGGTAAGTACATAACTTTTTTTTTTTTTTTTTTTTTTGTACATTTAGGCCAGATGAATTTGAAGACTGTAGTATTACAGAATATTTTAAAAAAAGTATGATTTTTTTTGGAAATGTTACTAAAACAAAGGGTGACAGGTATATTTGTAAAGGGGAATGGGAGGTTGAACTTACAATGAAAATTTTGTGATACATTTTCATGGTGTGTTGTATGTTTCTGGATTCAGGGGGACATCAACATTCATGGAACAATCCGAACCTTGTTATTTATGTGAGGATTCATCACATTTAATTAATGAACGTGATAAAGTTAGATGGGATCAGTCTGGAAAAAGAGAATATATGGCAAATAGGTGCAAAACTGAATGCGGAATATGTAAAAAAAAAAAAAAAGTCACTTTTGGTTTGAATGTAAAGAGAGGTAAGATAATACAGAAATAGAAAAACAAATTGACTCCACTGAAGAAATTACTACATAGCAAGCTCAGGAAATGGTAGTAGGTCTTATAGTTAATCTTTAGTAGTATGTGGAGTTCCAGGAATGTGCTATTTCTTTGAATGATAAGGAAGATGGTCTGGATTTAAGGCTTCTAGTAGTGTACGCTCCATCTTTGCATTTGTATTGGATTTTGTAAAATAGAAAGTATGAGACGTATGCTATAGTTAAATGGATTTTTATGTCCAATATAAAGATTGTTAGGAAAAGATGGAAAAACAGAACAAAAATATTGTAAATGACGTGACGTATTAAAACAAACATTTAATGGGGTTTAAATGTACAGAATAAAGCTGAAAACAGAGATGAATGACATATCAGTATTTTGAAAGAAAGTTTTATTCTGTGAATAGACAGAAAAATGTAAGCGGAAGTATTATTGAGGCCATGAATTAGTAAGTCAAGATTCTTTTTATGGAGACTATCAATAAATATCTAGTGAGGTGAAATATGTTATATAAAGCAACAACAGAAAGATTATGTTTATATTGTAAGCAAATATAAGCAGCAGAGCATGTTTTTTTTATCAAGTCAGAGGGCTAATATGGTGTGGGAAATGTTATATAAAGAAAACAGATTCAGAAGTATAAAGTGAATTGAAGACCTTGATATGAATATTACAGACAAAATATGTAAGTAAATGTAAGTAAATGTCATAAAATAGATAACATCTTTTGGATAATTTGGGAAACTGCAAATGATGAATCTTGCAGCACATTTTAAGAAACATTTGAATGTGGTTTGGCAGAAAAGACCTCTGTGTGTGTGTGTGTGTGTGTGCGTGTGTGTGTGTGTGTGTGTGTGTGTGTGTGTGTGTGTGTTTGTGGATAAGGTGAAGAAAGCTTTTGATGTGACTAGATCTGAAGAGGGAATGTGCTCTATGATGTTTATGTCAAAGAAAGTTGACAGAAAAATGTTTTTGAAAGTGAATACACAACTATGCAACTATGTAAATATGTAAAAAGGTAAATTAAGATCCCCTACTTTTTTCAATAAGTGCCATGAAATCTTTTGCATCCACCTCAGCTAATATCACCTCAAGCAGATGGGACCTTGGTTTAAGTTGTCATCCAAAGCACAGCATACACAACAATATGGCACCCCTATGCTGCACAGCAGTGTGTCATCCAAAGCACAGCACACACAGCAGTACGGCACCCCTATGCTGCACAGCAGTGTGCCATCCAAAGCACAGCACACACAGCAGTACGGTACCCCTATGCCGCGCAGCATTGTCAGTAATGGAAAAGGAATCCAAGCATAAATGCATCATCAATGCAACTGCAACCTAGATTTATACATCAAGCAAAATCTGATTTTACTGAACATGAATGAAACTTCATTTTAGAGTAGAAAAATTATTCTGGTCTGGTCTGGAAAATGACAGCTATAACATTTACAAAGAACTCTGAAGGCATGACTGTAATGTATGATTTGGGAGAAAATATTTAAAACCGCAAAAGTTAGGAGACTGTATTTACCAAATTAAATGCAGTCATACCTAAAATCTTTATACAGTTCTGTATGAGAAATTAAACCGACTTTTCTGTGATACAATCTCTTGAACACAGGTGGGAAGGATGTTTGCCATGTAGTGCAGAAGTAAGATTTTGAAATCAGTAACAGATGTTCCTTTTGGGTAGAAAATAAATATGAAATAGACATGAAAAATTATGGCAAATACAATGATACACTGATAAAATCTATGCCTTACAACCTTATTATTCAGAGATCAAGGCTGCCCTTTAGTCACTGTGTGAACCTTGCATGTTCACTCTCCCTGTGTCTGTGTGAGCTTTCTGTTGTTTCATCCCATCTCCCAAAAACATGATGGTTGATTGGCTACATTGAGTCTGCATATATATCCATATGGGTTACGTTCAGGTGGTCAACTGTACAGATTGTTAATGCAGTGATTGGATGTCTGTTTTCAGTGGATTACCGCTGATAAAACCTGTGCAGCTAGATCATGGCTAAGTTAGAATTAAGGTATTTGTCCCCCTCTCTGTTGTGTGATTGCTGAATGTATTATTAGAGATGTGGGTGGGGTATGCACAGGGAACATTACTTTACTGCAAAATGTTGTCCAAGATCAGTTTGTTTTAATCAGTAGAGTCCTGTTGTGAATATGGTCATAAGCCATACACTCAAATATATGGAGTGTCTGGTGCACTATATACATTTTGAACTGATGTATCAAAAAACATACATCAACTCCTTATCCATTAAAACTTCTAAAGAACTTTTGCAAGGGGAAAGCCTCCCTTGTTCTCTCAAATGACTATAACTTACTATATAAGTTCATAGGTGTTTACTAGGCTAACAACCACAAGCCTTTTTAAACCTAGTCATGCATCACAAATCTCTGACAAATTCTGATACCCTTGATAAGTGTAAGCAGGGGCTTGGAAGCTGAAACATTCACAAGCAGGGGCCTGGGAGATGAACCATTTACAGGTTGCCTGTGTCCATTAAGACATAGGTGCCAATCAGGGATGAATTTCCTGTTCCCCATCCAATTGTCCAGGTTGCACTTGAATTGGGTTAGGGAAGAACTCTGCTTCACATGGATGGGGAGCCTGTTCCACAGACTGGGTAATCTTTGGGATACATACCTGTCTTTCCAGCAGGTCCTATTTATATCACAGGCACAGTTTAAGTCTTTAGAATGGGTAATTCTAGTGCTGTTTGTTTTTCAGATATGCAGGAGGTCCATCAGAGTGGGTCTGAAAATGCCATGTATGTCAGGTATAGATCTCCCCTAAAAAGCCTGCAGGAGACAGAATACAGGAACAGAACCTTGACATGATCTGCATATGACATTTTATTTAAGCCCTTTATTCTTTTAGCGAGGAACCTCTGTGGGTGTGCCTAGTTAGGTACATACTGAAGGGAGCATTGTACTCAATGATATGTCTTATGAATGCCAAATACAGTGGAACAATAACTTCCTTGGACTTAGATGCCATACCCTTGTTTGTAAGTTATGCAACATAGAAGGATTTCCTCACTACTGTAGACATGTGATGATCAAAGGGTAGATTGCTATCTATACATGTTCCTAAGTCCCTGACTACTGGGTCAACACTAAGGGGTGTGTTGTCAATATGATAGTTACCAGGGGAGGAGGACTTCTCAAAGGATACTATTATGCATTTCTTGGCATTTAGTTTTAGTCCATGGCTCTGGCACCAGTTGTTTGTCTGTGTCAGCCTATTCTGGAAAAGATTTGTGTCAGTGTGGGATTCAGTGACCGCTCCTAATTTGCAATCATCTGCAAGTCAGCCAGAGACCACTGACATTGGCCTTGACTTCAGAGAAGTAAATGCCAAAAAGGAGTGGTCCAAGGACTGATCCTTGAGGGATTCCACGTATGACTGGTCTCTTTGTAGAGGTGGACTCCCCAATTCCTGCATCCTGTCTGTGAGCCAGTCCGCTATCCACCAGTGACATATGAGTTTGTACGTAACCTTTTTGTCAACAATGCCTGAGTGGGGTATTGTGTCACATGCCTTAGCCAGGTCAAGGTAGACAGTGTGAACCATTTTGCCCTCATTCATTACTTTAGTGACCTTCTCAAAGAAGTCCACCAGGTTGAGTAGGCATGATCTGCGCTTGATGAAACCAAGCTGGGTTGGGTCCAGTGTTTGGAGGTTTACTAGATCACTGTTGATCATTCCCGTGATAATTCTTGTCATGGCTTTACATGCAAGACTAGTGAAACTTAGGGGTCTGGAGATGGCCCGCCTTTGTGCAGAGGGATGACTGTTGCTGTTCTCCATTCATGTGGCACGAAACCTGTTTGGAGGCTACAGTTAAATAGTAATTCCAGAGGCCCTGATAGGTCATGTTTCGTGCTATTTAGAAGGCATCCTGGGATATTGTCTGGGCTCATTGATGCATTGTTCTTGGCTTTAGAGAGAGAGCATTAAGGACCTGTTCCCTAGTGATATTATATAAATTATGGCATGTGATATTATGTATATTATGGCATGACTTTGAGGTGTTCATTACCCTGCTGACATGTGTGGTGTCTTGCTGTTTGGGATGGCATTTGTTTCACAATACAGTGCACAGATGTGCTGCTGTTTCTAAATCATTTATCTATTAGTATGTGATTGTTGCCTGTAGAAGGCTTTGCATATTATACAAAGACCATCTGTAAATTTCATTGAGAATTGGGATGCACTGCAATACAGGCTTACTGAGCTGGTGGTTTTCAATCTTTTTGCTCAATACTTTAGGTATGCTCATCTTGTGTATTTTCTGTGAACTAAATTAACGCATGTGTGTGTATTTATGTTAGAAGATCGAGTTTTAAGTATTTTGTTTTGTCAGTAATCAAGCAGGTGGAAGCCCTTGCATTCTCTGATGATTGGAGGAATAGTGTATTACACCACGAGATGTATTCACAATTGAAAGTTGATGCTACTAAGTTTCCTGGGATTAATGACAATGTTTCCATTGTCAGTGAACTAAAAAGGAAAGCCAATGCACTGTAACATGTAGACACAATATTACTCTTTCTTGTTTAACATTCCTGCACTTTTATAATGCATTTTTTATGTAGGTCCATTTTATTTATATGATTTGCATTATGTACATTATTTCATTGTGTTTAGTGGATGTAATTGTTGATGTGTTCTTTAAGGATACTATGTATTTTTTTTTCCTCAGCTTTTTTCTATGCTCTTTACTGATTGACCGTTTTTAGAGGTGCTTCCCTGGGTCAATGTTTCTAACTGAGTCTATTGGTTTCAACTTATGATTCTGAAGATGTCCAAAACTACAGATGAAAACACTTAACTGTATATGTTTTCTGTGATTGTTAGGGGATTATTAAAGTCTTTTTGGTTTGGAGGCTGACTGCTGGATTTTCTTTGCCTTATTTGTGGATTTTACAGCATTCACAGACTTTTTTTTAAAGGAAAAGAAAAGAAAAACAGCCTTGGCCACCAGTAGCAAACAGTTACTGCACTGGCAGTAGTCCTCAGACCACACTGTGTTAGACAGCAGTGGCTCACTTTGATACCATAAAGAGTTTCTACTTTCTGTTTCCTCAAGATAAACAAATAAAGGCATCTTTCAGAAAGCTGCAATCTTCTGTGACCCCCTGCCATAACTCCACTGTAGTCAAGATAAGTCTAGAAACCTGTGAAGGACGAATACAGCATTCATGTAATATAACATCCTATCTGCTTAGGAGGGTGCTCTGTGACTCCAAACTAAAGTAATCAGGAGTGTGCCAACCCTCAGGGAATAAGTAACCAGGGATGTGCCAGCCCTCAGGGCATAAGTAATCAGGGTTGTGCCAGCCCTCAGGGAATAAGTAATCAGGGGTGTGCCAACCCTCATGGAATAAGTAATAAGGGGTGTGCCAGCCCTCAGGGAATAAGTAATCAGGGTGTGCCAACCCTCATGGATAAGTAATAAGGGGTGTGCCAGCCCTCAGGGAATAAGTAATCAGGGGTGTGCCAACCCTCAGGGAATAAGCAATCAGGAGTGTGCCAATCCTCAGGGAATAAGTATCAGGGGTGTGCCAGCCCGGAGGGAATAAGTAATCAGGGGTGTGCCAGACCAGCCCTCAGGGAATAAGTAATCAGGGGTGTGCCAGCCCTCAAGGAATAAGTAATCAGGGGTGTGCCAGTCCTCAGGGAATAAGCAATCAGGAGTGTGCCAGCCCTCAGGGAATAAGTAATCAGGGGTGTGCCAACCCTCAGGGAATAAGCAATCAGGAGTGTGCCAATCCTCATGGATAAGTAATAAGGGGTGTGCCAGCCCTCAGGGAATAAGTAATCAGGGGTGTGCCAACCCTCAGGGAATAAGCAATCAGGAGTGTGCCAATCCTCAGGGAATAAGTATCAGGGGTGTGCCAGCCCGGAGGGAATAAGTAATCAGGGGTGTGCCAGACCAGCCCTCAGGGAATAAGTAATCAGGGGTGTGCCAGCCCTCAAGGAATAAGTAATCAGGGGTGTGCCAGTCCTCAGGGAATAAGTAATCAGGGATGTGCCATCCCTCAGGGAATAAGTAATCAGGGAATAAGTAATCAGAAGTGTGCCAGACCTCAGGGGATAAGTAATCAAAAGTGTGCCAGCCCTCAGGGAATAAGTAATCGGGGTGTTTCAGCCCACAGGGAATAAGTAATCAGGGGTGTGCCAACCCTCAGGGAATAAGTAAATAGGGGTGTGCCAGCCCTCAGTGAATAAGTAATCAGGGTTGTGCCAGCCCTCCATGAATAACTAATCAGGGGTGCACCAGTCCTCAGGGAATATCTAATCAGGGGTGCGCCAATTCTCAGGGAATAACAAATCAGCGGTGCACCAACTCTTAGGGAATAACTAATCTGCGTGCGCCAACTCTCAAGGAATAAGTAATCAGGGGTGTGCCAAACCTCAGGGAATAAGTATCTGGGGTGTGCCAGCCCACAGGGAATAAGTAATCAGGGGTGTGCCAGGCCAGCCCACAGGGAATAAGTAATCAGGGGTGTGCCAACACTCAGGGAATAAGTAATCAGTGGTGTGCCAATCCTCAGGGAATAAGTATCCAGGGTGTTCCAGCCCACAGGGAATAAGTAATCAGGGCTGTGCCAGGCCAGCCCTCAGGGAATAAGTAATCAGGGGTGTGCCAGCCCTCAGGGGATAAGTAATCAGGGGTGTGCCAGCCCTCAGGAGATAAGTAATCAGGGGTGCACCAACCCTCAGGGAGTAAGTTATCAGGGGTGTGCCAGCCCTCAGGGAATAAGTAATCAGGATTCTGCCAACCAATATGGACTAAGTAATCAGAGGTGTGCCAGCCCTCAGCGAATAAGCAATCAGGGGTGTGCCAGCCCTCAGGGAATAAGTAATCAGGGGTGTGCCAGCCCTCAGGGAATAAGTAATCAGGGGTGTGCCAGCCCTCAGGGAATAAGTAATCAGGGGTGTGCCAGCCCTCCGGGAATAAGTTATCAGTGGTGTGCCAGCCCTCCGGGAATAAGTTATCAGTGGTGTGCCAGCCCTCCGGGAATAAGTTATCAGTGGTGTGCCAACCCACAGGGAATAAGTAATCAGGGGTGTGCCAACCCACAGGGAATAAGTAATCAGGGGTGTGCCAACCCTCAGGGAATAAGTAATTGGGGGTGTGCTAACCCACAGAGAATAAGTAATTAGGGGTGTGCCAACCCTCAGGGAATAAGTAATTAGGAGTGTGCCAACCCTCAGGGAATAAGTAATTAGGGGTGTGCCAACCCTCAGGGAATAAGTAATTAGGGGTGTGCCAACCCCTAGGGAATAAGTAATTAGGGGTGTGCCAGCACTCAGGGGATAAGTAATCAGGGGTGTGCCAGCCCTCAGGAGATAAGTAATCAGGGGTGCGCCAACTCTATGGGAGTAAGTTATCAGAGGTGTGCCAACCCACATGGAATAAGTAATCAGAGGTGTGCCAGCCATCAGGAAAAAGTAATCAGGGGTGTGCCAACCATTAGGGAATAAGTAATCAGGGGTGTGCCAGTCCTCAGGGAATAAGTAATCAGGGGTGTGCCAGCCCTCAGGGAATAAGTAATCAGGGTGTGCCAACCCTCATGGAATAAGTAATTAGGGGTGTGCCAGCCCTCAGGGAATAAGTAATCAGGGGTGTACCAACCCTCAGGGAATAAGTAATCAGGGGTATGCCAGCCCTCAGGAATAAGTAATCAGGGGTGTGCCAGCCCTCAGGGAATAAGTAATCAGGGGTGTGCCAGCCCTCAGGGAATAAGTAATCAGGGGTGTGCCAACCCTCAGGGAATAAGTAATCAGGGGTGTGCCAACCCTCAGGGAATAAGTAATTAGGGGTGTGCCAACCCTCAGGGAATAAGTAATTAGGGGTGTGCCAACCCTCAGGGAATAAGTAATTAGGGGTGTGCCAACCCCTAGGGAATAAGTAATTAGGGGTGTGCCAACCCCCAGGGAATAAGTAATTAGGGGTGTGCCAACCCTCAGGGAATAAGTAATCGGGGTGAGCCAGCCCTCGGTGAATAAGTAATCTGGGGTGTGCCAACCCTGAGGGAATAAGTAATCAGGGGTGTGCCAGCCCTTAGTGAATAAGTAATCAGGTGTGTGCCAACCCCGACAGAATAAGTAATCAGGTGTGTGCCAACCCCGACAGAATAAGTAATCAGGGGTGTGCTAGCAGCCCTCAGTGAATAAGTAATCAGGGGTGTGTCAGCCCTCCATGAATAACTAATCAGGGGTGCACCAATCCTCAGGGAATAACTAATCAGCGGTGTGCCAACCCTCAGGGAATAAGTAATCAGGGGTGTGCCACCCCTCAGGGAATAAGTAAACAGGGGTGTTCCAATCCTCAGGGAATAAGTATCCGGGGTGTGCCAGCCCACAGGGAATAAGTAATCATGGGTGTGCCAGGCCTGCCCTCAGGGAATATGTAATCAGGGGTGTGCCAGCCCTCGGGGGATAAGTAATCATGGGGGGTGCCAGCCCTCAAGAGATAAGTAATCAGGGGTGCGCCAACCCACAGGGAGTAAATTATCAGAGGTGTGCCAGCCCTCAGGGAATAAGTAATCAGGGGTGTGCCAGCACTCAGGGAATAAGTAATCAGGGGTGTGCCAGCACTCAGGGAATAAGTAATCAGGGGTGTGCCAGCACTCAGGGAATAAGTAATCAGGGGTGTGCCAGCCCTCAGGGAATAAGTAATCAGGGGTGTGCCAGCCCTCAGGGAATAAGTAATCAGGGGTGTGCCAGCCCTCAGGGAATAAGTAATCAGGGGTGTGCCAGCCCTCATGGAATAAGTAATCAGGGGTGTGCCAACCATTAGGGAATAAGTAATCAGGGGTGTGCCAGCCCTCAGGGAATAAGCCATGAATCAGTCAGTTATAGTTCACTGTGTTGGCTGAATGTAGTGCTCAGGAACAAATCCATCAGTCATATCTTCTGTCTGGTGGGGGAAGAATGCATCTGTCAGACAACTGTTGTCCGTAATAGTGGCATAATACAACTGTGGTCCATGACTGTGACAGAGTATAGAATTTTGTTTCCAACTCTTTTCCTCATACCCACCAACCATCACTCTGACTTCATTCTGCCCTGTTAACCTTTTTAATCCCTATTGCAGTAATCATCGCATCCCACATCCTCTTATGGGGTCTTATTCTGTAATGGATGAATATTAATGGTGCTCATCAACACTGTGGTGATTGGCACTATGTTTAAGAGCTAACTAGTGGAAAAGCTGTCACCATGGGGGGGGGGGGGTCCTAGGAGAGCTAATTTTGTTTGTATCCTTAAATCTCAACTCTTTGCATGCTGGTGTGGCTGCCACTAAACTGAGGCCACAGTACTGTCATGTTGGTACTTGCACATTTTGTGCATCCACAAAAATTAGGCACTAGTGTACAAATTGCATGTTGTAGAAAAATACTTATTTTGGCCATTTGTGCTACTGCATTGTTTGCCTTTGCCTGGATTCAGTGAAATGGTCCACTGGTCCACATTCCTCCACCAAAATGGGTGATTGCTCCTATCTTTCCATATCCATTCCTTTGGTGCCTGCATTGTTCACCAGTCTTTGATTATCTGGCGTATTCCTCAGTGCCACTAAACTGAAAGAATTGTGTTTTGGGTATCCTCCCAAAGTCTAAAACTGCCACAGTATAAGCCAACTGAACATTCATTTTACACCTTTGTAAGTTGTTGCTATTCATTCCTGACTGTTTTTTATTTAGTCATGTGTTAACCTGATAAGGAACTGATCATCAGGAACCAGTTTTAGCCATGACACAGGCTACAATAGTAAGGATAAGTGGCCCAGACCCCAAAGGCAAGGATACCTGTAATTCGTACAAAAACTTAATAAAAGTAGGCACTCAACCAGCATGTTTTTGTAAAATCGGAGGAAACGTCCGTTCTTGGACCAAATCCACACAGGCATTGTAAGGACATCCAAACTCAACACAAACAGTGACCAGAGATCTTGAGTGAACTAGATCAGCCTAGTGAACAATGAATAAATACATCAACAACAAGTACTAAACCTTTGGGGAGGGCAGTATGGAATCTTTTTAAGAGAAGTGTTTCTCTATAGTTGCAGAATGTTGTAGTTGAGCATTCTTTGAACCCTTAGCTTTTTCTCTGGTGAGCGGGATAATATATATATATATATATATATATATATATATTAAAAAGTTGTTTCTATAATGGTAACTGTGTTCAACGAAGTAGTGTCATTCCTCAGCTACGACATTAAAAAGATAAAGTTTCTGTCACACACACACACACACACACACACACACACACACACACACACACACACACACACACACACACATGCATGCACAGCTCACTCACTCATAGACAAAGTCTAATAAATAAGCATATGACTCGCTGTACTCCCATTACGTATCTAAACTCTGGAACCCCATCCCAACATACCTTTAAACAGACCATGATAAGTTCCTTCAAGCCCTTACCAAAACAGCACCTAAACCAGAAATGGTCATGCATATGCTTCTCACTTGGATAACTCCGATTTCCTTTATCATCTCACACCTCCCAAGTCCTTTATAACCTCTGACCCCTTGTACACAACAAACCATTCTACAACTTCTCAATGTCCTTCCTACCTCAATCTGCACTTTTGCCAGTTATTTCTGATATTCCTACTTTATCCACGTCCTTCAAATACTTTTTACCAATCTATAATCAGATTCTCCGTCAGTAAGTACCCTAGTATTCACCCCCACAGTCCTGGACTCATCGGTTATAAAATGCCTCTCTCCCTTGTCTAGTCACCCCCACAGTCCTGGACTCATCGATTATAAAATGCCTCTCTCCCTCATCTAGTCACCCCCACAGTCCTGGACTCATCGGTTATAAAATGCCTCTCTCCCTCGTCTAGCTTTAACTACCATCTTCCTACTGACTTATGTTTGACACTCCTTGTCTCGGTTGCATTTATTCCTAACAAGTATACAGTTACCCTCCTTACCCATGTCTTATGAGTCCTATCTAATATCTGCTTGTCAACTATATTGCATATGAACTGTCTCCATACCAAATGTCTTACACTTGGAATTTAATATCATATATAATGTTTAATATCATGTAGACTGTCACTAGAGAAGAAATACGTGTTTATTGTTGCATAGCTTCACTACAGAGCAATTACCTGCTTAAGTATAGATGTCTTAAGAACTATCTATGTTATCTATCTTTGCAAAAAAAAATGTTTTGTCATGAGTATCTTAAATGTATCTGCTAGAGCTTTTCCCATGGGCCTCCACTGAAAATGGATTTTGCCCAGTCAGCCTTTCCTGATAAACAAAGACAAATAAATAAATATATTAAATAAATATTCTTCTTCTTCTTCTTTCGGCTTTTTCCCAGTTAGGGGTCGCCACAGCGGATCACCTTGTCCGCACATTGAATGGCAGTGGAGTTTTACGGTGTCGAGTTGCCAGCCAACCTTCCACAGAAGGCACACTCACACGCACACCTAGGGCCAATTTAGAGTGTCCAGTCCACCTGCAGCATGTCTTTGGGATGTGGGAGGAGCACCCGGAGGAAACCCACGACCACAGGAGGACATGCAGACTCCAGAAGGCACCCCAGCCGAGGATCGAACCAGAGAACCTCTTGCTGTGAGGCAGCAATGCTAACCACTGCACCACCGTGGCCGCCCTATATTAAATAAATATTAATAAATATTAAATAAATGGTAAAATGCAGCACTCAGGCAGTCTTTAAACACTTATCTATATATGTGGAGATAGCTAAACATCTATTAGAGGGGTGGGATTTCTGTGATGAATAAATACAGGACTCTGGTACTGATTCCTTATTTAACTGAGCCTTTAGTGACATTACAAAACATCCATCATATCTGTTTCTCTCTCAGAGCACAATATTTTGTTCAGGTACTTTTTCAACCAACGGGAATGCTTGTTTTTAGAGACCAAACAACTGCCGGTTTCCCCTGTCATTACATAGTATTCTGCTAGTCATCATTTACACGACAGTTATGACCCTGTGTAAAAACAAAATTTTGTACTAGCATACTACTGTGACTATTAATTACTGCAAGAAGGGTAAAGCATTCATCAAGCCATTGTGGTCCATTGAGATCGCATGAAATGTTGCGCAGAAATTATTGCAGTACCCAATTATGTCAGTAGTAAGGGGATAACCCATTTATCAACCTACTGCTGTTCATTCTAGTGGCAAAATATAGCTCTCAAGCAATTTTAGCATGTGTGCGTATTTCTTTAAGCAAATGGTACCTAAGCCATTTTCAGAATTTTCATATGTGTTATGAGGTATGGTTTCCGTAACAATGCTGCATGGTCTGCAAGTTACACTAATTCAGATGACCTCACACTTGTGTGTCTTCTGTGTGTTTTCCCTCCAGTGTCTATTGATCATTAGCCCCTACTATCAGGAGATCCATTCATTCCCCATTACCAGGTTGAGGACTGACCAGCAAGGGCCATCATTTAAACAACCATTAGGAGTGGTTCAATGTTTGTATTTTAGTTATTCTTCCATTATTTCGAACATCAAAAGTTGCATGGTATCAGATATAAAGTTTTTGACAGGTTGTTTAATCTTTTATTTGAGAAGTGGTACAGTTACACCTTGAGATGTCTCTCTGTTTCTCTGTCTCTCTCTATATATGTATATATATATATATGTATATAGATAGATGTATCTTCTCTCTGTCTGTGGGTAATTTGTTGAAGAAATGGAAACTGTGACTGTTGAAATTCAGTTTATTCCTGAAGGAAGAGATACAATCTGAGAAGCCCAAGAATCTACAGTGGGATAGTTTTTTTTTTTGTTCCAGTCTTCTGTCTTTGAACTTATTCTGATTGCTTCATTGAGGGTCATTCACTTTTAAGTAAGGAGTGGTGTTGTCATCCATGTGGAGGATCATGATTTTCTCTTAATGGTCCAATGTGTTTCTGCATATACAGGTGCAGAGATGTCTACAGGAGGGCATGTAATAAGTCCAGGGGTATTACCTACTTCAGTGAGTGACATAACTCTCACAAATCCTTCCCCCTTGCAACAATTGTCTTGGTGTGTTCTCCTGTCTCTGTCAGGTTTTCAGCATGAACAATGCACCCTGAGTATGCATACCAAACTCCGCCTCCTGAGGGAAGAGAGTCAGTATGCATACCAAACTCCGCCTCCTGAGGGAAGAGAGTAGGCATTGCCTTATCACTCCTTTGTCTCTTCTCACCAGTTCTATGAGTGCTGTGGCTGCTAATTGATTCCAGGCCTCTTTGCTTGTAGTCAGGGTTTTATTTCTGTATGGTACAGAGCTGCCCCATGTGCAACATGTTTGTGTGTCACGGAGAAGAATCCATAATGTTTGTAATATGTTTATGTGTTGTAAAAAAAGGAGAGGGAGAAATTATTGTAGTGATAAGAATGAGGATTCAAAATTACTGTGAGACAAGAAAAGTAAAAAGCCTTGTAAATGCCATTTATTCCTGACAAGGACACACAGTCCCACATAAAGTATTAATGCTAATGTTATTGAATTAAAAAAAATGAACAAAAGACTGCCAGTCTAATAAGTGTCATGATTTTATTATAAAATATAAACTTATATGTGGTGTAGAGAACGATCCGATGAAAAGCAGGTTATTGTGTTGAGATTTAACATTGAATAAAATTAACAATGTCTATAAAGATAGGAAAATTACTTTACCACAGTTAAAACACTGTATTGGAAAATTAGACATGTATAAAGTATGGTGTGTGAATCAAAACAAGAAAAGTGATAATGGAGTAAAATGAGGCATGACAAAAGAGAGTTGAAAAGCATGCTAAATCTATTATTGATAGTCTCAGTGAATGTGTTTATAAGCATGTAAAAATAAATGTTATGTGCTTAATCAGTTATGTACGACCTGCAGAACAGGAAAGCATTTTGACAATTTATGTAAATAATAAGGGAACTGAGTCTTTAACTGAAAAGAATGCTTGTGGTAGAACAAAGACTTGAACATAGTTAATTTTTTTCTGCGCAAAATAAGTGCGTTGAAAATATATTTGTTGTGCAGGAATGTGACATATAATTGTAAATGAAGATCAGTCTGAAATTTGATTAGAGAAACATATAATAAAAGTCTAGTGTTTAAACTGGCTCCATATTGAAATCTTGAGACTTTGCAGAGTTCCAAGATGTTGAAAAAAAAGACTGAAAATGCAGAAGAATGAATATTGAACATTATTTTCCTTTAAAGTTATTTTCCTTTAAAGTTATTTTTTTTTCAGGGAGGGCAACACCCCCTGCACCCCATGATAAGGGGAGAATAGCCATCACCCCCAAACTTACACGCACTCATATTATATATCAGTTTCAAGATCACCATACATCAGGGAAAAGGGAATACTTTGATGAATGGCAATCTTAGAGGTAATATGCATCTGTCCTCATTTTCAACTACTCAGTCTCCACAACTCGAATCTTGGCAATGTAGGTCCTAGAATTTCAAGTGCTGTTTAAACCAGTTACATAAGCAGCGTGTAATGTAATGTTTGCTCAAATAATCAGCACTGATACTGAAAGAGTAAAGTAAAGCTTTCTACATGCAAATTGTTTACTTATTCAAGTCATCAAGTTTGCAACTGCATCAGAAATTGCTTACTTGCAAATATAAAAATAAGAAATGCAACAGTTAGTTTCAGATAATTGGAACAGGAGATTAATTGATCAGGGTGGATTGGCTTAATAAAGGTTTGACAAGGTGAAAATAATTAATGATGCCTATTTAAAGTATGAAATATGAACATTTATTTATTGATTTGGGCTGTTTGCCAGGATTTCATTATATTAAGATACATCCTACACACTTACTATTTGTATCTTCTCCAAAGAAAGTTCCAATAGCCATGGGAAGTAGAACTGAAATGAAATTACACAGACTAGGAATGATAGGTGTGATTAAGAAACAGACTGAGATTACTGACAGAGGGAATATTATCCCTAACATAGTGAAACCTGAAAAATATGCATGTGCATAGATTCACAAGACCCGACTAAAACTAAACACTATCCATATTTTACAGCAAAAGTGGTTCTAATATGCAAACTATAAAATATTTCTCTGTAATTGATGCTAACCAGGGAGTCTATCAATTTAGGCTTGATGAAAAGTTCCAAACTGTATATATTTGCTATGCATGTAGAAAGACACAGATTCCACAAGCTTCTACAAATCAGTACCTTAAGTATTTCAGAGAGCTGTTGCACAGAAAATTAAGGGGACTGAAGATTTTGTTAAGATTATTGATTGTAAAACTGAATTAGATGTCTTAATTTTTATTACTCTGTGCTGTACTAAACGAGTGCCAAATATCTCAGCTTCTACTTTATGAGACAAATCTTTTTATACCTTTCAAAATAAAAGACTTTACTCACTGAAGGTTTGGTAAAGGTGGTTTATTATGTAATAGCGAAATACAGTGGAGTTAGATATAGTAATCCAACAAGACCAAAACAAGTCTTGTATTATTAAAACTATCTGAAATAACAGTGCTGATGAACTGAACCAAACTGTGGCTAAAGATTACTTAGACTTCTGTAGCTCTGAAGAATGACTTGCTCTTTTCCTCTCTAATGAAGAACTAAGGCACTGCATTCTTTTCTGTAGTTTCTAAACTTCTGAATTGACTTCTGGACATTTGAACTGACTTCTGTCTCACTCTTTAAAGTATCTGAACTGACTTACGTCTTGGACGTTATACATGACTCTTTAATATTGTTTCACATGCATTGTACCATCTAAATAATATTGCAGGTGTCTGTCTCCAATCTGTTTTTCTACCAAATGTTTTACACATTCTCTTAGCACATGTCATCCTTATCAATGCTTTGACATGAAGTTCATTTCACTGAGCTCATTTGTATGCTTCATTGAAACATTCCTACCAATTGGAACTATACTTTTTGAAACTGCATGTAAAATGTGAAATATAAAAGGGGATACAGGCCTGCATTTCTAGGCCTATAAAAAGAGAATACTGTATTAACATAGGATTTATTCTGATAATACTATATTTATGGGAGTCTTTATCTTGCAAGCCCTCCTAAAATCCATGAACTGGGATTTGCTTCTGTAATTACTTTATATATATATATATATATATATATATATATATATATATATATATATATCTATATACACACACATATGGGTCTCCTTCATTAGACTGAAAGCTCATATGATCAACAACCATTTGACTGAAAGCTCAAAACACCTAAAGCTCGTATGATCGACACTCATAACATCGATACATGAAATCCAAACTATTATGCCCTTTCCCCACTGTAACATGACCCTGGAGTAGGAATAAATAGTTGGGGGGGCGTGAGGGGCACAGCCCCCCACATATGTAATAAATTTTAAACATTCATATGGATACATTTAACAGAATTGACTATATTCATGTAAATAATGTGGGGGGCTTCACCCCCCACACCCCCTATTTATTCCTACTCCAATGTTGCGCTACAGTGGGGCAAAGGCATAATGCTTTGGATTTCATGTGTCAATGTTATGAGTGTCAATATTATGAGCTTTAGGTGTTTTGAGCATTCAGTGTTTTGGTGTCAGTGTTATGGCTGTTGATCCTATGAAGTAGACCCATATATATATATATATATATATATATATATATATATATATATATATATATATGGGTCTACCTGACAATGCTGAAAGCTGACAACACCGACAATGAGAACACCGACACCAGAAGATCGAAAACTGAGATGACCAACGGATGAAAACCCCGACGCTGATAACACTGACATGTGAAAAGGCTGTGTAAGTATGCGGTAGTGACGGACATTAGAGTTAGGGTGCGAGTAAGGTAAGTGTGCAATATTGACGGACTCTAGGGATAAGGGTGGGTTAAGTGAGTTAGGGTTAGGGCGCGGGTTAGGTGAGTGTGCGATAGTGACAGTCTTTAGGGTTAGGGGCGGGTTAAGTGAGTTAGGGTTAGAGTGCGGGTTAGGTGAATGTGCTGAAGTGACAGTCTTTAGGGTTAGGGGTGGGTTAAGTGAGTTAGGGTTAGGGCGTGGGTTAGGTGAGTGTGCGATAGTGACGGACCTTAGGGTTAGGGTTTGGGTTAAGGTTGTAGATAGTTGTGTATGTAAGGTTTAGTGTGGGTTTGTAAGGATTTTGGTGTGCTTGTGTTGTGTGTGTGCTTTTTGGACAGGGGATTTGTTTTGTTTGTTGATTGTCGGAATTATGGTGTGTCGGGCATGTGAGGTTTCGTGTTTGTGAACTTTCGGTTATGTGGTGTTGGTGACGTCAGGTGGACCCATATATATAATTTTAATTTTGACCACTAGATGTCACTTGAGCATTCATGACCTGTCAATTATTTGAAAATCTTCTGGACTGAAGCATCTTATCTTTACTATTTAATTTAACTGGGCAACTCTTTAACATGTCTTATTACTGATATTACATAGTCTGTGTAACAAAATCCATATTAATTTGGTGATAGTCATTTATAAACTTTCTTTTTCACAGCTATAATATATGTATCTTGGAGTATAATTGCCATATACTATATTAACTTTTTTTTGTAAATCTTTAGCTAGATTTAAGTGTTTAATAACAACTTTTAAATCTTTGCGTGCTGTAATAGTAAAAGTATTGTGCATTTATTATAACTTATGTTTTCTGCTTTTCAAATCTATCTCAAATGCAATTTGCATACCCTGTCAGTGTCTTTTTAATTTTCTGTCTACTGTACAATAATTATGCAATGTGCACTTTATTTTGTAACAAATGAAATGTAAACTGTCGTACTTTGAATATATAACTTGTCTTAAACTTGGAGCAAATAAATCTGTCACTTTGTCTTTAAAGATAAAGTCCGAATAATATGAACTGTCTAGTAATGCTGTTAGAAATGTTTTTTTTTTTTACTGAATATTTAAAATAACTGAGTATGAATGTTATATTTTACAATCTGACTGAAATTGACAGTAAAGTAATACCTATTTTATTGAAGATCTGAAATAATTGCATATGAATGTTATATTCTGGAAATGAACTAAGACTAAAGGTATACCTTTTTGTGGCAGAAGCATCTGATCACAGATAAAAACAAATGAAATTTAGTAATATTTTGCAATGGTCTGAAAACATAAAATGAAATTGAAATTCAGGTTAAAATACTTCATGTTGTGATGTTACTAATTTGATTGAGTACACTTGTACATCTGTGTTCACACTATACTTGCCTTTAACCCTAAGCTAATCTGTGTAAATGTACATTTGCATCTGTACTGTATACATGTCCTAACTTGAAAGAATACTCTTCTTTGGAAAAATGAAACAAATTTACATAAATTCAATTAGCATACTGTTCATGTACTGAATAATATATGTGGTTAGCTACATTTTATTTATATTTAAAGAAACATAAGAAAAACACAATTCACACAGTCTTATGGTCTTCACTTCTGGCTTTTCTGTTGATAATACAGTAGTCTTTATACTTGACTTGACCAACACAACTGTTGCCAGGTTTAAGCCCTACTTTTCATCACCCCATTCACTGCTAAGGTACTGGAAAAGCCACTTGAGTGTCCCTTTATTTTTATTATCAGTCCTCTATCAAAATATCTAAGCTTCTTGACTCCCCCCTTTCCTATAGCAAAGCCGTGGGTGGAATATCTTGAACATTTAATAAACAAACATATAAATGAAATTCCATAAAATCCCCAAAACAGTTTCTGCAACAAACTTGTCCTTCCAGTATAATATCTGTAAAAATACAACATCGACAACAACAATAAAAATCAGTATCAGGTTCTTAAAAGAACATTTGAAGCTTTAACAATTATAAACAAATCTAGATGTCTTTAGTAATACTTGCTGCTCTGGCCTTATATACATTTCTCCTTCTTGAAATGAACCTATGTTACTAATAAATAAATTCTTGTTGGCCTGTAACCAAATGGCTAACATAGAATAGTGAAATAAAAAGGCTGTAACTTCATTACTGAATCAAATGGAAAACTTACTGGCATTTCTCTTCCTGTCACAAACTCAAATGAAATTAAAGTAATAATCAAACACTGTACTAATGCTTCAGCCTTGATTGCATTCCTGCATCTTTATTAACTTAGCAAATGCTTAATTTTTAAATCCATCTATGACTACTTTTAGCTTGTGATCCTCAGACCATAATTTATACAAAATAATTTCTTCAGTGTATAGTTATTTCTGTCCACTGCCTGTTCCTTCAGCTGAAGTAATTTAATTACTTTTGTACTTTTGAATGCTGAAAGGGTTTATTGTCATTATCCACAATTTTCCTTGTAGTCCAGATATCTAGATAAATAGTAAAAACTGTTTCAGCATAGAAACTGTTACAAATAATGTTTAACTGATCTTTACCATATGGTTTAATAGCATGTACTACTGTATTCAGTTCAGCTCACTGAGCTGACTTGTAAACTGATAATTCAGTCATGTAAGTTTGTGCCTTTGGTGGGCTGTGGTAAGCTACAATCTCTGCATGAAATGTATAAAATCTTGAGCCATTTACTTATATACATTTACTATTAGAATTGTGTTTGTCTGATTCAGGAGCTTTGCATGCTTGTCCTTTACAAGTATGTGAAGTTTCCTTATACAATAAATTGCACTGCACTCTTTCCATACATAAGATCTCAACTTGTGACAGCACGGACAAATAATATTTATGCTTTACTCTTTTCTTTCAAGGGATCTGAAGCTTTGACTGTAGGTCACTTTTAAAAATGTAACATTGACTTAAATTCTATACTCTGTATAACTAGTAAAACATCATTTAATATTTTTCAATGTTCTTTCTTTGTCTGTATCACTTATTTATGCATTGCAATATTTTATTCCTGTAATCCAGTGGCCTTAACATGCATAACACTGTCTGATGGAATAAAACAATAGCAAAAAATCATCTTCCAGATTTGTAACTGTAAACCATTTAATCAGCTGGTTTAACTTAACTGTCATTTCTGGTGCACCATATATAACATGCGACCAGAATGGTGTACTTATTTACTAATTCTGAATCTAGTACTAGCCTGTAACTGTCATCTTTTTTTTTGTTACTGGCCATACAAGTGAATCAATTGTACTTGATTATTTTACCATACTGCTACCTTTTTCTTTTCAGTCTGTCATTACTTCTCTGAGAACAAGATATTGTTTCTGAAAATGTGGTATCTTTTCAGCTTGCACCAGAATTTATTTTGTCTTTAGTGAATGAATCTATGTATTGCTGTAGTAAATGATTTTTCAAATCATGTACATCATCTGAACAATCTACTGCACAGGATTATTTTACAAGTGTCTTCTGTTTGCAGTACTGTATAGTTTGTAGCATTTTTATCCCTCCATAAAAATCTTGTTACTAAAGTCTGAAATAAAATTTAACTCAACAACATGTCCATACCTAGTATGATACTGCCACTGCTGTAACCTTTGACCCTTAAAATCCTGAAAAAAATATAACTATACTTGTGTCCTTTGGTAGAGGTCTGTTTGTAACTGAATCTGGTGTGTCTGTGTCAATCAGTACTTTATTCCATAATTCCTTACCTATAAGTAATGCAATACGTGGTCTGCCATATCTCATTTATTTGTTTTATTATGTAGTAGCAGCATACAATGGAGGTAGATATAGTAATCCAAAAAGGTCTGAACAAGACTTAACTGTCTGAAATAACAGTGTTTATGAACTGAACCAAGTGATAGCTAATGATTACTCATACTTCTGTAGTTCTGAAGAATTAATTGTTCTTTTCCTCTGTAATGGCAGAATTAAGACAAACTGCACTGTTTTTGTAGTTTATGGACATCTGAATATATGAACTGCTGCACATTTGAACTGACGTCTGTCTCAGTCTTCTGAGTAATTGAATTACTTCCGTCTTGCTAATATTTCTCAATACTAAACTCGTGTAAATTTCCTGCAAGTTCTATATGTCTTCTTAACCTTGGTACCCAAGCCTTGTACCATCTAAATAAGATGATATTGTGGATCCATGATATATTTTTTCCCAAATGTTCTACAAATTCTGTTAGCATATTCTTATTCATATCAGTGCTTTCACCTGAAGGTTATTTCACTGAGTTCATTTTTGTCATTCACTGAAACAATCCTTTTTACTGAAACTGCATGTAAAATGTAAAATATATAAAATGAAGATCCAGGCCTGTTTTAATATGATTGCATTTTTAGGTCTATGCAACAAGAATACTGCATCTATTTAGAATTCCTTATCTTACATGATTATAACACACTGACATGGAGTGTGACCAAAGAAGGGCATGATAAAGAACTGGCTCATTTACTAAATAGATTAAAAACAGTGTAACCTCAAGTTGAGCAAGAGCAAGAGCAAGTTTGAAACCAGAGTAACACAACTGGAATTTGTAGACATATTTTTGTGTGCCTTTTCATTGAAATTTTCATGATGAACAATTTTGTGCAGTATAGTATAAACTAATCCCGAAACACCTCAACTCAAGCTAAAAGGTTTAATTATGTATATAACAGCATTATGTTTATTTCATTTCCTTGAGAAGTAGCCAAAATATCCAATAAAAAGGAACAAAATAGAGAAAATAACCCTGGCAGAAAAAAAAAAATAATTTGATTAAGAGAACAGAGGCAGAAAAGATAAAAAAGAAGGAAGACAAATATAGAGCAATATAATTAGGATGGTCCCAGAAAAAATGAAACAACCATCACTTCACACCTATCTAGAGATGTTAAATTTGTGAGCGTAACGGAGAGGTTAAAAATGGATTTCAGTAGGTTTTTTCTAAAAATGTAAAATAAATATTCTGCATTTCAGTGTGTAGGGTGCATTTAGTTTGAACTCTTGGCAAAAACATATAGCTTTGCATTCATTGTTAATAAGACTCAGAAGTAAAATGTTTTATCTCTTATAAACTGTGCAGCTTGTGAAATTTATTATCTACAAGCAGTACAAGACGAACTCGTTTATGCAACTGTGTCTCGTCAATATGATACGCAAGATAGGCCAAGGATGAAAGGAGTTATTCTTCAGGAACAGAATGTTTAAGATATGGAAAACAAACTGTCAGCAGACCAGCTTAAGAGGAAAGACATATTATTCTGACAAGTTTCCAAAACTGCTGATGCAGGCAGAAAAGACACTATAAAGATTGGGACTTTTTCTTTGGTATGAGAGACTGATTATTCTAAGCTGAAATACATTTGATGTACTACCTTTCATTTGTTAAACTAGATGTCTCCCTCGTATGCAGAGTAAACGAATGTCATAAGAATTTCATAACAGCAGAACAGCCTCAGTGTTTTTCATTGAGTAAAGGTACAGACTACCTGAATAGTGTAGTACAACTTTAATTTTAACAGTGGCGAGACCAGTCCAGTGCAAACAACCAGGAGGAGGGTGACCTGAAGAGGTGCCTCTCACAGTATGACATTCCAGCACAGACTTCTCTTCCTAAAACTTTGTCCATTGACTGGAGGACAGACACTGCAGCAAAGTACAGGGCAGTGCGGTAATTCTTCTTCAGACATTTGGTGATATACGGAGTGCGAGTCTTACTGCTGAAATTTGCTTCACCAGCATCTAGTGAAAGACAGCAGAAAATCCTCCCACAACTGATCTTCGTGTCAAGACTGGCCACCTTGTCCTGAACATTTGTAGTAAATATTTTCTTATGTGTTCCTATTAACAATGAATGCAATTCATAAAAATGCCAAGAAGTGCACCAAATATCTTACTGTTGCTGTATTTGAATCATATGTAAATGTGTGGAATTATTTACAGACATGGTATGATCGTCATATTAGCACTTGTAAGTCTTTACTAGAAAAAAACAGACAACCCTGCATTATGCAAATGCATTGCAACCTTTGACTGGTATGTGCGTAAGGCAAAGGTGTCACAAAATATTCAGAAATGTGCCATTTGTAATCATTTAAATGTTACTTTTTGTATGCCTTGTCATAAATGTGTTGTAGAAAGCCTGGAACATAACCAGGATAAAGTAATGCTTGAAACAGACAATGGTTCCTGTTTCTATATATCCTGTTGCAAAAGATTTATTAGAGGGTGATGTAGATGTCAAAGTTTGTACTTTGCAGTCTGATTTGCAAGACTTTAAAGATTGAATTGCTAAAGTTAGCAACCAGCAAGATCTTGACCTCATGGGTCACTTTCAGATTTACTGTGATAAATGGAATGTATCTGGTAAGATGCATATTGATTCTGCTGAATGTACAAATACATTTTCTCAGTATTTGAAAGTCTCACAGACTGAAATTAAGACCTTTATACAAACAGTTCTTGAAAAAGGCAGTAAAGCTATTGGTATGATAGAAAAATTAATGAATACAATTGTTTGTTTGCAAAAAACATATGGCAAGCAACTGGTTGATGCACAGCATAACGTCACTATTACAAGAAAGGAGATAAACACATTTGCACAATATAAACTATCAGCAGCAATTTTTAGACAATTATGATGCTATGCAAGTACATCAGTTGAAATCTGATGTTAATATGACAATTTTGGTAAATTGGACAAAATGCACTATGTAATCTTTGTATGTAGAAGTTCAAAAAATAATGTACAAATTGAACTGCTGTTACAAAATAAAAATGTTTGGCAACAATTGTTTTACAAATGGATACCTAATACAGATTGGATTAAGCTATTTACTGAAGTAACATATTGTACTCCACAATACTGTATAGGACAATTCTCACATTATAACGTTACTGATAACACTGTTGTGTCAATTTACGGTATTACCTATGCTATTTCTTGTACTAGAAGGGTATGAGTATTGGTTGCTACAATTTGAAGGTAATCATATAGATATGAGAATTGAGTATTGTACACAGACTCAAAATGGATTAATTTGTGGACAGCATTCGCTTGTCTATGAACCATACTTACTGCAGCATTCTGTTAATTTATGCAAATGGACCATTATGCCTTCTTCTTTTCAAATGTTTATAGAAGTGGCTCCTCGGTATATTTGTCTGTTTGCAGATCAAGATATAGGTCATAATTTAAAATTAACTTTTGTAGGATGTTTATCAAATGTTGATTTCCTTAAATGGAATAATAAGAGGTATGTGTTTACTGAAACCATAGAGGGTGGCCACGGTGGTGCAGTGGTTAGCATTGTCACCTCACAGCAAGAGGTTCTCCAGTTCAATCCTCAGCTGGGGTGGCTTCTGTGTGGAGTCTGCATGTCCTCCCTGTGGTTGCGTGGGTTTCCTCTGGGTGCTCCGGTTTCCTCCCACATCCTAAAGACATGCTGTAGGTGGATTGGATACTCTAAAATTGGCCCTAGGCATGAGTGCATGTGTGTGTGTGCCTTCCATGGAAGGTTGGGTGTTGGGCTGGCAACTCAACACCATAAAATTCTGCTGCCAATCATGAGCGGACAGGTGATCCACTGTGGTGACCCCTAACCAGGAAAAGCTGGAAGAAGAAGAGGTTTACTGAAACCATAGAAGTAAATATTTCCAAAAATTGAAATTATGACTTAATACAGCTTTCCAGTATATCTGTCTCCTTGGATAACTTAAAAAAACATATTGAACAATACTATGATTCTCAAAGAGTATTTGGAAAAAAGAAATAAAAGTATTCTGTATTATGAGGCATTAAGCATCATTGCAAAAGATAAACTACTTAGTTTGGCTAAAAAGACCAAAAAAGACACTGCTCACAATTGGTGGGATAGCTTTACTGGTTGGTCAAAATCAGTAAAAAGCCTGTTATGTTAGTTGATACATCCTGTATTAGTAGTGTTAGACATTATAGTCATATTAACTATCTGGAATTGCTACCTAAGTTGCCATTTGCGAAAAAGTTATAGAATCCAACAGATCATGAGGGTTAACCTAGATAAATTGGAAAAGGTTTCAATGTGTACAACTGAAGTCTAAAATGGACATTTTCCACTTTTTAATTAAAAAGAGGGAATTGTGAGAGTAGCAAACAGGTTAAAAATGGATTTCAGTGGATTTTTTTCTAAAAATGTAAAATAAATATTCTGCATTTCAGTGTGCAGAGTACACTTTGTTTGAACTCTTGGCAAAAACATATAGCTTGGCATTCATTGTTAATAAGAATCAAGTAAAATGTTTTCACTTTTATAAACTGTGCAGCTTGTGAAATTTATTATCTACAAGTAGGACAAGATGAACTCTTGTATGCAACTGTGTCTCATCAATATGATACGCAAGATAGGCCAAGGACGAAAGGAGTTATTCTTCAGGAACAGAATGTTTAAGATATGGAAAACAAACTGTCAGCAGACCAGCTTAAGAGGAAAGACATATTATTTTGACAAATTTCCAAAACTGCTAATGCAGGCAGAAAAGACACTATAAAGAGCGTGACTTTTTCTTTGGTATGAGAGACTCTGATTATTCTAAGCTGAAGTACGTTTGATGTATTACCTTTCATTTGTTAAACTATATGTCTACTTCATATGCAGAGTAAACGAATGTCATAGCAGAACTGACTCAGTGTTTTTTACTGAGCAAAGGTACAGACTACCTGAATAGTGTAGTGCAACTTTAATGTTAACATTAAATTAATTAAATTAAATTATTTTTTTAAATTTTAAATTGACAGCTGAAATCCTCTATCATACCTTAAATCAATAAAAGAATACCTATTAATAACTACTGTCATTCTCGAATCACAAGTGAGTTAGCCTTCTGCATTTCAACATAGGGCACTCACATAGCAGCAGTTTAAGTTCTATGCCCCTTTTCCTAGATAGCCCAGCCTCCAAATGATATCAATCATACCACAACATTCCTTTGTTGTAGGAATCTCCTCAGTTTTCCATTTGCTCATAATCATTTGATGCAACCACTAATGCCAACAATAAATAATGTACAGTTGGCTCTTGATGGGATATGCTTCATTACACATTATACAGAACAAGATTAATAGCAAATACTTTACTAAGCTTAAATAGCTTGCTACAGTGTTGACTCAGCTGAAGCCAAAAGTCTGCAAGCCTCAAACACAGATATACAATATGCAGCCATATACCTGACCCTACCTTATGACATCTCCAGCACTTATTGTTCATATTTACAAAAATGTATATATATATATATATATATATATATATATATATATATATATATATATATGTGTGTGTGTGTGTGTGTGTCAGGCAAGAAGGTATATAAAATAGTGATGCAGTCATCTCCAAACATAAAGTCTCAACTTGAGGATAAATAAATTCTAGAAGGGGATCTTAACCTACCAATTACCCCTTCCCTCATGTGTTATATCTTACCCCACATTCTTCTGATACTTATCTTTACCCTTCCCAGGACATGATACATCTGCACCAGTATCAAACAATATAGACATTTTGTTAGCTTAAGATAGAGTCCTCTGCCATCTTCTTAATATACTGGTAAAGAGGTGTATTTGGCAAAATAAGCATATGCATATAATTTTGCAGTGTCTCTCCCCTTAAGCTATTTACCAGACTAAGAGAACTTTGATAAAAATAGCTTAATGTTGAGTGTACTGATAGTGCTTGCATTGTTTTTAGTGGTAAAATAGGGAGTTTTGATTTATTTAATAAGATTTAGTCAAGTTTAAATTTGTGAGGCACCTTATATTGTCTTGTATAATTGTAAATTGCTTAACATATTGGGAGTTGCTTCTCTGACCTGTGTTAATTAAGGAGTTCTTAATGTGGAGTCTTGGTTGTAGAATTGTTTGAAGAACTGGTGGTCTACACAATAGTGCACTTTTGGTTGTGTGGTTATAACTATAAAATTCCTTAGGGTATTGCCTCATGCCAACAATATTTTGGTAAATTTGGAGTAAACTTGGCTAGGCTTGAAATGGCTCTTGGTACAACAGCCTAGTAACCACCTATAATTTACATCATTAATGATCACAATCTTTACATTTATATAATGTTATAATTGAAGATAACTATAATAATCCTTAACTTCCACACTTTACATGTCTAGTAAACATTTTATTTGTGAAAGCACTAGTCATATATGTGGCCAAATGTTTGTCATGTGTCTCTTTTTACATAGTTAAAATGAAAGTACTAAGGCGGAAAGCTTACGAGCACATGCATGACATTGCTATCAAAAAGGTATAAATGCACTTTACAAGCATTCCCTTGTATGTAAGACCCCAGGTTTTAAGTTTTTTTATTGGAAAATGTTACCATTAGCACCAGAGATGACCTCCGGGAAACAAGGATAAAGTACAGGGAACTAACTTGGCAGCTAAACTTTGCTGCTGGTTTCCTCCCAGGATTTAATGACAGTGTATCGCTATCCAGCATACTGAATCTGAGAGTTGTAAGACTATAATTTGTAATCTTCTGCATGACAAATAGCATAACACATATTTTTAATATTTTTTAAGCATTCATTTCCTTTATTTTTTGACAAATATATAGACAGTTTTAGTGCATTCTCATGACCTTGATCACATGACTTTTTAAATGTTATTTAATTGTGGATTGCAAGTTTCTTGTCTGTTCTGATAAAGTCCTGACTGCTCTAAGGATGAAAGTGCTTGACTGTGATTTTGTTAAAGGATTTCACTATTTTTCTGCATGTTTGGACTTACTTCAGCGCAGTATTTCGCTGGTTACTGGTGTTTGTTTCTGTGCTTTCCACTTTGCTTTTTTGGTACAGAATAAAGTTTAGTTCATGATAGGTAGAAGGGTTTTAGTAACAAAGGAATCACAGGTTTTCAGGAATTTTGGTACGAGGCCACGGACCCTACCAAAGCACAAGACATTATTTTTTCAGCATTGTATTCATTGTTTGAAGGAAAAAATGAGTGAATTCTTTAAAATAAGACTCAGGTTAGGTACAGCTGTCAAAGGGAAATAAGTCACAGGGTATGTTTAGGAGCACAGATTGTTTAGTAAAAAGCTGAGCTCTAATGGAGAAAATGGAAATTAATTTTTCTATAGTATGTCATTTTGAGAAGAGGGAAGACTTAGTTCTTCCCACAAATGTATTTGTTTCTTCCTGAACTCGTTTCTGGTTATCCACAAATGTATTTGTTTCTTCCTGAACTCGTTTCTGGTTATCCACAAATGTATTTGTTTCTTTCTGAACTCGTTTCTGGTTATCCACAAATGTATTTGTTTCTTCCTGAACTCGTTTCTGGTTATCCACAAATGTATTTGTTTCTTCCTGAACTCGTTTCTGGTTATCCACAAATGTATTTGTTTCTTCCTGAACTCATTTCTGGTTATCCACAAATGTATTTGTTTCTTCCTGAACTCGTTTCTGGTTATTTAGGTTTCCTTTCCTTTCCTTATGATTGTTTCCTTGGGGGATTACTTCTCCCCTTTTCCAGGAAGTGTGGTCTCTCATGCACAGTTTGATTCAATCCAACAACCTCTGCTTCCCAGGATACTAGGTGTGCAGGTGTACGCCAAACGAAACAGCTTCACAAAATTTAAGATAAGTGTTGATGACTGATGAATGGTTCTCTTACACTGATTCTGAGCTTTAAAATATCAGTCAAGCTGGAATAAGACTTAAGGATTCTTAAAATATGTCATGCCATTTTTTCTTCTTTAATGGCCTTTTTTGACATCAGTGATTCAACCACTGGGCAGGTTTATGCTTTATGCATTAAGTAGCAATTGGGAAGGATTTGTTCTGCAAATGGAAAGCAGTGTTTAAATGGTCTTCTAAGGCTGTGCCACACTTGGGTTTGTTTCCTGATACAAGTAAATCTTGTATGAGCTGTTCCTTTGTGTAATGTAATCTCCTGACTGTGCTTGAATGTAGTGTATATGGCTTTGGCAACTTTGTCTGATAAATAGAAGGAATGGTATTCCGGCCACTGAGGATAGCTGTATGAAGGGTTATGTGGAGGATAAAGAGTCAGTAATTTAGTAAATATCTACTGCTAGCTTAACTGGGTCAAGGTGGAATGACAACTTATTATAAGGATAATAAGTCAATGGTGTCATCCAACTGGTGGTTAATAACTGTGCACCAGTAAAGATTCAACTCCCCAATTAAAATTGTTCCTTTGATCTGCTTGTTGATGGACTTCTTAAGGCTGCTAATAGATTCATTAGTAAAAAAAGGTTAATTATATAGATCTGCAAAAAATAAGAGTTTAATGACCTCTGATATAACGAGCACAGAATCTAGATGATATCAAAGTCGGTTAAATTTCTGAAGTAGCGGATAAGCTTGGTATGTCTCTTTCTAGATATGAAAAATACATCTGTACCAGCTCCTGGCTTACATCTAAACTGATAAAAGTGTTGCCATAATGATGTAATAGGTAGAAGTAAATCTTAAGCCATAAGTCAGAGATTCAAATGATTTCTAAACGATGGATATATATGCAGCATTCTACCTGAGAAAGTTTATTTTAAATGCTTCTAATATGAAAAAGACTCCCCCCTGCTTGTTCGATGCACATCAGGTGAAATGGATTATACTTGATACTTTTTAATCTGCCAGCTGACTTAATGTACCTAAATGAACATAGGCCATGCTTATTTAATTCCCTTCCTACATAAGCAACATGTTAAGGAAGTCCCTGATTTGAAAATTATCTTTCAATGTAAGTATTTCAAATAATTTTGGCTAAAATTAGTGCACACATGACAAGCGGTGGTAACCGACTGCATTCCAAAGTAATGCGAACAGCTGCAGCTCTTGAGATGAACAATAAATAAACCAACTATGAATTTGATTTAAAAAAGTGCAGGCATACAATGGACATGTGAAACAATGCCCATGTGGTTTCAGAACTGTATTATGGATTGCAGGTAAGCAACCAATCTCTGAATATTTAAACCGTGCAGTTGTAGTGTGTTTTATCAGAACTGTTATACTGTATTGCCTCAGAAGATGTTTCACAAAACAATAGTAACAGTCATCGGTGATGTAGAGAAAATACTGGTGTTTGAATGTTTCAGTTATAAAGTGTCTCTATTTAATTAGAAATGTAAGGCGGTATACTCAGAGAGATATGAGATGCCTCACAGAATGACTCAATCACATCAGTAAGATGGAAGGAGTGCAGCACACCCTGAAAGCTTAAATTATAAAGTGGCAGTGGCTTTATTTAAAACTGTTAGGCTAAATAAGGTAATAAAAAATGAGGCATGTCTTTTATCCCTCATAATATTTATTCTTACTAATGAGCCAACAGCTGTTGAAACTATCATATTTACACTGGTGGATTGATGGTTGTAGCTGTAAAAATTAATAGCAGTGTGAGTTTCCCCACAGTGTATTGCATCGTGCAAGGTGGAGGAGCACTTTTTTGGGATTTTTCCCTTTTCTCCTATGTGGTGTAACCATCAAGTTAGTATATATTATATAGGGGGGGGGGTAGGTGGGGTGCAAAAAAGCTTGACCCTTTAAAAAAATTGTGATTTTATAATATTTTTGACTCTCAAGTTTTGATATTCATTTTTTGGAAACCAGTTAGTCAGATAGCATGCTTCACTCAGTTGTAGGTGACATTCTTAGTCTATGTAAGCAACTTAAAGTTATAAAGAAACTACTACATTTTTGTGGTTTGTCAAAAATGGTATTTCTTTGGGTAATCATTTTAGAGGGATAGATAACAGTGGAATAGTTTTCACTGATTTGAAAGCATAATTCTTTAGATTGGATTAACACTCTTGTTTGTTTCATATTTCCTAGGTAAGTGTTGCTTAAACTAACATCATTCAGAAACTGGCATTCCTCAATGTCAGATAAAAAGTGAATATGTTCATTTCAATGAAATTAATGTATTTATAAACTTTCAGTCTATATTGCTAGCAGGAGGTTTGGTACAAAACATATATTTTAAAGAGCTTGTTGTCAATGTTTAAGACTGGGTGTACTCGTGTAGTTTATTTAGAGGTTATCTGTTAAATGCAATTGCCTTGAGTGTGTTTGGTGCCTCCTCTATATTCAGCTATTTTGCATTGGTATGATTACTCATAAAGCAGAATAGAAACTTGATATGCAAGTGTTATAAATAAACCAACATTTAGATGAATTATTACTAATATTGTAATGGATAATTTAATTAGCATATTCATATATACATTACAAATTTCAGTAAACAATCCAACTCATTTTTATATTTGCTATTAAATATGTTAAGCGGGCTAGGTTAAATAGTTCAATAAATGTTGTATTTTCCAATTATTAACTCAGCTCAAAATTATATAAAGAGTGGTCAAATGCAGGGTTAAAATGCTGATCTAAATGTTTAAACACTAATGATGCCTTAAGTTCTTAAAAAGTGAGAAATTGGTCTGATTGTCTTAATAAGAGTTGACCCAGTAGTCAGGGACTTGGGGACACACACAAACAGTTATCTAGCCTTTGACCTTCATGTGCCGACAGTAGTGAGGAAATCATTCTATGTAGTGCAACTCATAAACAAAGGTATGGCATATAGATCCAAGGAAGTCATTGTTCCACTGTATTTGGCATTCATCAGACCTATCACTGAATACAATGCCCCCCTTTGGTATGTACCTAACTAGGTGCAACCAATAATCAAACCATCCACTGAGGTTCCTCACTAAAAGAATACAGGGCATAAGTAACATGTCCTGTGCAGACCACCCTAAGGCTCTATCCCTGTATTCTGTCTCTTACAGGCTGTTGAAGGTAGATCTGTGCCTGGCATAGAAGACATTATCAGAAGCCACCCTAATAGATGACCTGCATACCTGAAAAACAAATACCACCAGAATTAACCATTTTAAAGACTTAAACCTTTCATGTGATATAAATAGTACCTGCTGGACAGGCAGGTATGTATCCCAGAGACTATCCAGTCTCTGGAATAGGCTTCCCATCCATGTGAAGCAGAGTTCCTCCCAAATCTAATTCAAGTGTAACTATGACAATTGGATGGGGAACAGGATATTTATCCCTGGTTTGGCACCTCTGTCTCTTACAGACACAAGCAGCCTGTAAATGGTTCTTCTTCCAGGCCACTACTTGTAAATGTTTCATGTCCCAAATCCCTGCTTACATCTATTGAGGGTGCCAACACTTATCAGGGATTTGGGATGCATGGCTAGGCTTAAAATGGCCCTTGTGGTCATTAGCTTAGTCAACAGCTACAAACCTATAAAGTGTTAATTTATTTAAGAAAATCAGACAAAACTTTTTATACATAGTTGTAACTGATTCTGTATTCAGCAATCAAAAGACTGTAACCTATAAAATATATAAAGTTCCTGATAAGGGTTGACTGAAATTCCTAAATTACTGTTGTTAAAAAGGATATTTAATGGAACATTTATATTTAATTCTTTCTTTTCTGTATTATAAGAACTGTTATGTACAGTGGATATAAAAAGTGTACACACCCCTCTGTTAAAATGCCAGGTTTTTGTGATATACAAAATGAGACCACAATAAATTTAACTTTATAAAAATAAACTTTTCCTACCTTTAATGTGACCTATAACCTGTACAATTCAATTGAAAAACAAACAAATCTTTTAGGGGAAAAATATAAAAAATAAAAAAGTACAAAGTGCTGGTTCCATAAGTGTGCACACCCTTAAATTAATAGTTTGTTGAAGCACCTTTTGATTTAATTACAGTATTCAGCCTTCTTGGGTAGGAGTCTGTCAGCATGGCACATCTTGACTTGGCAATATTTTACCCACTCTTCCTTGCAAAAGTGCTCTAAATCTGTCAGATTGCGAGGGCATCTCTTGTGCTCCTTCATGTCACCCCACAGATTTTCTATTGGATTTAGGCTGGGCCATTCCAAAACTTTAATTTTCTTCTGGTGAAGCCATTCTTTTGTTGATTTGGATGTATGCTTGGGGCCATTGTCATGTTGAAAGGTGAAATTCCTCTTCATCTTCAGCTTTCTAGCAGACACCTGAAGGTTTTGGGCGAAAAGTGACTAGTATTTGGAACTGTTCATAATTCCCTCCACCTTGACTAAAGCCCCAGTTCCAGCTGAAAAAAAAAGCAACCCTAAAGCATGATACTGCCACCACCATGCTTCACTGTGGTGCGTTTGGTGATCAAAGTGTTGGTTTTGCGCCAAATGTATCTTTTGGAATTGTGGCCAAAAAGTTCAGCCTTGGTCTCAGCAGAGCATAACACATTTTCCCACATGCGTTTTGCAGACTTGATGTATTGTTTTGCAAATTTTAGCTGGGCCTTGATGTTTTTCTGTGTAAGAAACAGCTTCCATCTTGTAACCCTACCCCATAGTCCACACATATGGAGAATACGGAAGATTGTTGTCACGTGTAGTACATAACCAGTACTTGCCAGAAATTCCTGAAACTCCTTCAGTGTTGCTGTGGGTCTCTTGGCAGCCTCCCTGACCAATTTTCATCTTGTCTTTTCATCAATTTTGGAGGGATGTCCAGTTCTTTGCAACATCACTGTTGTCCCATATTTTCTCCACTTTTTGATGACAGTCTTCACTGTGTTCATTGGTATATCCAGTGCTGTGGAAAGTTTTTTGTACCCTTCTCCTGACTGATAACTTTCAAGAATGAGATCCCTTTGATGTTTTGTGAGCTCTCTGCAAACCATGGCTTTTGCTGTAGCAGGCAACTGAGTAAATGTCAGGAAAATCCTACTAGGACAGCTGAACTTTATGTGGGGTTAATCAGAGTCTCTTTAACTGATGGCAGGTGTGTACCCAAGAAGAATGAATGCTGTAATTAAATCAAAAGGTGCTTCAGCAAAGTATTAAGTTAAGGGTGTGCACACACAACAACAACAACAACAAAGTATTAGTTTAAGGGTGTGCACACTTATGCAACCAGCATATTGTTTGTTTTTTATTTTTTATATTTTTTCCTCTAACAGATTTGTTTGTTTTTCAGTTGAATTGTACAGGTTATAGGTCACATTAAAGGTGGGAAATTTTTGAAATGATTTATTGTGGTCTCATTTTTTTATATCACAAAAACCTGGCATTTTAACAGGGGTGTGTACACTTTTTATATCCATTGTAAGTTAAATGCAATTGCAAATAGTTACTAGACCTTATCAGAAAAAAAAATACTGTATGTTAATGTAGGGGAAGATCACAAAGAACTGGCATTAAATAAGCAGCAAATGTAACATTTTATTTTTTGAAGGTTTTTGTTTGCAATTTTTTTTTACAGAAAATGTAAGCCACAGAAGTGATCAAACTCTATGACAATATCAAAGAAAAATGTTGAGCTGAGGGATAACTAATCAAGTAGAGTTAAAATATATGTGCTACAGTTATTCACAATTATCAGAATCTTGGAGTAAAATCAAACACTTGTGCTTGAGTCTTAAGAATTTCAAACTCCCTCAATACTTGGTACAAATGAGCACACCAGTACATAGTCTTATTCGCAAAGTTATCATTATCACTAGCCAAAATAATGGAGAAATGTGTACACAAGCAACTAATGCAATACCTTACACAGAATAACTTACTATCCAACTCCCAGCATGGCTTCAGGCCATACCACAGCACCACCTCAGCCCTCCTTTCCTTTACTAATGCCATAAACAATAACAGGAATGACAATAGGCTAACCTCCGCCCTCTTCCTTGACCTATCAAAAGCCTTTGACATGTCCAACCATGAACTTCTCATTCTTTCTCTAAAATCCATTTCCCTCAACACGCACACTACCCAGTGGTTCCAGTCCTACCTAACTAGTAGACAACAGGCGGTACTATGGCAGGGCAAACTCTCCAGTCAGCTACCTCTCACACTTGGTGTCCCTCAAGGCTCCATACTAGGCCCACTACTCTTCGATATTTTTATCACTAATCTTCACACTGCTATCCCTAAAGCTACCTGTATTCAATATGCTGATGATTCCACTCTCATCTGTTCAGCCAGTTCCCCATCCGAACTACAAATCTTAACCCAAATACATTTAACACTATTGAGAACTGGCTCGCCAACCAACTCCTACTACCGAACCCCAATAAAAGTAAACTACTCTTCACCCCCACTAGTAGATCTGCCACACTTTCATTCTCTGTCACGTCTAACAATGGCACCACTATCTCCCCAGATCAACACACTAAACTTCTATGGGTTATCAAATTTGACCTACAGGTCAACAAAACCATACAGACCATCGATAAGAAGCTTGGATCACTGTATAAAATCACCCGATCACACCTACTCTCTACTCTTTTATATGCCTCACCTGTACTCTCAAACCTCAATAAAACCAAACTAAGTAAGCTGTCCCATACCTACAACCATATTGCCAGATTCGCCACTGGCTCCACCCATAGAACCCATCACTGCCAGAACCTGAAACAACTAGAATGGCTAGAACTGCCCAGCTTAATTCAAGTCAATCAACTCCTAATAGCGCACAAAGTTCTGTACCACCCTAAAGATAGCCCCTCTCTCATAAATATTATTAAGCCATATAGCAACCTGAGATCCCTACGGTCAGCCGACAAATTACTGGTCCAAACCTACAAAGCTAATAACTCAGCTGGTGAATCCCTGTTCACCAACTTTGTTGGCAAAGCCTGGAATGCCTTGCCAAACTATTTAACCCTACAATCCTCCAAAAGTCTCTTCAAAATAAACCTCAAACAGTATCTCAAACTGAACTGGCTATGCCCATGTACCACCCTAGATTAAGTTATAAAACAATAGCATAATCAATAATTATCATAACATCTAACTACATCACCATGCTATGTATCCTGTCTTACTTGTAATTGAGTCTGTCCATGAGAACTGTGAGTCCGTACTAGGAAACATTACTAAACCAATGTACATAACATATATTACCACTTTGTTTTTATATATTCTAATTGTTTTCTAACTTCTTGTGTAACCTTTTGTATGTTTGACTATGTGGAGCTTTTCTACCTGAACCTCCTCTGAAAATGGACATGTATCCAGTCGGGCTATCCAGGTAAACAAATGTAAAATAAAATAAATAAATTATGGGTTATTCTTGCTGCTGCAAAAAGAATCTTCTTCTTTTTCTTTCAGCTGCTCCTGCTAGGGGTCACCACAGCGGATCATCTGTTTCATTTCTTCCTGTCCTCTGCATCTTGCTGTGTCACATCAACCACCTGCATGTCCTCTTTCACCGTATCCATATATACCTTATCTTAGGCCTTCCTCTTTTCCTCTTACCTGGCAGCTCCCTCCTTAGCATCCTCCTCCCAATATACTCAGTGTCCCTCCTCAGCACATGTCCAAACCAACGCAATGTTGACTTTCTGGCTTTGTCTCCAATCTGTCCAATTGAGCTGACCCTCTAATATACTGATTTCTAATCCTGTCCATCCTCATCATAGCCAATACAAATCTTAACATCATTAACTCTGCCACCTCCAGCTCTGACTCCTGCCATTTCGTCAGTGCCACCGTCTCCAACCCATGTAACGTAGCTGATCTCACTACCATATTGTAGACCTTACCTTTCACTTTTACTGGTACCCGTCTGTCACAAATCACTCCTGACACTCTCTTCATTGCTGCAGAAAGAATATTAGATGAAATCTGGAATTACCAGTTCCACACAGTTTTGATGAGCACTTATATCTATTGCATCATATTTATATAAAAATAAAATGACACCAATTATTCTCCTATTATTAGTTACTAAATTTAAACTTAACAAGGCTGATTAGTGATATAGTATATTGAGTGTCCTTTTTGTAAAATTTGTCGTAAATACTTTTATTTCCTCTTTTTACTCTTTATTTTTTCTCATTTTAAAAACTGTAAAATTTTGAATTCATTTTGCTTAAAAGGTAATTCTGAAGTATATAAAGCCAAAAGAAATATATTAGTATTATTTTCTTCTCAGTTCTAAATAAGAGATTGGCTATACAAGAACTATATAATATGATGTTTTATTACATACAAGAACTATATAATATGATGTTTTATTACATACAAGAACTATATAATATGATTTATTACATACAAGAACTATATAATATGATGTTTTATTACATAAGAACATTTCTTTAGATGCATGACATAATATAGTTTGTTTTATATATATATATATATATATATATATATATATATATATATATATATATAGAGAGAGAGAGAGAGAGCGAGCGAGTGATAAACACACATTATTTTATTTGGATGACTATAAATCTATGTTTTTGGAATCTATCATCCAGAAGAAATATTCTTGTGTATTTGATATGTTTCTTATTGGTAAATATAATAAAATTATTTAGTAAAACTTAACATTGCATTAATTTAATGGAAAGTAGATTTTTATATCAGAATTATTTCAGCTCTGAGGAGTATTTATAATTTATGCATAACACTACATTCTTCATTCTAACTGCTGGCATTTCTTTATGCTGGATGTTAACTTTCTCAGTTACGTATTTAGGAAAAGTGAGAAAACATACCCGATTTACCGAATTTGCCAGTAATCATTTTCTGTTATATGACTGCATATGTGAACACTTGTTTACAAATGAAGTCACATAATAGAAAATGTTATATGTGTGAGTGTGTGTTTGTGTGTGTGTTTGAACAGTTGTTGATTACTACAATAAAATTGTTTCACAAAAAAAATATATATATATTATACAATAAATTATGCATTTTTATTGAAAATTATTTGATTATATTATTATAAGATTTGCAATGGGTGTGACGAGGGTGGACAGGATTAGGAATAAGTATATTAGAGGGTCAGCCCAGGTTGGAAGGTTTGGGGACAAAGCCAGAGAGGCAAGATTATGTTGGTTTGGACATGTGCTGAGAAGGGATGTGGAGTATATTAGGAAAAAGATGCTAAGGATGAAGCTACCAGGTAACAGGAAAATAGGAAGGCCTAAGATAAGGTTTATGGCTGTGGTGAGAGAGGACATGCAGGTGGTTGGTGTGACAAAGCAAGATCAGAGCACAGGAAGAAATGGAAACAGGTGATCCGCTGTGGCGACCCCTAATGGGAACAGCCGAAAGAAGATGATGATGATGATTATTAGAGAAGGACTATATTTTGTTACATAAAAATTTTGCTTTATTAAATATGGAAAACAAAAAAATGTTCTGACCAGCTGAATGACACATGTGTATTAGTGTCCTGATCGTAGGATGACATATTAATAACAGAATACAGAAAATATCCAGTCAGATCATTAGAATCTGTACAGTATGTATAATTTATGTTCCAAAAGCAATTTATAGACACATTTATGCTTCACAGTGCTTTGAAAAAGTATACATCTTTTTATGTTCTGCATTCTGTATTTCAACACTAAACAAATAAAGAGGTTCCTTTTTCTGATTGAGGCTGTAGATAAGTTTGCCATCTCCAGACTGACATGAGAGTTATCAGTTTTCCTGAGAAAAAAGTAAAGAAAATAAATATCTGATACCCATAAGATCATCATTTTTATACTGAAATAATTACATGATTGTGTGCAAAAAGTCTAATAACTGACTTGTATAGGCATCATATCCTACTGTTTTAGTTTGCAGTGCTTCTTGAAGAAGATCTGTGGCTGGCTGAAATATAAGTGGGAAATAAATGTAATATATGGCCTAGTTCTGATATTTGTGGAGTGCTGCATAACTCAACATAGACACACACACACAGACACACACAGTTGAGCAGAGGGGTAAATCACTTAACATGTCCCAGAGGTATAGTGTACTGGAGAGTCAAGAGCTATGAGGCAGCAATGTTAACCTGTTCAGCACATCAGTTACAGATAGGCTATGGGTTTCCACAACCCAAAATAAGATACATTCGGTACCAGATGATACATGAATGGATTTACTGATATTATTCCCAGAAATACTTAGATTGAGCAGTATATTCTTGAGGAATACTCGTCAGTAGTCCTCTATTAAATACTTCATGTTCACTTATGCTCGTTGATTCCTGCAACTGGTCATCATTTAAGTCCTTCTACCATTATTCTACTTATCCCCACATAATATAACGCCTGTACCATTTAACACTGTGACATCATATTATCCCCCAGATTTATGAAGCCCTTTATAGCGTGCAGGATTAGTTTAAGAGCTATTTTTGGCAATATGGCCAACGTGCGATCCACGAACGTGCTCCCGGGACATGCACGTGAGCTCTTAGGCTAATCCTGCATGGATCGAGCTCCTGTATGCAAATTACCCTAATTTGCAGGTGAAAACCATGCAAATAAGGGTAATTTGCAATCCAGGAAGCAGGCAGCTGTCAGTGCAGGATGAGTACAGTCTGCAGAAATGTACTTGGTTAGTAACCGAGTACACTTCTGCAAACTACAAAACGGAGCTATGACAGCTCCAAATAAAGGCTGCATATCATTGATGAAGCATGCCAGTGGTCAAGTAGAAGGCCATTGGCATTGCAAAATGTGTAAAAAAAAAAAAAAAAAAAAAAAAAACAACTTTTAATTTTTTGTCGCCGAACTTGCCTGTTTAAGCATAGGGCAGCGGCAAGCAAATGGGATCGGGGGTGGGGGGGGATAATAAAACAAACCTAAAATAAGCATTCTAACTAAAAAGCAGTATTCAGCCATGCAAGTCAATGGCAGGCATAAGACAACCTGGCCAGTGAGTAATGGTTGCTAAGGGGGGAGGCTCAGTGTGGGACATGTAACTATGCATTACAGGCAATCCTATGCAAATGAGGGGAAGGATAGTGAATCCAAGATTTCCCCAGGGTGTGAGAGGCAGGTTCCAAGAGTGTAAGAGTAGAAATAGCTGGGTGCAACACTAGGAGATAGGTGACATCATGGGGGGGATGTCAGGAATACTGTAAGTGGATTGAAGCCCTGTGGTTCAGGACTGCTCCTAGCTTAGCACAGCTAAGCTAGAGGTGTGTCCAAGCTGCCTAGCACTCTTTACAAAGTGTAAGCGGGTGTGCACACTGCGCACCAGGTTTCACAGGAAGAAAAAGGAAGTTAAACCAGGAAATAGCATTTCTGTGCACGTTTGAGCACTCTGTTTGTGCGGCGCTCACACAGAGAAGCAATGGGAAGGGAAAACAGAAGTAGGAAGGTAATCAAGGAGAACTAGCTGAGCTGACAGGTGAAATGTATCAGACACAGCCAATCACACAGGCAGCAGCCCAGCCCAGCACACCACTATAAACTATGCAAACACCTTACCCTTATTCCCTATAACTGCACCACCGGTGTACACAAATGGGGGCATTTTAGAAAACGAAAGCAAGAGAAATAATGCCTGGGGCTGCATTTACCATCATAAACCAGCATGTGCAAGAGGCTGCTGGTGGTGAGGATGTGAATGCTGCCGAGCAACCCACAGTGGGGAGATGGAAAAGAGTGTACAGACCCAGGGTAACCTACCAAGGGCTACATGAGCTGGACATGGAGCGCTATAGGGTGGACAGGGACTTCCTACAGAAGATATTTGAGCTGTACTGGCCATGCCTCACACACACAACTAACAGAAGGGAACCCATCCCAGTGGATACCAAGGTATGCGTAGGCCTATGAATACTAGCTACAGGTACCTTCTAAAGGCCAACTGGGGATACGATGGAGATATCACAGGCATCAGCATCCAGGGAACTCCACCAGTTCCTTGATACCATGTCAGCACATGTCGGTGAGCACGTATATCTCCCCATCACCTGTGAGGCGTTGGTCAGCAATATGCTTCTTTTACATCAAATAGCAGAATACCCCAAGGTAGTGGGTGCAATAGACTGCACACACATACACATCAAAGCACCACCCAGTGAGCAGGGTAGGGTCTACATCAACCGCAAGGGCTTCCCCTCCATCAACTGCCAGGTCATGTGCGATGCCCAGGGCATAATAATGAATGTGTGTGCTGGCTGCCCTGGAAGCTACCATGATTCCCACATCTGGCATCTGATGCAGCTATACCACAGATTTGTCAGTGGGGACATCCCACACGGTCACCTAGTGGGGGATGCTGGATATGCACTGGAGCCATGGCTGATGACACCCATCAGAAATGCACACACACATGAACAAGAACTCCATAATGAGGCACACGCACAAACATGAATCATAGTAGAGCATATGTTTGGGATGCTCAAGACATGGTTCCGGTGTCTGGACACATCTGGTGGAGCCTTGCAGTACTCACCAACTACATGTACCCAAATTGTCCTTGTATGTGCCATGCTACACAATATGATCCTGTGGAAACAGCTGTAGCAGGAACAGCATGGGGCAGGGTCACACAGACCCCCACCATTGCCAAGGCCTGCACAGGCACAGAGTGACTCGAAGGAGGAACAACCTGAGCCTGCACCAGTAGGCAGAAGGAGGCATGGCCAGTATGCCCTGGCAAAGAGGCAACGCATAGCACATACACTAACACAGTAGTGACCCAGGGAATGTCACCTCTCTCTGACTCGCACATACAGTAAATGGGATGCCAAACATGACACTACCTGTGCTCAACCATGTGTAGGGAGTGTACTCTGTGCATCTGACATAGGCAGCCCTGCAGCACCACCCTCAATACTGGGACACCTACAAGGTAAGTGACTCACACATGTCAGTTGGGGGGTCACATACACAACTGTGACAGTCAGCAGGATAGGTGTAGACAAACACAAACAAATGTTGCACTATGGCCTCTGAATGAGCTCTTTGTGTAACCCTCCAGGCCTACACAGACAGACTACAGCAGGCCAGGCAGTTGGATGAAAGATGTGAAGGCTAGGAAGTCTGAAACTAATATGTAGGCAGTGAAAGCTAGGATCTGTAGTACACTGGTATGCTTCTAGCCAGGCAAGACTACAGACTGAAATGGAGTACCCGACATACCAATGCAGTCCTAGCAAATGTGTAGAAGTGTCAGGTGTGCCCCCCATCCTGCGTACACTAATAGTAACAGTCAGGTGTGCCCCCCCAAATCCTGTGTAGAAATGTAGAAACAGTCAGGTGTCCCCCCCGCTATGCAGAAATATAGCAACAGTACATGCCAAATGACTGATGGATAACCTGCAGACACAGCATGCTACCTGTCGGTGTACAACACAAAGGTCAGCACCGCAGTACACACAACCTGGACATGCTCCACACATTGAATACAGATGGCCATACTGGGCATGCTCAAACACTTACAGGAATGAAGGCAATGTCAGTCAACAACATACTGAAAGGTCATACTGGGCATGCCCACTCACTTAAACACATGAAGGCCATGTCTGCAAACACCAGTGGACCAGACATATCTGGCAGTTGCAGTTCATCATGCAGACACATGTCAGTATGCACCACTCCTGCCTTGCGCACACAGTGGATAGGAATATAGACATATATGTAAGGACTGCAGTGGTGGTGCTGCGGTAGCATTTTTGCCTCACAGTAAGACGTTGTCCTGTTCGATTCTCAGCTAGAGCGTCTTCTGTGTGGAGACATGCATGAATGGGCATACCTTCTTTGAAGGTTGTGCATCAGGGCTGGCAACTCGGTACGTAAAAATCTACTGCCAATCATTAGCGGACCAGAGTTCCGATGTGGCGACCCCTAACCGGGAAAAGCCGAAAGACACAACAACAACATGTAAGGACACCACACTATAATAAGCCAAAGGTAGACAGACATAGATTTGTGGAAGAGGGTCACCATGACAAGGACCCATCCAGGACTGTCACACCCAGCACACAGCCAAAGGCCCGCAACCACATGAGATGAAGATGCACTCACTGCAGAGACTAGCCATCAGCATCTGTCAGCTTGACAGACTATATGGTGCTCGTGCCAGCTGTGCAACATGACTGTACAAGGAAGTAGTCATCTAGTAGCTGTATACACATACCTATGACATATGACCCCGTGTATGCCCGCATGTGCAAGTCAATCCCTACATGAATGGCTTATGGCCCATGCACACACTACCCACCCCATAGTAGTAGTATGACAAGCCTGCTGAGGACATCCAATGTGAAATACACCTTTGTGAGAGCTGTAACTCAGGAATCACCATGGTGCGTCCCATAACTGCATACTGCTGTAGTGATAAACCAGTTAGGTAGTAGTCCAAACCTCAGACTTGGCACCTGTGTGAGTGTGTTTGTGTGTGTCTGTCTGTCTCTGACTGTGTAGACAGCAATGCTTTTTAGGATACTCAAGCTCCGTACAATTCATATAATGAAATTTGGCAAGGCTGCTGATGTCACTCACCTAGGAATACACCTCTGGGAAAATCATAGCCCAGTAATCTCCATAGCACGTCCTGTAACTGTGTACTGCTGTAGTGTGATAAAGTAGTTAGGTAGGTGTTCTAACCCCAGACCTGGCAACTGTGTGTGTGTGTGTGTGTGTGTGTGTGTGTGTGTGTGTGTGTGTGTGTGTGTGTGTGTATGTGTGTATCTGTGTGTATGTGTCTGACTGAGTTGAGAGCAATGCTTTTTAGGCTACTCACACTCCATACAGTTCATATACTCAACTTTGGCAGGGCTGCTGATGTCACTCACCTAGAAATACACCTCTGGGAAAGTCAGAGCCCAGTAATCTCCATAGCGCATCCTGTAACTGTGTACTGCTGTAGTGTGATAAAGTAGTTAGGTAGGGGTTCTAACCCCAGACCTGGCAACTGTGTGTGTGTGTGTGTGTGTGTGTGTGTGTGTGTGAGTAGAGAGCAATGATTTTTAGGCTACTCACACTCTGTACAATTCAAATACTCACCTTTGGCAAGCCTGCTGATGTCACTCATCTAGAAATACACCTCTGGAAATGTTACACCTAGTAATCTCCGTAGTGCGTCCTGTAACTGCATACTGCTGTAGTGTGATAATGTAGGTAGGTAGGTGTTCAAACCCCAGACCTGGCAACTCTGTGTGTGTGTGTGTGTGTGTGTGTGTGTGTGTGTGTGTGTGCGAATCTGTGTGTGTGTGTCTGACTGAGAAGAGCGCAATACTTTTTCGACTACTCATACTCTGTACAATACATATTCTCAACATTGGCAGGGCTGCTGAAGTTACTCACCTAGAAATAAACTCTGGGAAAGTTATAACCCAGTAATCTCTGTGGTGCATCCTGTAACTGCATACCACTGTAGTGTGATAACATAGTTAGGTAGGTGTTCTAACCTCAGACCTGGCAACTGTGTGTTTGTGTGTGTGTGTGTCTGAGTAGAGAGCAATGCTTTTTAGGCTACTCACACTCCATACAGTTCATATACCCAACATTGGCAAGGCTGTTGATGTCACTCACCTAGACATACACCTCTGGGAAGAGTGTAGCCCAGTAATGTCCATAGCTCATCCTGTAACTGTGTATTGCTGTAGTGTGATTTAGAACTGTGGTAGTGTCCCATCCCCACCCATGGCAGTTCTGGATGTTTTGTGTGTGTTTCAATGTGTGTGTATGGAGCAATGTATTATAGGCTACTCACTCACAGTATATTTCAAATGCCCTACTGTGGTACTCCTGCTGATGTCATCCATTGTGAAATACAACTTTGGGGAGACGGTTCCTCTGTAATCCCTGTGGTGCGTCCTATAATAGCCCCATGCTGTAGTGTGATATAGACCTCGGTCAGGGGTTCTATACCCACACATGTCAGTTGTGGATGTTTTGTGTGTGTCTCACTGTCTATGTAGGGAGCAATGCATTTTAGGCTAGTCACTCACTGTACAGTCGAAATGCCATACTTTGGTAACCCTGCTGATGTCATACATTGTGAAATACACCTTTGGGGATGAGGTACTCCAGTAATGTCTGTGGTGCGTACTATAACTGCGTAGTGCTGTAGTGTGATAAACTAGTTAGGTAGGGGTTCTACTCCCAGACATGATAGGTGTGTGTGTGTGTGTGTGTGTGTGTGTGTGTGTGTGTAACACATATCCTGTGCAGAGGTGGCTGTGTGTGTGTGACACCTGTGGCCAATGTGGAGGGGATTTTGCTCAGTTCTTTTATGGTGGCCTGACTATATATCACCATGTCAACCATACAGGGATACCAGATGTAAATTAGCTGAGAGGCTGGTGTGCAAAGCCATACCCAGACATGTGACATCAAGGCCAGCCAATCACAGTTAGCAGCCCCATTATTACACAGAGCACACACACATGCCTAGGCAACAGCCAATATGTGGGTAGTATACTGCATATTGGCCACTGATAGTAACTCTGCAGTGATAGCAGTGGGTTACAGAGGGCATGTCACCCTGGCCATCTGTCCAATATGCACGTACATGCAGACAGTGCACCTCCACCATGTTCCCAAATGGACACCTGCACCACCTGTGGTGCCTTCACATGTGACTCCCAACGGACATACCATGCCTGATAACATGCCCTGTATGGACAGATAACACTGACATCAGGGAATACTGTTAGCGTGCTATCAATGCATGTGCAGGGTAAACCTGCTGCCCATTACCAGTTCCTGCTACAGGTGGGCAAGACTGGCACATCCAATGATAATCTGTGTTCACAACATGGGCCAGACACCCCAGGTACAGTTCCACATGTCACTGTACAGCCATCCCAGACACCATCCATGTTATGGAGTAAGGAACATATACATGGCAAGTGATGCAGAGCATTGGCCACACACAATAGTCACACAGGTGACTGGATGGGGGATGCAGTACCCACCTGTGTGGGCAGATGCAGAAACCACAGGCCTGAGGCATAATGCAGACCATTGCCATGTGACCTGATGCCAAGGTATACCCATCCCCTACCCTTGTACAGCCTGCTGGCACAGTTGACCACCACACACCCATGCAGACATGCACCCATGCATGTCAGGGCTGGCACCCTGTGTGTCTGTGTGTGTGTTGTATGGTGCATCTGACCGCATCCACACTCACTACAACCCCCAGGGCATACAGAATCATGCTGTTTGATGTCTGATACCTCATCATACTCTATGCCCATACGACCTCCGTATGACCCATGTGTGCATGTGATACCTGCACATCGATGTGTTGTGGCAATCCCATTAGTGATGAGTTGCACTCCTGGCCCTGCCAAGTGTGTCAATGTGTGTGCGTCCGTGTGTGAGTGTGCTTGTGTTGACGCTGGCAGCTGTTCATGCAGACAGGCACATGTATGTCACCTACCGTATATCTACCATATCCCTTTTGTAGATGTCACTCATCATCACAAATATGCTCTGAGTGCTCCACAGCAGGTAACTCATGTGGTGCAACCAATAACTGCATCAAACTGTGATAGCACTACATAGTTGTTGGGGTTTGATACCCTGTGCTGGTAGGTGTGTGGCACAAACATGCTTCTGTTTTACTCTATCACCCCTCCCTGACATGTATTTGCCTCTGTCTAGCTCCCCCGCTCCCACTCTGGTGGATTTGGAGACCCACACCTGCTATGCTTAGGCAGCAGCATGTGTAATGTAAATGATGCTCATGATCAGCTGATGGCCTCTGCATGAATTGCAGCCCTCCCCTAGCTGATTGCATGTGGAACAGCTGTGGTAACAGTCCCATAGCCAATTGCATGGAAACACACTCTAATACCTAGGAACAACATGGTGGTCATTGGTCTTTTACAGTCACTGTGAGCAGGAACTCGATCTGTTGTTTGGCAAACAGCATATCAGATGGATTGGGGATTTATCTCTGACAACATACACTGTGGAAAGAGGGCAACAAACAGGAGGGGGATTTACCTGTCCTGACTACAGACTGTAAGTGCTGCTATACTGCATGTGGAGTACTGTTGGAACAGTGTTTGTCTGGATATGCCTGTCGTATATGTTGCAATACCTGCCATGTCAGTCTCATATATATGAGGGGTCCCCATCTGCAGGGTCATCTGCAGACTGGGCAGTGTTGTGCCTTTGGTTTCATATGTCAGCTACGGTGCACCTATCTGTGGAATGCAGAAGGTAGTGTGAGGATAGCAGGCAGTAGATGGTGACAGTAGGGAGAGGTACAGACGTCACATCCCTCATAGGGTATATGGTTCAACAACCCCTGTTACGACAGTATATGTATCAGGGTATTACAGTGACATGTCAATATTGGCCCTGAGTTTGTACCTTCAGCCACAACTCTGTCAACCTTTGTACATATGTCATGCAGTAGGGGGTGCATATGTTCTGTACTCCATAGTCATTGACAGCATATCTGATAACAAGCCAGTGAGATATCAGACTGCTACACATGTTATGTATAGTAGGGATTATAATTGAGGACAAAGCCTAGGCATTATGTGGTTGTGTGTACAGTACTGAGGTATGTGTAAGTCTGGTAATTGTCTACAGTGTGTGCATTGTGAATATGTACCCTGGCCTGTGTACAGACTATTGTAGATGTCATTGTTCCTGGTCCTGTTCTATCTGATGTTACATGCTGCTCCACTGTATGTCACCCTAACAGCTTACATGTTTGTAGGGGTGAACACACACGTCCCATACCACAGACAGGCATCGGACCACACTGTCTAGCAGCCCAGTATTTGTAGGGGTGTTGTGTGAGTGGCTCATGTGAGGATGGTGTAGGTCAGATAATCCATATACTGTAATAGTATGCTAGCTTACCATATGTGTCTGTGTTCACATTGGTTGTGGTTATGCACTTTCACACAGGTGTCTGTTACTCTGTGATGTGACATGCCTGTAGAGCCTGCTATCTATGCAGGTACATGTGTATCCCCACATGGGAGATGTAGCCCAGTGTTGAGTCAGTCTGCCTATAGCTTGTACTGTGCTTTGTTACATGTCTAGTACATTACTGTACTTATCCAGTGAGATGACATGTCCAGATACTTGCCAGATGTACTTCTGCCAGACCACCATGACAGTCCTGTATGTCAGACAAAGCAGTGGGATGCTGTTCAGATGTATGTCACTAACTAGTGGGTAGTATGTGGCCATGGCACCTCTGTACCAGCGGTTATTATGTGTCAGGGCAGACAGGGGGTGTATGAATGTATAACCTATGGGGGCAAATGTATACCAGTATTTACGTATGATACCCATCTACATGGATGTTAACATCCACATTGACAGGCTTGGTCCACATGTCTTGCATGAAGGGGTTGTGTGTATACCCCTGGACTGACCAGCATGTGTCAAGACTGTCCACATATATTGGGCGTTTTGCAGCTGTAGTCCACAGGGGCATTACTGTGCTAGCAGTGTTACTGTACGATGATGACCTTAGGATGTCTGTCAGTAGCCAATGGCGCACATGTCCACAGATGTGGCCTCCCACATGCATCATGTTTGTGAAGACACTCCCTATTACAGTAGCAATAGTCTACACATATACCTGCAATACATACATGACATCCCCTTTCACTGAGAGGTTGGGACTATTGGGGCTGTGGTAGGGCTCCACCCCATGTGCAGGACATATGGCAAACATATATGTACATATCATTATACATATATCCATATATATATGTATACATTTACATATCTTGCTTACTGTATGACAACAGGTGTACACATATGTGTCTGTGTTCCAGACTCTGTCCTCCACCTGCATACCTGGCGTAGCACATGGGACATGCTATCAGGGTTTGTTGTGTAGTGGGCTGTGTGTATGTCATGCTGTAATTTCTGCCATCCCTCCACTGCTGTTGTGGGGTTGGGGCCATATATGTGTGGGCTCCACCTACACAAATGTAACAACATGTGTGGGTATCTGGGGTAAGCTGCCTTAAGGTATCTGGATGTACATTACTATACAGTCCACCGTGGGTAAATGCAGGCCTACTGCCTCCTGTCATACGGACTGTTCTGTTTGTCTGTGTCATTGTGATGGTGTCAGTTATGCCTTGTTATGTAACAGATACATCCCATTGTGTCAACTGGGGTCTGTACCCCCTAAGGATTGTGTACAGAGTGTAGCTAGAGGCTGCTGACATATACATCTGCATTACATACTGTTGATTATGTGGTATGCTGTGGGTCAGTCTGTCATTACTAATGTACTACTAGAAGGCCTTGGCCTGGACAGCAACATGTGTCAACCTTACCAGACTACTGTCTCAGTGTAACTGTTTCACAGTTGCATTACACTGTTTATATGGATGTCAGTGTCTAAACGGCTTTATGACATGGCATATACAACTGCCATAGTACACAAATATAGCTGTCACAATCATTTATGGGCACCTGTGTGTGGTGTTATACCCTTTGATATCTCTGTGGGTATGTGTTGCAGGCTATGAATGTCATTTGTATGGGTGGCTCATACAGTCTTCACTTGATAAGGTGGTGACTGTAGGAATACTGTCTGCTCAATTTGTGTGCATGTACTACATATATATATATATATCATACTGTACATATCTCTGTATGTGTACTTACATATATATATATATATATATATATATATATATATATATATATATATATATATATATATATATATATATATATATATATATATATATATATATATATATATGGATCTAGGATGTTTGCTCAACTGAGCAAATGTCCGAATCCATAAAACCTGAACACACTTTAACGAAAGCACTTTTATCAAAAAAGCACTTTCGTTAAAGCGTGTGACAAAAAAAAAAAAAAAAACACTACATTTACATTTTAGCAGGGGGGCCCCCTGCACCCCCATGTGGGGGGCTGTGCCCCCCTACTTTAATATTCTCCCTCTGAGACCGCACTACAGTGGAGAAAAGGGAAATTTCCCTTACTTGCATTGTAGTATACCCTCGGCAACAGTCATACTTACGCGAAAGTGCTTCTTCGGTGAAAAGCACTTTCACATAAGTATGCCGGCTATTGGTCCTTAGTCCTATATATATATATATATATATATATATATATATATATATATATATATATATATATATATATATATATATATATATATATATATATATATATATATATATATATATATATATATATATATATATATATATATATATATGCCTATCTGCATATATCTGTCGGTGTATATGTATCCTAGAGATGGCCATGTTGTGTGCGGTCCTGGTTATGGGATCTGCAACACTTTTTACTGTATTACAGGGGGGGACATGCTTGGCTGGGGGGAGTATACCTATTCGTACCAGAAGTATATTGTGTGGGCCCTCTCAAAGACATTAATGTTGCATGAGGACATATATGATTTTATATCCCCATTGTTATCACCAGATGTCTGTCCGTATACACCTATATATGTACATGTATATATCTGCTGACATATACATGACCTGCTGTATATATTTACACATGTAGATGTAGACATATATATCCATAGATATAGGCATTTGCATGTATATGTTCATATATATTTATATATGTATATATCCATATGTATATATATATATATATATATATATATATATATATATATATATATATACACACATGCATATATCAATATGTTGTACCCATTTAGACATTAATATATTTACTCACACACATACATCTATATGTTGCAATACATTCCCTGTACTGTTGAATGACTGGGCTGGATGATATGTTTGTGGAAACATCAGGGTTATGTACATCTGCCATGGTTTAGTGGGAAATCACTTTGTGTATGGTGTGCAGGATCCTGGGTATGAGCCTTGCAGATGCGGTTTATTTTGTTGCTGGCCAGAACACTCCTGCTTACCCCCATGCTAACCTCTTTAAAAGGAATGGAAAAAAGGGTTGATAGGAAAGTGGTGAAAAAGGGGCACAAAGATGGTAAGACAGTAGGGGAAATAGCTAGGCATGTGCAGGAAGGGTGTAGGAAAGGCCCATAGCTGCCCATTTCTGCTACAGCAACAGCTGTGCATAAAAACTGGAGTTGGCCGTAGATGTGGATCCTCAAATCCCTGTGAGAGGGGTGAGGACAACATTGATGCGTTGTGATGCCAATTAGACCAGATTACATGTGTCCAGTGGACATGTTTGTGGAATGGACAGCCATGTATGGGGCAAAATTGTTTCATGGGAACATACTGCCCTTCCATTATCTTTTCAGGTGGGAGTGGGATGTTGCGGAGGGGCTGTAGGTATTTTTGGGGAGGGAGGATGGGTAGATTACCAGACATAATGCACAAGAAGCATACGGGGTGGTATATGACACATGTGAGGGGTGAACACCTTGATGGGGAGGGGGGTTGGGATAGCAGAAGCCCACAAGCCCCCTAGTGGTAACAGTGGGACTGAGGTTACCACCCATGGGCAGTCACCATGGTGTCACCACAGTGCCATACTCTTGTGAAATATGACTGCAGACCATCCTCCTGCTGACGCATGTACACCTGCAACACAAATGGATAACATTATGGAGATAATAATCACTGTTACTGACAGCTGAAATGCATCATAGCTGCATGGCTACACTACCTGACATGTATGCATTACACATTACCCCTGACGATATCTCACACTGCAGTACATTACAACACTCTATAACAGTCACTGTGTGCATCAGAACCATATAAGCCTGTCCCTGCTTCGATATTATGGATGACAGGGAAGTGGCATAGGTATCATCATATGCACAGGGTGTGTTGTTGGTTTGCCAGAGGCCGAGGGTGGTCCATATATGTGTTGCCATGAGTGTGGGTGAGGGGTTTGGTTCAATGATTGGGGCATGGTGATGTGGTGTGTGTCGGTATGGGGTTGCCCTAGGTGTGGTTGCATAGTGTGTGGGTATGCATGCACACAGTCCTGCCATGTGGCTGCCCTATACAGGTGTTGTTGGACAGCTGCAGACCATACCTGGCAGGGTGTGCAGTTCATTGCCTCAGGCCATGGACACACTGACTGTGCCTGCCAGGGGTTCCACGGGCACATGCAGGTACAGACCTTGAAGTTCTACTCTTCCTCAATGATGACAGATGTCCGCTGGAACCATGTCCTGCCTGGGACTGGCCAGGGCCATGTAAAAGAGGCCTGCTGTGGTGTGGTGTGGACAGCACCCCCAGTGGTATGCTCAGGCTGATACTGCCAATACAGGAGCGGCTTGGTGTCGTGACACATCCATGTTGACTACCAGCTGCTGGTGTTTCTGGCCTACGTCCACGTGGCTGTCACACCACTCCCACCACACGTTCAAGCACGGACATTCCACAGTCGAGGAGGCCCACCATCTCACCCTACCATCTATCCATGACCTTGGTATGTTCACGGAGGGCAGCAGTAATGTCATGGAGGGTGCAACTTACAGATGAGAAAGCAGCCCTCTGCAGTCTCAGGCCCTGTCTGGTGTGCATTTCCATACATGCCTGTGCTTCCATTACAGCCTGAAACATGCTCCTGGTGGTACCCGTTGTGGCGCCTCTGCCAGGGGCATGATGACCAGCGGCCATCCCATGAGCACCATGGTACATCTGCCGATGTGGTGGCCTGCCAGACATCTGGCTATGCTGACTGTGACCCGACACAGTTGGCATGGACACCACACCTTCCTGGTTACTGGCACCAACCACCAACTGTCCCTCTGCTATGGCCATGTGTGATTGGGTTTGTAGGGGTATGTAACTGTGTGCGGGCTTGGGGTGGCTAGGAGGGTGATGACATATGTAGGTGCAGTGTCGGCCTCTGACAACCCCACCTCTGCCTCAAACAAACACACATGTTAAGACCTGTACAGCATTGCATAACAGTACACACACACACACACACACACACACACACACACACACACACACACACACACACACAAACACAGACAGTCCACCTTACTACCTCCCTTACCCTGGGTTTACATACAGTCCCACATTAATTTACAGATGTTCCCCATCCTGCATGACACTTGCTAGCATACACTCATTAATACTACACATTAACATATCAGACCTCTCCATGCTTACACATGTGATCACAACACATGACCTGTTACTCCATCACCTCTCTGACTTTGGTGGAGTAGGTAGTACATGGCCTCGCTGCTATCATCCAATAATACCCTGTGTATGTCCAGTCATGGTGTACATGGCCCCTAAATGGTTGGGGCTGCTACATTCACTGCATATGTCACACACTGGAGCCTCATACTACAGTCTTGATCACTCCATGCCACATCTGCTGCATAATCAACCCATCATGAGGACAACAGTAATACCTGGATACACTCACTGATGTGGTCTGGTAATTCCCCAGTGCATTAGTAGTGTTGCATACGTGGGTAGCCGGTTATCCATCTGCTGCTGGCATTATGATGTGTATACCTCCCAATGCATGTTCTGTGCTACAGACCTTGTTATGCTATCAGCTGTCCTGTGTTCATATATCGGACAGGCTGTCCTGGTGTCTCATGTGTCACTACATCTACAGCACAATCCCAAGGAGAAGTACTGCCATGTGATTACTCCCACTATCACCTGTGCATACATGGACATCCACACAAACAGACACACATGTACACACACATCAGACATGCATTGACCACACTCCACCAGATTTCACTTACACACACATTCAACACCCCTCCCACACACACACCTACATGTGGGGTTGCACACCTTTTGTACACACAGTTCTCCCCTTACCCATCTGTCAGCATGCATTATATCTGGTGCTCAACAGCATGCAGTGCATCCATAGTGACCTCATCACAGCGGCAGTATACATGTGTGTGATGAATGGATGTGTTGGTAGGTGATGGCCCTTCCTCTTGTTAACACTGCACCCATGTACGAAGTGTTACTGTTGACCTGTTCTGCACCCTGCCTTGTACTGTGCACCATACCACACAGGTGTACAAACCATTGCTGCTTATGTAGTAGTGTGTCTGTTATGTCAGCTCCAATGCTCACAACCCCTATGTGTTACAGCACCTCATACCTGGGATGATATGTGAGCGGATATAATTTGTGAATGCCTGATGTCTGCTTTACTGATCACAACATCAGCAGTGCATGTATGACCAGTACAGGACTATTACACTGACACCCACCAGACCTTACAATAGCTGTGGGAGGTACCCTACACATGTCCCAGAACTCTGCATGGTTGCAAGGTCTACTCATGTGCACATCTCTTGGAGTGCACACACTGCTGTCACTATTGCTGTGGGGTCAGGGTTACGGCTGTCAGTTACATAACCTGATTGTGTGCAGTTACAGCCATGAGGGTGGTGTTTCACACATGTCCCTACTGTAGGCCATGTGTCCTGCCATACTCCCTATCCCTGTGGACACACTGCACAATGACAGGATGTTAGGTATCTTGCATGTGTCACTTGTACCTTCCAATACCCCAGCATGGTCACTTCACAACAACAAAACGTGAACATGTACAGCATGCAGTATGGGTAGGTGTGTTAGATGTGTGCATGGAATATCCCATAGCCATTACATGCAAAATGTCTTGTCATGCATAAACATGAGCCATACTCACCGGCTACAGGCTGCTGCTGTGGTGGTATCCTGGAGGGACCTACATAAGAGTGTGAGAATGTTGTTGTCAGTGGCCACAGCTGTGGCATTTGTAAAGGGTGAGTGCAGCATTACGTTACATCTACAGTAGGGGTCCACAATACTACAGTTTATGCAATTCTGTTTATTACAACTACACAGCAACAGACTATGTATATGACATCTCAGATTTGCATGATGTACCTATGCATACACACGAGTGGTGTACTGTTGTGCTCTGGGGCCTTACCTGCATGCTCCTCAGACAGTGTGTCAGTGGCATCCACCTCCACAACGTGCCCTGCCAGTTGGTGCTGCAGGTGGGCAGGTGCCACAAGGCTCCTGAGTAGCTCCTCCACATGGGTAAGGAGTAGATGGATGGCTTGTCCCCCCCCCGTTGTGTGGTGGTCTCCCCAAACAACAGCAGCGCACCGATGTACATGGTGAAGCAGGTTGCTGCAATGATGCTGGACCTGCTCATAGCTGCAGTTATGCAATCTGACATCATTGATCCTGTGGACTAGTTTGTTAAACAGGGTGGCCCTCTCCTGCTGGTCTTGGGCTGTCCTACCAAACAGCTGTTCATAGTGCTGCACCAAATGTGATACTATGATCTCTGTCTCTGCAGCACTGTATGTCAGAAGACGGATATGGGGCATCCTCCCTGGAAGACATAAAGATGGAAACAGGTCACTGCAACTCATAGAGCATGGTTACCATAGTTCTTAATACACATCTGTGTCTCCCCCCCACCATATCAGCTACAACACACTGTTCATAGAATGCAATTGGTATATCGGCTTCTTACCTACCATTGGGACATATGTTGTATTGTACCAAGCTTTGTGTTATGTATATATATATATATATATATATATATATATATATATATATATATATACACATGTATATGTGCAGATATATCTTGTGGGTGTTTATATATCTACATCTATATGACTGTCTGTATATCTGTAGACATACCTGTCTAATTCTATATCACAGATGATTATCTATATGTGGGCTGCATACAAATATCTGGTCCACATTCTGTAACTATCTTTCATTCACAGCTGCACTGTTCTGCCTTACTGCAACACAGCCAGGTGTCACATATGAACACAGACTAACATTAGGGTGGTATATATGGTGAGAGATTGCTGGTAAGCCTGTTATACACCTATGGCATTTGTGCATGCTGCATTAGACATTAACATGACTATCCTGCGTGTGGTGTGCTCTGACACCCATGTGTCTGTCATGGCGGCAGTACTTCCACCACCAGCTATTGCCCACACTAACATTCCAAACACAGATATTATGGCTTAATTCTTTGTCATTCCTTGCTGATCTGAAACAGTTGGCGGGTATGTCCCATTGCCTTCAGGGACAGACAGTATTGTCCAGAGCAGTTGTTCAGTAGAACATCATTACAGGGACAACTACAGATGGCACATATAAACATTCCACATCATATTTCCTATTATTCTATACCACATACTACTTTCAGCTACATACATATATGTTTTACATACCTGTCTTTTTTTTCCTGACGGCTGTGACTGCCTCTTGTTTACAGTTTACATTATTTACTTATTTTCACTGTGTGTGTGTGTGTGTGTGTGTGTGTGTGTGTGTGTGTGTGTGTGTGTGTGTGTGTGTGTGTGTGTGTGTGTGTGTCTCTCCACTAGAATGATTGAGCTGGTTTGAATGGATTGCAGCATGGCTTTTGTAAGTGATGCACATGATCAGGTGATGGGCTCTGCACCAATCAGTGTGCAACAGTTGCTAATTGCATGCAGCCTGCTGTGTAGTACTTCAGATAACCACTGTCATGGCAACCCAGTACTATAAAATACTGACTCATGTGGGTGTTGTCCCTTAACCTTTCCAGTATGGAGGACAACCTTCCTGTATGTGGGCAGCAGTGTTACAGACAGCAGTTTGCAATACCCCTTACAGCAGGAATTGCAGACAGAGGCCAATTACACATTTGTATGATGTTCCAGACCTACAGACAGAGTGAGTAGTGTTCATATGTGCATTGTATATTGCTGGTCTTACAGTGTTTGTGTGTACATAGTTGTTTAGGATGGAATGCAGTCTGTCTGCATAGCTCTCAGCTTTGGGCCTATCCACATGATGGCCAGTGGATTGTGTGGTTGGTTTGGTCTGTGCACTACACAGGTCTTGCCCTACATATATCACTGGCAGTCTGTCTGTTGTGTGCTACCAGTACATAGCTACATCCATTTGTGTTTCTGATGTCATATTCCTGCATAAGGGTATGTTACAACAAATCCTGTAACACCAGCAATATCCAGGATGTGTAACAGCAATATTGCAAGTATGGCCCTGTGTGCCTGCCTCTGGCCTCCACATATATGGCAGGTTTTGTCCTGCTGTGATACAGTTAGGGGTTGTTGGGTAATGGCCTATCATTATTTACTGCTAGCATTCCTGCTACCATCCCAGTCATATCGTGGATTCCCACAAAATATTATGGTCAGGGTCCATACATGTGACCGATACATTGACATTACCACAACTATTACATTCCCCCCTAGGGCATGACTACAGGGTGTAATTGGAGGCTGCTGAAATACATCAGTAATTGTTGATTGTTACCTATCTTGAAGGCAAATTCTTTGTCTACTGTTGTACTAATTGAAGGCCTTGGCTTGGACAGCATAGTATGTTATATATCCACATTGCTTGCATCTACTGTATTGTGTGGGCCTTGCATTCATCACTGATTACATATGTCAGACTTCATGTCCTGTAAGTAATGGCATACATTATTGTATAGTACACAAATAAAGGTTTTCTGTGTATGCATACCTGTGTGTCGTGTCATGTCCTTTATATTGTGAGTGGGTATATGTTTAATGTAAGTATTCTCATTTGTGGGAATGGTTGCCATACTGCACATTTCACAGGTACCAGATACAGGGCTTGTGGCTGAGGGATATACTTTGCACCCAGTACTTCCACACTACTCCTACATATGTATGGCTACTAATACCTTTTGTCTGTGTGTATGTGTATGTACCTATATATATATATATATATATATATATATATATATATATATATATATATATATATATATATATATATATATACCTGAACATATTTGTCAATGTATAGATGTGTGTGCCAATCTGAACCATTGTGATGTGTACCCCTTCCACAGTGTACATTCCCTACATTAGAATGACTTTTCTGCATGTTATGTAACAGACATCGCCCTGACATTTACAGGTGAATTGTCTTACTGTAAAAGCATTGTGGATGTGTAGTGGAGGGTCCTGTAGCCAAAATATGCATGTGCTGGATATTGGATTGCACTGCATATCCGTTAGGGCTGTGGGGGGAGGGGTAACATAGCACTAATTACCAGGTATCCCTCATTTGAGCCCCTACCCCCATTAACAGTGCATATGGTCTGTTATGTTGTAGTGAGTGGTTCAGGTGTTTGTTCCCATGTAGTAATGCTATACACCGTTCTATCTGTATCTCTGTTTATATACATATATAGAAATATTTATATGTACATATATATATATATATATATATATATATATATATATATATATATATATATATATTTATATATTTCTGGAGATATATATCTGTCCATATGTCCATGCATGTTCGGATCATAGTTTTGGCCTGTACCTCATTCTGTTGGCAATTGAAATGGATGATCACAGAACTGTAGTCAGTAACTAGTGCCAACACTTTTGTATTTAGGACCTCATCTCCTTCAAGATATGTGTTCTAATACATATCACTGTGTGACTAGCAACATTTTAGGTGTCTTAGAGCAGTATTTGAGATATATCTCTACTTGTACCCACATTTTCGCACACTTTGTCCAGAATTCTTGCATTAAGTGGTTTTGTGTTATGCTATTACTACATTTCCTGTACTGTTGACTGCTTGTGCTGGATGATATGTTTGTGAAAATATCAGGTTATTTATATCTGCCATGGTTTAGTAGTAGATCACTTTGTTTATGGAGTGCAGGGTCCTGAGTTCGAGCCATGGAGAGGCATTACATTTTGTTGCTGGGAAAAACAAGGGACGTTGGCTACAGAGGGATTAAGGCACTTTTATGCAGTTGTCAGTGGGTTTGCACAGGTTTGTACAATGGTAAGCACTGCTAACCTCTGCTTATGGTTTCATACAGTCAGTTATCTTCTGATTTCTCAACCTGTGTAGGCTTAGCTTACCCCCGCGCAAGTCTGTAAAAACACGCTTACTGCTGCTTACAAGTGCTGTCTGCTGCTTACCCCCGGGCTAATTTATTTTAATAAAAGTATTTGGGGTTGATAGGAAAGTGGTGAAAAATGGGGCACAAACAGGGAAAGACAGTAGGGAAAATAGCTAGGCATGTGCAGGAAGTATATGGGAAAGGCTCATACCTGTCCATTTATTCTACAGCAACAGCTGTGCATATACACTACATTTGCAGGCACCTTTGGACCCTCTAACCCCTGTGGGAGGGGTGAGGACAGCATATATTCATTGTGATGCCAAATAGACCAGATTACTTGTGTTCAGTGGACACGTGTGCAAAATGGTCAGCTATGTTTGAGCCATGATTTTGTTGTGGGAACAGATTGTCCTTTTTTATTTTTCAGGTGAGAGTGGGATGTTGGGAAGGGGTAGTTGGTATATTTGGGAAGGGAGGTTGGGTAGGCTAGCAGACAAGACACACAAGATGCATACAGGGCCGGTACAGGACACATGTGGGGGGTAAACACCTTGTATGGGGAGGGGTGTGTGGAAGTCGCAAGCCCATGAACCCCCAACTGGAAACAGTGGGACTGAGGACCCCACCCATGGCCAGTCACCACTGCACCTTCATGGCCCCGAAGATGGCTGTGCTGGAGGCTGTGTAGGAGGGGCAGGCTCACCCTCTGATAGCATCACTCGGCCCTCAAGCTGGCTTAGCCACTCTCGATACTCCAGATTGAGCTCCCTATGCACCGTGCCCTGAACCTGTTGACATGTGACAGGTTCCCCTCTGTGCCCGCTCTGAGGATGAGCCTCATCCCCTGCAGCGGTTCCTCCCGAAGGTGGCACAGTGCCCACGGAGAAGGATGTCCCAGGCTGTGCCCCAAATATCTGCTGCCATGGCTAGCTGGGGTGGGACAGGTGGGTCTGCTGGGACCGGCCTTCCCAAATGAGCTGTGTTGTCACCGGTTTATGGCAGATATGGGTTAGTAACAGTCAACAGCATTCAGGATTAGTTATAACAACATGCATAGGTATTCCCATTAACCTGACACACCAGATTTAATACAGTTGCAGAGCAAGCAGAACACATGCATATATGGAACAACAGTGGCCATTATAAGAGCATGCAGATGTCATTGATATCAACAGGCCACCAATATGGGTGTATCTTAACATGGCACATGCATAGAAACAAATGTGGATATGTATAACCCATTAGGACATATGTCCCAACAAATGTTTGGAGTGCACACATACCAGTTGAGGAGTGTCACTGGGTTATTTCACACATATGGTAGGGGTGAGAGAGTGTTCAGTTAACAACTGATATATCCTTGTAGTTTTAATGACACTCCTAGTTACTGCAGTGATCTTTCCCTCATAAGTATTATTACACTACCCAATGGCCTTATATTGTACACTGGTATGTTTATAGATTATTATATATGTGACCTGTGTCTTACATACAGCCGTGACAAGATGCAGGTGTTAATGCAACATATGCTGTGTTTTGCTGTCATACACTTTGGGTGAGGTGCTACAATGGCAGGTTTGTTTTTCCTATACATTCTGTGACTATGTACACATTTGACTTGCTGTTATATGTCATTAACAGCTGCCTACATTTCTGGGTTCCTCACACTGCTTTTTCAGGGGGAGTGGGTACCAGGCTGGTGATATGGGCCATTTATCTGTACATGCTGGACAGACTGGAATAGTTGTGGGGTATGAATATGCTATCTATCTGAACACTTTAGCATATTCTGTACAGTTGTTGGGTGTAATTATACATACAGCTTTATGTCTGACCATTGTAACAAAATCTGTACAGTTGTGGGGTACGATTTTGCATACAGCTTACTAGCACTCCCGGGATTCAAACCCCTGCTGTGTGTGACAACAAAATTATAGTTAACATCACAGTACACTGTGCCATCAGGGAATTGATGTGAAGCTTTCTACTGTCTTCTATCTAAGTCTCCCTCACTTGTACAATATAACTGACCTCTTGGCACTTCCAACATTGTTATACAGACCTTCATACACATTTTATCTGCATACCACAGCATGGGTAACACTGCTTAATACAGCAGTACTATTTATAGTATGCAGCAGTTCAACTACATATGACAAAAGAGTACACAGATGCACTCCAGGGGTTATACCATTATTTACAGAATATTACACATATATTCCTACTGGTAAGACACTTTCTAAGGCTATTATATTTATTTGTTACGACAGTACATGCAGAGGAATACTAACCTGCCTCGTGATGCAGCCTTTGCAACCTAGCACCATGGGCTTGCTGTTTCACAGCCCACTCATCTGCAGATGTCAGAGGTATACAGTGATATGTAACCATACCTATCCATAGTATACACAAGCTAGGCAATTTTTAACTACTTAGTGGAATGAGTACTTACTCATTCCTGGGGCATTAGCCATCTGCCAAGACTGCTGGATCCACTTTTCCAGTACATCCCCCCTCCACCACTTCTGGTCAGCATGGTGATGCCTGACCAGCTCACCAGCCCAGGGGATACCTGTGGCACTGGTGAGGTCACGGGCGAGACTGTCCCAGGCCTCTGTTTTACACTGTGAGCCCTGGTACTAGCCCTGCAGTGGTCTATCCTCATGGTGTTGTACCAGGAGTCATACCATGAGTTTTGACTCCTGGATGCACCAGCGCTGCGCTCTGAAACAAGTGCCTTCATACAGCCATTTACCTGCACTTTTCCATGATTGGCCGGGTTTGAAGAGGCTAAGGTAGGGGCACACCTGCTTACCTAAGGTTGGCAGTGCTTATAGAGGTATACCGGGTAGGCAAATTAGATTGGCTCCCCTACACATTGCTTACTTTTGCTAAGTTGATCTGTGCTGCGGTTAGCATTGCTTAATAGTTAATTTGCACTATATTTGCCTTCTAGCAGTAATTTATTCTTCATTACAGGTTTTATATGTCTGGTATCCGTGATTCATGTGTATATACACTGTATAGGGTCCTGGGGACTTCTACACTTTATTACAATAACACCTCATATCTATGCTTACTGCAGTAGTCCAGTTCACATATTTATATTATATAGCAAGGTAGACCACTTCACACTGTACATAGACTCAGTTCACATCTTTGTTTTGATTTGCCTGTGGTGAGGATTAGTTTGCTGATACCTCATTCATCTGTATTGCTATGATGGTTTAGTGGGCGACTACTGTGACTATAGTTTATAGGGTCCTGGGTTCGAGCCTTTCAGAGGCAGTTTATTATGTTGCTGGGCAGGACATGTGGGTTTGCGTGATGGCAAGCACTGATAACCTCCTGTTACAGTTTCTTAAACCTGTTTGCTTCTACTTTGTGTAATCTGAGTACTGCCCCCCATACAGGTGTACTCCCGCTTGCTGCCGCATACCCCTGTGCTACTTCATGTACATGTAGGTTTTATACATGCTTAAGTCTGGTGTACATGTCAAGTATGACTGTTCACGAAGGTCAGTGTAAGGTTAAGTGGAATTCCGGTTTAGCATTTCTGATTAGGCTACACTCAGGTATTCGGGTTAGGTTTACATATGCCATACCTGTGTTCTAGAGTAGATGCGAATAGTGGAGGTGCAGGTGGGTAGGTAGAGGGAGGGTCATTTTAACTGTATAGTAGGCCATTCGACTGATTGGTGGGGGTGTGGTAGTGCAGGTTTGCAGGGTGTTGGGATATGTATGTGAGGAAGGACAGGAGGTGTCGGTAGTTGGTGTAGGGGTCTGGAGTGTTGGGGGTAGTGGACTTTGCCAGGTGATGATCCAAGTGTGCTTGGGTTTTCCTTTCATGTGTTTTTACATGTGTAGTCTGGGACAGCTGTGGTAATACACCTGGGTTGGGGGTTCCAGATTCTGCCAATATAGTTGTGTGGAGGGTGTCACCTACTTGTGACTGTGGACATTACTATGAATGCAACAGGGTTCGATAGGTAAATGATGTTACTGGGCCACACAGAGGGGCTGATGATAGGGGACATGTCCAGGTATGTGCAGGACAGCTGACGGAAAAGTCCACAGCTGGGCATTTCTTCTACAGCAACAGCTGTGTATATACCCTGCATTTGGGGGTAGATCTGGACAATCACACCCCGGGTGGGGGTGAGGACAGCAAGATAGTTCTCAACCGATCGGAGGAAACCTCAACAGAATTATGGACAACTCCTCACATAATCAGGTACAATCCGGGACATTTTCTAAATATTTGTAGTATTAACCCGAAACATTTGCAGAATAAGAGAATGTGGATTTATATAGGATTTATATAGGATTTCTGATGTGAAAAGTCTATAACTCTGTATTACTATCATTATTTATTAAGGGCATTTCACCACCTTTTCTTCAGCACTCACCAGTTTTCACGGGGATTAAGAAGGGCAGACCTAATATTGGAGTCTATAGCTGGGACAGTTGTGAGGTCTGGACAGGAATACTACTTTGTAATGCCAATTAGTCCTGCTTACATGCCTACAGTGGGGTGTTGCGACCAAGTGTTCTTTGGTGTAATTTAGTTGGTTTGCAACAACACATCTGGTTATACTGTCCTTTGCCATGTAAACCTGACTTTGCTGCAGTGGGACTCCTACCAGGTGTGGCTACTCATTGGGCATCTGCTCTGCCCAATGCGCACTATTGCTTACATCCCTGGGGCGGTCCACATATAACCACTACAGCCAACACCTGCACAGCTAGGCCCATAATTACATACCCATAGTTCCCATACTACACATCCTCTTAGGCGGGTGCAGATTGGGTCTGGCCACACCAGTACACATTACCCACTCCCCACTTCTCGGGACCCATCACGTATGTTGTCTCGCCCCATGGATCATCAAGCTTCCCATACCTTGTAGACTGGGTACATGCATGGTCTTCCATTGGACATCGTTGTAATGCCTGGAAATCTGAAAATTATTGAATTTTTGGGTGTCCCACAAGGGACATACATGTCTTTGTTTCAAGATTAGACTTGGTGGGTCTCTCCCACTGGTAGTATCCTGCCTGTTGTCTGGGAAGCAGTGGTATGTTTACTTTTATTGTGTGTTTGTATGTTTCACTGGTCTAGCTTGGGGGGGTGGTTGATGCTACGTGTTACACATTTGTTGATTGGACTCCTCACCCCCATTTGCATGGCCTGTACAGTAAAAGTACAAGTACAGGCTAACACAGAAGGCCTCTGGCTAACGAAGTTCACAGATGACTGCAAACTAGGAGCCATAGTCAAGTCCCCAGATGATGTGGACATCCTACAGAAGGGCCTCACTGAGACAGATGCCTGGTGTAAGAGCCATGGCCTCAAGCTCAATGCCGAAAAGTGCAGTGTCATCCCCTTTGGTAAAAACTCTGTACCCATGAACTACCACATAGGCAGCAATCTACTTAACACCGAATGTGTGATAAGAGACCTTGGGACCCAGGTGGACAGTAGTCTCTCCTTTGATACTCACATCACCACAGTAGTCAGGAAGTCCTTCTACATGGCGCACCTCATCATAAAAAGGTTCTCATCCAGGAAAAAAGAGGTCATTGTTCCCCTCTACTCGACACTCATTAGACCCATTATAGAGTACTACGCCCCTTTTGGAATGTACCTCACAAGACATCTGCAGCAGCTGGAAAGGCCACAGAAGTACCTCACAAAGAGGATTACTGGCCAAAAACAAATGCCATACACTGACCGCCTCAAAAAACTCCAGCTTTACTCCGTAGCATATCGCCTACTCCGAGGTGATGCCTAACATATAAAGCTATGTCAAACCCAGAGCTGTTGGACATGCTACACCTAAAGAAATCCCAATCCCTCCGAGCTATGCACTCTAGTGACCTAAACCTTGTCACCACAATAAACAGGACATGCTGGAGGGATAGATTCCTGTCCCAGAGACTTCCCATACTCTGGAACAGGCTACCCATCTATATCAAGCAAAGTTCTTCATTAGCACTCTTCAAGAAAAATCTTGATGAGTGGATGGGAAATAGGAAATATACCCTGGGGATCACTTCTGTGTCTTTGCTCGACAGTGGCACAGGAAAATAACTTTCTTGGGTGGCATAAGCCAGTGAACCTTGTTGGCTTGACTTACGTAGGCCCTTGGGCCGATAGCCTAGTACCTACCTATGAACCTGTGAATATATGTAATTTTTAACTGCTGTATCATATCCTAGTTATATATATGTGTATATTTACACACATATCTATATCTATATCTATATCTATATCTATATCTATATATATATATATCTACATAACTATATACATATATATCTGTATATGTATGCATATATATATATATATATATATATATTGCTGTTTATATATATCTGATGACCTATGGATGTATGGATGTCTGCATATGTATATATCTATATGTGGGTATTTATATGTATTCTGTCTCTGTATGTATACATTTGTACTGTGGAGAGGGAGAGGTGTATCTCCATGTAGCTATGGGTTGATCTACACACACATTCCTCTACATATTTACATATACATCTGGTTATTCTGTTCTTTGCCATGTAAACTAGACTGTGCTGCAGTGGGACTCGTAGCGGGTGTGGGTGCTCATTGGGCAGCGCCTCTGCCCAATGAACAGTATTGCTTACATCCCTCGGGCTGTCCATATAGACCCACTCCAGTAAACACCTGCATGCCTGCACCCATAATTACTTACCCATAGTTTCTCCACCCACACCACCTCTACAGCACTCATCCTTACTCTGGGTGCAGGTCGGGTCTAAACACACCACTACACACTGCCCACTCTCCACTTCACGGGACTCATCTCGTACGTTGTCTCGACCTATGGGTCATCAGGCTTTCCCACCCTTGTATTCTGGGTATGTACACACCCCGCCTTGATAGGTCGTTGCACAGGATTCCTCCTATAACATGTCAATTTTTGGGGTGTCCCGCAAGGGACGGTCCTGTCTCTGTTCCAAGATTAGACGTCATGAGTCCACTGTGCCCCCCCATGGTTGTGTCCTGCCTGTGGTCTGAGGAGCTGTGGATTGTTTACATTGTTTGTGGGTTTGTATGTATCCTCTGTCTGACTGGGGGGGGGTCATGCTACGTGTTGCACGTTTCTTGCTTGGGCCCCTCACCTCCATTGGCATGGCCTGTGAACATATGTCATTCTTGGGTGTTGTATCTTATCATAGGTGTATATCTGTGTATATCTATGCACACACACACGCGCACACACACACACACACACACATATATATGTCTATATATATATATATATATATATATATATATATATATATATATATATATATATGGGTTCATAAAGAAAGATCGAACTGTAAATTCGAAACTGACTTCACCGACAAGTCAGATAACCGACAACGCAAATCACACACACACACACACAGACACACACACACACACACATATATATATATATATAAATATATATATATATATATATATATATATATATATATATATCTAATGACATGTGGATGTATGGGTGTCTGCATATGTATATCTGTATTTGTGGGTATTTATTTATATGTCTATCTTGGTATGTATACATTTGTACTACAGAGAGGGGAGGTATATATCTATATAGTTATGGGTATTCATACAAACACATATACCTCTAATTCTTTAGCTACATATCTGGTATTGCTGGGTACTGTGTTTCGTATGCATACCGGCCAACCTTGTGTGCCACATATGCTTTGCTATACCTACGACTGACTCTGTTAATGTACATGGACCCATGAGTGACACCGGCCGTTTGATACGGTGTGCTTAAGGCACTTTCAAGCGGTTGTGAGCGGGTTTACACAGAGGTTAGCACTGCTGACGTCTGGTCACAGTGTGTTACATGCAGTTAGCATCTCCTTTGCTTGATCTGTGTCAGTGGTGCTTCACCCCACCCATACGCACTTGCACACACTTACTATTGTTTACATTTGCTTACTTATACTTATCTGTGCCTACTCCTGCTTATTGCTGACTTACTCTTTCTGGTACTGACTCTTCACATGTGTTTTTCATGTAGTACTCCAGTTCACATTTAACTGTTATTTGGTAGGTTCTACAGCAATACAATGCATATAATTGTTTGTATACAGATTACACTTGGAAAATGGTATGTGCTGCAGTGGGTCTCGAGCTGGGAATGCCTCCTCCTTAGGTGGATGCTCTGACCACTACGCTATTGCTGTGCTGCTTCATTTGCTATACCTTCCTTGTTATCCTCTTCAGCCTTTCATGCTGCTTTACCCGTAGCTATGCGATGGGCAGACCCGCGCACCTACGGTTAGCTGTACTCAGAGTTTTAAATACATTACTACAAGGGTTTCTTCGTGTTTTTTTTCAGTGCACTGTTGCTGTTGAACACATGGTGACTGTTGGTGGGGATATGCAGACACTTATGTGCAGTCTCGCTCTTTTATGTACACATTCTGCTGTTCTATTTTGCAGGGGCATGTTTATTCTGAGAGCTCTGCTCTCAGCCATGCCCCCTGCACTCGTCCATGCTCCATGTAGCATTAGGTGTTCAGGGAGCGAGCCTTCCTTAATATGCATGGCGTGCTGCCGTCCTCCTCTTAAACTGGCACTTCTCTGCAGGACTAGAGTAGTCCTGCATGGAGGATTAGTGAATCCGGGGGAATGTCTGTACCATTTTACACTGTGACATCATAGGAAAGTGCCAGAGGTAATGGCATAAGTTTTCTGATCGTATGGATACTTAAAACCTTAAATCAGTGTCACACTTTGCCATAAATTACTGTAAAAAAGTCCGTAGATCTTTATTGTTAACCCATCAAATCTTGTAAAAAACTTCAAAGATTATTATTATAATATTTGTTAATTATTTTGCTGAAAAAAATTATTTTTAAATCTACTTGGGCTTGACCCCCCCCCCATAATTTTTCTGTTTTACTTGTTCACTAGGACTTTGATTATCCAAATACTGCTCTACAAATTACATAGGAATGCTGTCCCTCCATTGTTTCTTAAAAGCTGGAACATCAAGAGGAAATTCATAATGGTTACTGTGAGAAGTACACAGTGTGTACACTTTGTGGTAACATTTTCAAATCAAAAGAAGCCCTAACTTTTGGCATGTATTTATCTAAACATATCACATAACTTAAGAGTTTTCGGAGACTCATAACTAAAAAGATAAGTGGCTTCAAAAAGCTTAGTTATCAGGAGAGACAGGCAGCCGTTTGTACTCAGTCTCTTATGGACTTCTCCAAAGAAATTTATGTCTCGCCTTTTGTGCCATGAAAGATCCACCCCTACTTGCTCTTGTATTCCTTCACAGAGCTAATGTTGCATCAAATATTTTGTTAAAGGAACTAACCCTTCATCAGCAGATAAGTGATACACAGCATGATAGATGCATATTCCAATGTGTCCCTCACTTCTGGAACAAACTTCCACTATATGTCAAGCAGAGTAGCACCCTTGCCACCTTCAAGGTAAGCCTAGATAACTGGATGGGCAGCCTTAAATTCTCTCCTAGTCTATCTTGTCTTGTCCTGCTTGAGGCTAGGGGAACATTTTGAATAGGGTTTGTTTAGCTAGTCATGAAATGGCCTGTATACCAATTTGCCTAGTACTTACCTATGAACCTATGAACGTAGTGCTTTAGCATGAAGATGTGCAGCACCTTATAGGGTTGTCTCCATGGCCAGGCGTTATGCTAATGAGTCAGTCTGAGGCATATGCTAATTAGCTTCATGCTATCTCCCCTGGAACAGCCTCCAGCAAGGCATTTACAAGCTGAGAAATTCATGAAATTGGTGTGCCATTTAGGCTAGCATGACTGCTCCTACCACTTTGTGGTAGTGAACACAGCCAAAAGGCTGTGTTCATTCATCATAATAGAAGTAAGTTTAATGTTAAGGTAAGGTTAAGAGGTGTGAGTATGAGTGTGGGTGAGGGGAGTTGTGATAGTACCATTAGTTACGGGTTTTGGTAGGTGTGAGGTGTGTGTGTGGGAATGGATAGGAGTATGACTGCGATTGGCAGGATAGGGGCTGTATGCATGTGTACAAGTGCATCTGTGTGCTTGATGAGTTGGATTGGCTGTCCTATGTCCAGATACTCCTAGACTAATGAGCGTACATCTACAACATTTGGTAGGGGGCCCATTAGCCGCCAGTGAGTATATCCAACTTGTGCTATAAAGACAGGTAAACAATAAGGGGACTGGAATGACTACTAGCCACCAGAGATTACTCTAACCTCATGTTCCATGACAGTAGGGGGATGAGGGATTTGGGGGAACACTGGACAGCATGGAGAATACTCTAAACCTGTGTGCTTTAATGGCACTTAAACCACGACAGGCATCAGAGGGTGGGAGGAACACTGGACAACACTGAATAAGGGATTTGACATTTGACTACAACCTTTCCTGACAGCCTAGGACCATAAAGAAAGACATCAGAGATGTTCAATCAATGCAGGGACTGGTAAGGGACTGCATACGTGCATGCTCATGCATGTGTGTATATGTGCGTGAATGTGTACTTGTGTATGAGAGAAAGTGATGAGTGGGGAGGGATGGCTGTGCTTACACAATATAGCTGCAACAGTTACCTACTATGGAAGTGTCATTTTACCTTTGCAGCAGTTAAGTACTGTGGAAGTGTCATTTTACCTTTGCAGCCAGTTTGCCTACTGTGGAAGTGTCATTTTACCTTTGCAGCATTACCTACTGTGGAAGTATCATTTTACCTTTGTAGCAGTTACCCACTGTGGAAATATCATTTTAATTTGGTCCTTAATAGGATGCAGTAAGGCTTTCATGACTCTCCAGGCAAAACTTGTTGTTTCCTGTTAAATTTCATCTTCTAACAGAGATGCATGTCTGTAATATTTTGAAAACATTGATATAATGGATTAGCAAGCTAATAAGACCAAGAGACTATGCAGTTCATGGCAAATGGGCACAAACTAATAAAGCCAAATAGTGCTTTATTTGAGACTGTAAGAATTAGCTTTAAACAACTGCATTTCAACAAACACTTTAATAGTTTTTTTGAACCTGGCACAGTGAGTCAGTAAACTACTTTCAATGCAGTGCAAATAGTTTGGAAAATGAGCCTCACATATTATTTTATGTATTTTATTATGTCTTAGAACATTATCACAGAAAATGGAAATGTGTACTTATAACTCTGACAGTGATATTAATATTCTCTATATTAAATGATTACATAGAAATGGAAACAGATGATCCGCTGTGGTGACCCCTAACGGGAAAAGCCAAAAGAAGAAATAGACATACTTTTAATAACTTCATATGTAGATTTTTCTTTGAATAATATGGGAATGGGACTGTTATATTTTCAGGTCAAATGCAAATTATAACCATAAGGCAAAGAATGTTATCATGGATTCCTCAATAGCAATACCATTTTCCATAACAGCACAACCCGAATGAAAAAAAAAAACAGCCTCACTTAAAGTGCTTTTAACAAAAAAAAAAATATAGATGCCATGCTTTCACACTTAATTTACTGCAGTCCAAATAATAACATGCATAGTTTTGTTTTATCACTGCTGTTTTGAACTCATGGGCATGATTCATACTGATACTTAGGTTCAGCTTTAATATTCTTTATAAGGACGAGTCCTATAAAACAGCTGACTCAACAGCTGCCAGTTTTGCTATGTATTTGCTATATACACTGGATTAGTAGATTACAGTTCTAATCTTTGGTGACATTAAGATAATCACAGATATGCCTAGGCTTCTTTCTGCATATAGGTAAGAATTTTTACTGTACTATCACACTTCCATTATACCCTCTCAAGTTTTAACAAATGTATTCATTTCATACTGCATTCACTACTGAAATTGTTTCAGAGACTTATAGAATTAGTCATACCGGTAATTCCTGTCAGATAAAATGAGATACATTGGTTAATGCTTTGATTTAACACTGATCTAGCTGTAGCACTGGTGGTAAACCAGGAAAATACTCTCAACTAAAATGAGGTACATTGGTATATGCTTTGTTTTAACACTGATCTAGGTGTAGTACTTGTGATGTTAAGAAGTAGCGCCATGTGTGCCATGGAGAGTAGGGCAGTGCATGTGTACATATGCCAGCATAACTAGCTGGGGTTTTGTAAAGAATGTTATATTATTGGACTGTCACACTGATTTATACAGATGTTTGAGTTAAAATATATCTGTAAAGTTACATCTGTTAAAAATGCATCAACAGTAGTTCCTGCTGGACAGAAATAATGTATGTATATATATTACATTTTATTGTTGTAACTGATCAAATGTGTATGTTTATCAGAGAAGGGTGTAAAGTTTGAAATTGTGTTACAGCTTTCAGATGCTGCCACAGATTTTAGCAAAGCTCTGTGTGTGTATTGTACCAGAGTCAGATGACCAGAGGTGATATCCTCTAACCAACATCTGGTTTCTTTGGAACACTCACAGCAGCACTTTGGAACATGACAGGAAAGATTTCTGACAGTATATATATATATATATATATATATATATATATATATATATATATATATATATATATATCATATCACATATCCACTCAGATAAAGAAATACATCATCTGGCTTTTGCTATGGTAAGACACTCAGCATACATCAGCTTGCCTTGCTTTAGTAAGTAGTCAGGGAACAGTAATTCTTTTGTCAGCCAAGGATATTTAGTGAGAATAGTTTATTATTGTTTTCTGCATCTATGAGAAACTATCCAACTGTATTATTTTTATATCTATGTGGTTGAAACTTTGTTTATTGTATTTAGTAGTTTGTTTTCTGTTTTATTATTTATTATTTGTCATTAGATATTTTAATACCTTTCATTGTGGCTGGTCCTTTAGAGAATACTTTTAACATCTTGAGACTGCTTATGCTTATCTTAGTGACACTGTAGCCGCTCCTGAAAGCCTTGCTGCTTTGGTTACACCCTACCATTTGTATTAGTATTAATTTAACACAGTATAATTGGATACCATTTGTAAGAGCCTTAGAGTAGCTGATTGGTGGCAGCATGATTACCTCAGAGTCTGGGCAGAAAGGGGCACAGCTAGTAAATCTGTGCCAGCTTTTCCCAAGTATATATGTGTATGTGAAACTCAAATATCCAAGTGTGTGCATCAGAGCTCCAAAGTGGTCAGTGTGGTTTTGTGTGGGGTATGGAGAGAAGAGGAGAGTTCAGCCCCAGGTTTGGAGTGTGCTCCCTGTGTGCTCTTAAGGAAAGTGTACTTGTTGCAGGGAGTTGCATCTGAAAATACTTTGTGTATCCATCTTTGCTCTTAGTGACCGTCCCTCACTAGAGTCAATGGTGAAGATCGAGTCTCCTTGATTGCTGGCCCAGGGTAGGGACCCATCACAGTACTCATCATCCAGATAATTACTGTCAGTTAAAATGAGGTATATTGCTTTATTTTTTGATTTAACACTGATCTTAGCTGTAGCACTGGTCATCCAGGTAACTTCTCTCCGGTAAAATGTGACACAAACATTGACCTAGATGTTTAGTTGTTGTTCTTTCCATAATGAACAATTTTCTCTTCTCATTGGAAAAGCCTTTTAATACAGTTTTAAATGATTAGGTATGTTTGCCTGCTAATTTCTATGGCTATAACAAGGGTCTGCTAGGAAAATCAGGTCACCTTTATTGCCTTACCAGACAGAATAGCTGTTCAAGTTATCAACTCATATGAGCATCAGTGTTATATTGATATTACACCATTGTGCATGTCTACTTTCTGCCCCTGGTTTTTGTTATAGCTCACTGCACATGTGCTGACCAAGACACTGATTTACAAGAATTTAGGAAAAGGGATTACCAGTGCCTTCCTCAACAACTACATCTGTCGAATATCGGTTATAGTCCATTGTTAAACTATGCAGACTAATGTGTAGCACATTCAGTCATTGGCACTGTGCAAGTGGTTAGTGTTATGGATTCAGTGGGGAAATGTCTTCAGCATCACTATGATTGTTCCACCAGATACTTAAAATTTACTTTGTCAGTGCAGCTTTAGGTACAATATCAATAAACATGGCAGTTTTATTTACACCTTCAGCAAGCATCCCTCAAATGCTGCTTGCAGCCTACCAGTATCTATTCCTGTAACATAAAACTACTTTATAGTGCATGTCACTAAGCAAGTTATTACTAATGAAAACAAGTTTATGGTTTTAATTTCTTTCTGACCTCCCCACTTTGTCCACCTCCTTCAAATATTCTCCACCACTATCTTATAACCAGGATCTATGTCAGAAAGTACCCTAGTATTCTCACCTCAACCCTTGACTCATCAGCTATATACTGCCTCTCTCCCCATCTTTTAGCTTTGACTACTGTAAATCTACTGACCGTTTTACACTCCTTAATTCAATTTTACTTAATACTAACATCTGTAACCCTTCATACCTATGTCTTATAAATCATCTCTAATGTCTGCTTGTCACATATATTGCACATGAACTGTTTGCATACTATAATTTTTATACTTAGAATTTATATAATGTAGAACATTATTACAGAAGAAATTCCTACTCTATCATTGTATGGTGTCACTACAGAATGATTACATATTTTTATCTAAATGTTTCTAGAACTATCTATCATTGTATTTTTGTACAAACTTTATTTTGTCATGAGTATCTTAAATGTGTCTGCTGGAGCTTTTCTCTCCAGACCTCTGCTGGGAATGGGTTTTGCCTAATCAGACTTTCCTGGTCAACAAAGTCAAATAAATAGATAAAGAAATAACATTATCTTTACTGTTTAGTGTAACTAAAGTTATAGGCATGTTCTGAGAAAGTTTTGCAAATAAAAGTATTTGTATTTATTATTTTGGCTCTTCTTTACTTTGCTGATATAACTGAATGTTTTAGTAGTTATTTTGCTCTTTTCAACTAAGAAGGCACACCTTAGACAATTATTTTGTTGTTAAGATTATTTACTTAAAAAAGTCCACTCTAACATTTTAACTGAACCCATAGGATACTTTTCTCCTTATGATATAGTTTTAGTATTGTTTAGGTACCAGAAACCTACTTTTACACATTGCTTTGGAATCAAAGAAATGAAAAATCCCACCCATTTTTTTAAGCTTAAATTTTCAAATACTTTAGCAGGTCTTTAACTGCATGACATACCACAGATAAAGGAAAAAGTATGTAGCTTTCCTTCCCATATACTGCTCACAATCTTATAAAGACAATTAATACTACAGATGTCAGCAGGTCAGCAATTGCTACTAAAAATAAAGAAAAAAACTCCAGAGCGTTACAAAACTGTTTTCCACTGCCTTTATCATAGAGAGGAAAGGAACAGTATCAGTGCACTTAACTGACATGGTTACCACGTCTCTCTCTCTCTCTCTCTTTATCACTGACATGGTTACCACGTCTCTCTCTCTTTTTATCACTGGCATGGTTACCACATCTCTCTCTCTCTCTTTATCACTGACATGGTTACCACATCTCTCTCTCTCTTTATCACTGACATGGTTACCACGTCTCTCTCTCTCTTTATCACTGACATGGTTACCACGTCTCTCTCTCTCTTTATCACTGACATGGTTACCACGTCTCTCTCTCTCTTTATCACTGACATGGTTACCACGTCTCTCTCTCTCTTTATCACTGACATGGTTACCACGTCTCTCTCTCTCTCTTTATCACTGACATGGTTACCACGTCTCTCTCTCTCTCTTTATCACTGACATGGTTACCACGTCTCTCTCTCTCTTTATCACTGACATGGTTACCACATCTCTCTCTCTCTTTATCACTGACATGGTTACCACGTCTCTCTCTCTTTATCACTGACATGGTTACCATGTCTCTCTCTCTCTTTATCACTGACATGGTTACCACGTCTCTCTCTCTTTATCACTGACATGGTTACCACGTCTCTCTCTCTCTTTATCACTGACATGGTTACCACGTCTCTCTCTCTCTCTCTCTCTTTATCATTGACATGGTTACCACGTCTCTCTCTCTTTATCACTGACATGGTTACCACGTCTCTCTCTCTTTATCACTGACATGGTTACCACGTCTCTCTCTCTCTTTATCTAGTTCTTTGCAGTGCAGTAAAGATTAGGTCAGTTCCATTCTACATGATGTGAGAGGATAAAAGTAGCAAGTGTCTTGATATTTTATAAAAAAATCTTTTCTGACTTTTCTCTAAATGACTTTGAAAGCTGTGACACTAAATTTTAGTCATCTTAATATCATATACAGTAGTAAAAATAACCAACAATGTACATCACAGAGTCTTTATTTTGGTAATGGCAGGATTTGTATTACAACATGTTACATTTCAGTAAGAATGTCCCACTTTGGTCATCTAAAAAGATAGCAATCCTAATAGCTGACCACATATTCTGTATAGTGATCCACTTGTAAGTGGTATTTTCTGTAACTGCAATAGTTTTATATAAAGTAGGGGTTAGTCTTACAGACACAGCTACTGATTGATTAGTCATGCTCAAGAATTACGGTTTTGATGAAGTATTGATATGCTACAATATCACAAATCAAGGAGTAGCAATGGACCAGAAGTGGAAAAATATAATGTATGAAGGCATTTCAGCCTAAGTTTAAAAAACATCTCTTGACATGAATTCAAGAACAGGTAGTTCTTTTTTGCACTGTGCTTATAAAATACTTTTGAACAAAATTAGAAAGCACACTAACACATTTCTCCACCGTTCAAGATAACAAAAGATGATCCTCCTACTGCTGCAGTTACTGGTAGCATAATATATTTTAATTAACCTCTTGGATTGTAGTTCTAACTTTGACACCTCAGGAAGAGTGTGGAGAAGCATCTGTCAGTGCTTATACCACAGGACTACAAAATGACAACTTTTACAAAAGCCTGTACATTAGCTACTTTCTCTGGCTGGAGATGCAAAATTGTTGTAAATAGCTTGAAACAGGCTCTAGGAAAGGCATATGATGGCCATTCTGGAATAAAATGCAACCACACCTGCTACAGAATGTGTGTTAGATGTCTATGATTCACGCTACTGCCAATGTATCTCAACTGACGGAAGACAATATCATTTCCTTTTGTGTAGAAAGACTCATATATATGGGACTTGAGATGGATTCTGGGAAGGGTAAAAAAAGTATTAAAACAAAAGCATGTTAACATGGCAGGCCCTATTTTGAACATTTTATGGAAAACTTATTGAAATTTTATAAGAAGCACATAGATTAATTTTAATGCATTAAAACAGACCAGAAAACAAAGATACAGTGGAATAAAAACACATTTTGAGTTCTTAGATCGAGTTTTCCTTTAATATAAGATAGCAAACAGCTACAAATTATATTTACACTCATTTGTTTTGTTTTAAAGCATACATGTAAAATGCTTTTCCATTATTTACATAATACTTTTAATTGGTTCAAAATGTTCTGTCTTCTGTCAAAATTATGTTTGAAGATATTTATTTCCTGTAAGCAATCTCTAAAATACATGTTTATTGTTTAATTTGAAAGCAGGCTACGGATTTCACTTTAGGAAAGCTTCCAAGTTAAGCATCAGGAAACCTGAGAACCTCATTCATTAATTCTGCACCTTTCTTTAAAATGCTTAAAAAAATAGAATGCTTATACATTACCATTACATGAAATGCCTGCATGTTTCTTGTCACATTCATGATAGTGCCAAGTAAACTACTAAATTCTCTGTGAAAACATTATCATTAAGATTTTGGAAATCCCTATATAATACTGGTGCAATGAGTGAATAATTAAATGGCTCATAGTAACCTACCAATTTAGTTAACACTTTATCAGTCCAACTGAGATAATCAGAATGCCTCCTACAAGTAAATTAGTAATTGATGACATATTTATTCTGTTGTCATTGTTTTACTTGACTGGTTAGTACCTGCCGTTGTAAAATATTAATGTAGTCTGTATCAACACGTTCATGTTGTTTAGGTGTTTCTTTAAACTTTAAACTGTATTATTGCTGGTTATTGGCATCTAATATTCAGGCAACCAGAGTTATTCCTCCTGAAATATCTCTTTGGCATATGTAGATGTAATATCTCAGGTGAGGTGTTTTTCAATTCAATCCCCCACCTCCAAATGGTACTCACTGAACTAAAGCAGCTGCAGGAGTAATAATAACCCCCTCCCCAAATATTATTAATAAAAAAGTTACTAGTCTTATGTTTCCTTTAAAATCAGTACATTCGTCATGAAGGATTCTACAGATAAAATTCACCTGCAGATTTATTAAGTCTCTTTGCAGTCTTACCTAATAAAATCATTTTTGCTGAGTGGCATTTTATTTAAAAAAACGTCAGTCAGTCACTGCTGTCAGTGACATGGATAATATTCACTAAATCACCCCAGAAATGCACAATCATTTGAGAACACACGAACTGAGTAAGCTCAGGATCTATAATTGTCATCTGTTATGTGCAGTTGTACTTATTTCAGATGACATTGACAGTTGTGGCCACTGATTTCTAATTTTGTAAACAACATATAAGTATCCTGCCATTAAGAAGGAACCACAGTAAACAGTAGAAGAGATGTGGTCTGCTGTCATGTGGCAATTCATGTCTGTGTGGGTTCAACATCCTGCAGCAAGAATGCAATGTCAAAAAGGTGCTTAAAACGTGCATTTGTCAAAGCTAAACATTGATTTACACCAACTGGGTGAAATAAAATAATAAAAACTTTGAGCAGTGAGAAATGGAAATGAAAATGTCTTTTTTGCAATGAATTCTAACTGATTTCTTATACACCATGTCTCTGTGCATATTGTACCACTGCAGGTTGAATGTCAGGTTGTGGTACTCCTGTACCAGAATACAGAGCCAGGGCCTGCCCTTGACGATGGTATATACCAGGATGCTGTGAAGAAGCAGTACATCTAAACTGAGGTTATTTCAGTATTGGAGAAAGCATTGTAAAAATACATTGTCATAATGGTTTTCAACAATTATACCTGAAATGTGTCATCATATCAGGTTGTATTGATCCAATATAATGAAAAATATAAAAATGTTTATACATAAAGTGAATAGTGGTATGGGATAGCAAATTCTAGAAGTCATTTTGGTGTGCAAACAAGTCTTGACACTGATTCTCACTGTGCATTGAATTATTTAGATCTTATTTTATACTGTTTGTATTCATTTATTTTTTCTAATTTGCATAGTGTTTTAGATTCTTATCTTTTTGAAATTATTTTAATTGTACACTGATTTTGTGAATTCACCTTGCATTGTATTTTTTTCTGTATGTGGTTTATAGTTTATGGAACTTTTCTCAATGGTCCTGCATTGAAATGTGTTTTTACCCATTCAGACTATCCTGATAAATGCAAACAGATAAATAGAAAAATAGATAGCTGCTGCTTTTCTGCTGTGATAAACATTTCTGTAATGTTTTTCTGCCTAAAATAGTGTAGCTAGTAGTTGTAGCATAGTCCCAGTTCCGATTTGCTGTCTCTGGGCCTGTTTGTGTGTTTGCAGTGGTTTGTTCTGAGCATGTCCCAGGCCAACTTGAATTAGCAGAAGCCTTTCTTCACCTTAGTGAGATGACTGTGTTGATTGGTTGCTGGCTGGTAAAGGTTGGCTGGTCTAGGGCTTGTAGTAAGTACTCATTGGTCCTTTTGAGATTTTTTTTAAGTTGTTTCAGGTTGTACCTTCTGGTATTTAGGCCCTGCCTTTGAGAGGAATTCTGTTTATTCACACTGAGCTGAACAGAGGAGGGGCACTGACCACAACTCTGATCTGTTATATATAAAAATAACTATCCTGTTTTTTTTTTTTTTTGCTTATTTTTACTAGTCATTGCTTATTCTAACCATTTATAGCACGTTTTATTGCCTGCTACCTACTTTTTTACTGTATTTTATTGCTATACACTAATCTGCACTATAGTACTGAAATTGTCTGCTTTACAAGGCCTATTAAATCACTTTTGTTACTGTCACACTGTTTGTAAAGCTTTTTTAGCTAGTTTCACTGTGTGAAAGGTATTAACTGGAAAATTTCTCTATTTGTTAAGCATTTGTTTGTTTGTTTTGATTTCCTGCCAAGGAGTGTATCATATAACTGATTTGTTTGCAGTTAAAAACATTCTCTAGAGTCTCCTTACTCCTCTGTTTGGTTAATACTTTCATTTAATGTCTCTCTGCTGTGATAAACATTTCTGTAGTGTCTTCTGGCTAAAATAGTGTAGTTAGTAGCTGTAGCTTTGCAGTTTCCCCCAGTGTAAATTTGATCTGAGACACTCCTCCCAGTCAAGTGTCATTAGCTCATTCTACCCAATACAGAGAGAACATTTGGGAAGGCCACCCACCTTAGTTTCTTAACCTTGAATTATCGCCTTTCTCCCTTTCCACTTTACTAACAAAAAAAATTTATTCAGCTGCTTTTACAGTATTTGTGTTTCCTCCTACTCTATCACTTCATCTTGTTTTTTCTGCTACTTGTTCTCTAAAGTGTTCAGTTGCATCTTTTCTGCTGCAATTATTACTGCTTGTTTTTAGCCTGTTTAAAATGTTAGTGTTATTCTAAGCATCTTAGTTTTGATTTAAGCACTTGGACTTTAGGCCTACCCCTTAGTTCTCCCTGGCCTCTCTCTCAGATTCTGACAAATATGGATAGACAATTTCCTATGGTTTCTTCTGCCAGCCTGGTTGATATGGGCTTCCTGAGACAGTGTAGCAACTGCCTCATGTACATGGACAACCATCTACTACTACCACCTAGGAACACAATTTATGAGAGATGCAATTACATAAAGAAGCTACAGTCTATGCTCTCTCCCTCACAAGCCAGTATATCTGGCACTGAGAAGGTTGTCAGCACAATCACTACACCTCAGACACCACCCACAACTACACAACACACACTCACATATGCAGAGGTTCTCAACAAAAACAAACCCAAACAAAGGAGACCTTAGAGTCAAAAACACATGAGAACTCTACAACCCTCCACACAACATACCATGCATAGTCCACACACCAGAGTCTCGCAATCACTAAGGCCTAACCATAAACCCAACATATTAGTCCTAGGAGACTCCATTATGAGACACGCAGATGTGCCTCTCACTAGGCTGGATAAGAAGAAAGTCATGTTTAGTTGTTTTTCAGGTGCCAGAATCCGCCATATCACACATGCGCGCAAGTCTTTCAACAAGAGGTATGGTTATGACTCTGTCATAGTCCATGTTGGTGTGAATGACTTGAGGCATACCTCCCTAAACTATATGAAGAGAGACATGATTGAGCTCCCTAAATGTGTATCCCAGACAGGTATATCCCTAGCCTTAAGCAGCATCCTACCATCAGTCAGAATTATGCCTCAATACAAACAGAAAATGATTGACTTTAACAATTGGCTTAGTTTCTGGTGTCATTCCAGGGGGATCCAATGCCTGACAGCCTGGGAAGATATGATCGACAGACCACGATGCTTTGTTAGAGATGGCCTGCATCTGTCTCATTTGGGCTTCAGGTTTCTGGCAAAGGCTCTTGCCTCCCCCATAGTGCCTTTTTTAGGAAAAGTCATGAGGTCGATACTACCGACATAAAAATCTCAATAAAATAGAAATGAAAGGTAATGCTGCTAAACGCTAGGAGTCTAAAAATGAAACTGCACTCACTGCAAGCATTTGTAACCCTGGAAGATGCTGACATTTTTGCAGTCATAGAAACCTGGTTCAAAGCTTCAGAGAGCACCCCAGCCTTACTGGTTACTCATCCTATCATACATTCAGACCCCAAAATGTGGGCAGCAAAACCAAAGGAGGTGGAGTTTCAATATATATATATATATATATATATATATCTATCTATCTATCTCTATATATATATATATATATATATATATATATATATGACACATGCACCTCCAGGCTGGTCAAACAGTATGACACACAGGAGACACTCCAGGTGCAGTTAACTGTTGACAAGACCCCTATTCAAATTATAGCTAGCCCCCAAATTTGACTCAAGATGCCCACTCCACCTGTCTGGGCCTCTTCAAATCTATCAAGATTCAACCCTTTACTCTGATCCTGGGTGACTTTAATTACCCAACTGTAGACTTGTATTCTGGCATGAGTAGTTTTTCCAATGCCCAGAGACTGCACAATTTTATTGATGCAAATGCCTTGAAACAGCTAATTGATACCCCTACAAGGGGTGATAATATCTTGGACTTGGTATTAACTAACATGAGTAACCACTGCAGCACCCCTACAGTATCATCCTCCCTGGTAAGATCCAACCATAAAGCGGTCTCTTTTGAAGTCACCATCTCCCTGACCCCCTCCTAGCTAAGGTCAAACAAAAAAACTTCTCCAAAGCTGATTACAGCCTCCTGAGGGATGGTATAAACAGATTCACAGCCCCCACCCCCACTGTAGGAACTGGCATCAATGTCCAAATATACACCAAAGTACTATACAACCATTTATATAGATGTATGGAATCAGGAATATTTGACAGGACAAAATCCTCCTCCACAAGGAAGAGTAAACCTGTCTGGTGGACATCTGCAGTAAGTAAATTTATATAACAAAAGGAAAAAAATGCTGTCCAGGACCACGAAGGAGCAGGTTCCCAGTTGGAAGCAATCTCTCCTTAACCTGAACAAGCAAATAAAAACACTACTGAAATCCTCTAAAGCCAACTTCGAGTCCAGATGAGGCCACATCTACTAGAGACAATCATAAGGCCTTCTTCACATATGTCTGCAATCTCAAAGGAAGTAGCCATATCTGTTCAGAACTGGTGATCAAGGACACCACATACACAAATGCTGTAGATATAGCCAATCTACTGGATGACAGATTCAGCAAAAACTTCTCCCCTCTGACCCCCCCATCAGTAAATCAGGACATCCCCAGTACCTGCCCCCACCCCTTCTCTCTAGGGAACAGGTCATTACTGCTCTCTCAAAGGCAAAAAATACAGCCTCCATGGGACCCAATAACATCCCAGGCTGCATCCTACATGAACTCAGGCATGAACTTGCAGTACCATTAGGCACTCTATTCAACCAAAGCCTAAGTATCAGTTTCCTCCCAGCCAAGTGGAGGACAGCCACTGTCATCCCTTTACACAAAAGTGAAGCGTTCACCGATCCAGGAAATTATAGACCCATCAGCCTAACTAGCCTGATCTGCAAGGCCATGGAACAGATTATCATGGACCTCACTAACATGGACATTGGCGACCTCCAAACACTTGACCACACACAGTTTGACTTTGTCAAAGGGAGGTGTGTTAAATTTGGTCGACTTCTTTGAGAAAGTCACCAAAGCCATGGACGAGGGGAAGACGGGGCACACCACCTACCTAGACCTGGTCATAACCTTTGACAATATTCCTCACTTGGGCATAGTAGATAAACTCTCTCAACTAGGCATCAAGCCATATGTTACCAGATAAGTAGCAAACTGGCTCACTGATAGAACCCACCTAATCAAAATAAGGGAAGCCACCTCAAGCTATAGGCCCATAACAAGCGGCATACCCCAGGGATCAGTCTTGGGGCCTCTGTTATTTGGGATATACTTGTCTGAGGTGCAGGCCAAAACCAGTGGTCTATGGCTGACCAAGTTTTCAGATGACTGCAAACTGGGCACAGTCATCAATTCCCCAAGTGATGTGGACATCCTCCAAGAGAGTCTCACCCAAATAAATGACTGGTGCCAGAAACATGGCCTCAAGCTGAATGCCAAAAAATGCATCATCGTCCCCTTTGGGAAGAGTGATGTCCCCACATATTATCACATTAATAACAATGTCCTAAGTACACAATCAGTAGTGAGGCATTTGGGTACCCAGATAGCAACCTGACTTTTGACTACCATGCTGCTTCCGTTGTACGGAAAGCTTTCTACATGGCCCACCTCATAAGTAAGGGTATCTCATCCAGGGACAAAGAGGTCATAAGATCCCTGTATTCTTCCCTTATAAGGCCAATTATTGAGTACAACGCCCCCTTCAGCATGTACCTCACAAAGCACATGCAGCAGCTGGAGATGCCACAGAGGTTCCTCACCAGGGCAATTCAGGGCCTCAAACACCTACCCTACACAGATAGGCTAAAAGCCCTGTCCCTCTACTCAGTTTCATACAGACTCTTCAGAGGTGACCTCTGTCTGGCATACAAAGCAATCTCAGACCGGGCCTTGATTGGACTGCTGCATATCCGCAAGTCAAGCTCCACTTGAACAACCTGTATGTGTAACCTCAACCTAGTCTGTGATATCAGTAGGACTTGTTGGCAGGACAGATTTGTGTCCAAGAGACTTCCCCATTTGTGGAATAGACTCCCTCTCCATGTCAAGCAGAGTACCTCATTATCCCTTTTTAAGCGCAACCTGGATAACTGGATGGCAAACAGAAAATACACCCCTGGAATTCTACGTGTCCCTGCTGGACAGGGGCTCCGTGGGCTGATTTTTCTAAACATCGGCTAAACTCTTGGCTAAGCTTATAAGGACCTCAGGATCAATAGCCTAGTAACCTTCTGTGATCCTATGGATAGATAGATAATAGATCTGAAGGATGCTGGCAATGTTAAAATGGCATGTTGGTAAAAAAAATGACAGTATTGTTTTTCCTAGTTTAAAATATGAAACAGTAGTTGAACTGCTGCATTATTATTCTGACTATATCAATGCTGGTAGTGACTGGACAGAACAGCGGGCTACCATCTATGTTCCTCCCCCGATGACAGCAGAGAACCCTCTGACATCTTTCTGGCATAAATTGGTGTTATTGGCAAAGAAGATAAAGACAGCATTTGAGCACAAACACTCTTTTGCAGTATTCCGAAATCTGGTAAAGCAATGACAAGGGACAGACTGTCTGTGGAATTACTCCATCCATAACCCCCTTTTTCCCATTTTTGGACATAGATTGGGGTTTCACATCAACAGTGACAGTCATCTAGAGCCAGTGTTACACCATTAGGTGGTTAACCCTGCCACAGGTTTCTTCCATACTACACAGACACAAACGCACTTATACAAATGACCAGTTCAGAGTGGTAGTGACAGTCCACCTACTGCATGTCTTTGGAGTGTGGAAGAAAACTGAAGCATCTGGAGAAAACCCACACAAACACAAGGAGGACATGCAGACTCTGCAGAGAAGGCACCCCAACCAAGAATCAAACCATAGAACCTTTTGTTATGATGTGTTTGTGGAACAGTGTTCTGAAGAGTTTGAAAGTGTTGTAAGGCAGTTAATCTAGACCAAAAATTCATGGGAAAGCAATATGATATTAACAATAAAAACGGAAAAAAGATCTGGAATTTTCATAGCAGATTATCAAAAGATGCACAAGTAAGTCATGCATGCTATTGCATACATTAAAAAAATTTTTTTGAGTGTGAGACGTTACTTTAAATAAAAAATGCTGACATAATTATCAAGCTTTTATTTTATTAAGTTAGAGATTTTGTAAAGAAGTTTTTTTCAGTAGCCTTATTGGCTAAATGTTGTTGTTTTATTTCTTTTGCTTAAGTCTGTCATTTCAGGAGCTTTGTTGTTATAGTAAAATGGTTAACTATCTAGAAACATGCACTGCCTGCGACAGATATGCTGGGGCTTTGGGGGAGGTAAAGTCTATAATTTATGTATAATTCCAAAAATCCTAACTGCATATTTTTCAACGATCTGAGAAGGCAACAAGTAGAGGTCAAAGAAAGTAAAATATGAAACCAGCGGTTCCGCCTCTGCGCAGTTTCTGAAATAATATCTCAAGCACTGTACATACCTCTAGAGTCCCAATGCTTGCAAAGCAGTTGCTGTGTTGAAAGTTGTTGAGAAGAAAATAAAACAGTGAAGTCTGTAAAACAAATGCAAAAAGATGGAATTGGGGAGTGCCATATGTGTAACAGAAGGAATGCTGAAGCTACATTTTAAGAAGATAATACTTCTGAGACAAAAAAGAGAAAAAAAACAAGAATTCAAAGGTTCATTCTGAAAAGTGGTGCATCATCAGTGTAATATGAAGTGCTGTTTTCATGCATAAGCCATAGGAGACAATTATAGGTATTTGTACTGAGGCAGTGCATCATAAAAATCTTATGTAATGTATATGTGCAGTGGGCTAGTATAAGAAAGTACAGGATATATAGAAGGCAATTCTAGCTGGGGACTTGGAACACAGAATGGAGTAGGTTGTTGGATAGGCTGTATGACATTCAATGGCCAAAATGTATGCCATCACCCCTACACTGATACCTGCAATACTGACAATATGCCAAACAAAGCAAAAACAGTAACCTAGACTATTCTGTGTGTACAGCTATCACACCTCCATACCTCCAGTACCGGGTTTCTGGATGTTAGGTAAAGTAAAATTCTTTGTCCAGAAGCATGTTCACTGACAAACGTTATCACTAACATGATGATATCACATTTGGTGATTCTGCTGGTGTCAGTGCTTTAAGGTTTTGATGATCCTGACTTCAGTGAAATTCCCACGAAGTACTGAAAACAGACAGAACGCTGAGTCAGTTAGTGTCTGTCTGCCTTCAAATTGTGAATTTCTGTGACTACGTTTGCCATGGCAGACTGGTCAGACCAACATCAGTGCATGCCACTGAAGGAATGCATGAATGGACTTTTCTGGAAAAGAAAACACCAGTAAGATGATAATACCAAATGCACTTCTTTCTGCAAAACTGGCTACATTTTAGTTAATTGTCTAGATACCCAGCAGGGTGTAACCATAGAGTAAACAGTTTACTTTCATTCTGATGTTTGACAACATTGTTGGCAGCATGAACTTTACCATGGAATGCAAATAAAACCCAAAACTTTAAAACAAACAATCTATTACAGTAACTAAATATTGCCAGCACTAAGAAACTTTTGAAGGCTTGGATCATATGTTGTTTACATTGTTTTGTTAAATGGGTTAGTTTTGATACCTGGCTTACTCCAGCTGAAGAATGACTCCTTCCCATTGAGAAAAACTCAAGTCTGGTAGTTGGTGCAGAGTATTAAAACTGTCAGTTGCAGTTCATGTGGTGCAGGGTTTGAGTCCTTCAGTCCTCGTTTGCCTGCTGTTTGACCTTGAGCAAGTTGGTTAACCAGCCAGTGCTTTGGGCCAACTGAGAATTTGGACTAGGCTTCTCAGTGGTCCCCTGGACTGCAAGCCTAGTAACTACGAATCGAAATATATAAATACATGCCATGGGGCAGTTTAATAATTACAGAAGTGAATCAAGAGGTCTTAAGGATATGGGGGGAAGCTGGTCCACTAAGAGAAAAACACATGGGCTAAAGCAAAAAATGGCATACTCAACCCAAGTAGCCTCCGGAATATGAAATTAAGTCACAAACACTGGAATCTAGATGTAGTAGCATTAATCACTTTATCACCAAGCAGTTGCATTCCAGTTTAAATGTTCTATTAAATGGAATATTAATCAGTCTTCCAGGTGCGGAAGAGAAAAAAAAGGTTTGGTAAAGGCCTAAACTGTGAATGACACAGTAGCAACCAGACCTCCCATATTATAACTGAGCTGTGCAAACTAAAAAAAAAGAGCACATTCCACAAACTACAGGTAATGCAACTAAGAGTTTAGTAAGTAGAAAAAACAGGAACTGGTCCTTTGCATTTGATTTTATTAGTTCATTTTCACTTCAAGTAATTGGTTTTGGCAAATTAGAAAACAGCACTGAAATACTGTAATGAAACTAACAGGTACCAGTTTTTCCTTGCATTCTATCCAAACTAGAGTCAGTTGCTTATTTCATATACTACATACATAACTTTATGAAGTCAGTAAGAGACTACCTTCGGCTAAAGAGATATAAAACACTTATGTTGTTGACGTTTGTACAGTAAATGCAGACAATATAACAGTTACGCTTGTTCTTATGAATGACAGGTTTTGTATTTAACTGTTGCTACACTTTTCTTTGTGCCAAAACTAATTGTGATAGGTGCTGCTGTTATCATCTAGCAATGCATTTTTCTTTGCAGTTAAGTAAAGCTCACAACATGGTCAGTATTGGTTTAGGCAGGTTCAAGTAATGAACTGAGGTAAACTATGTGAAAATGACTATGAAAGGTTGGAGTTAATGATCTTATGCATAGGATAATGTGTGTTCCTTCTATAGCCTCAGACATTATGGGAAGTGATCGGAGACTATAGTTCATTCTATCTGTTCTTTGAAGCCGTCACATTTACTCATTGAAACATTCATCAGTTTCAGAAAGTTGAGAATCCATGTTCTGTTTTTAAACTGTTTTCTTTCTAATAATGCACAATTATGAGTTATTTTTTATTCAGCACACGGATAACCATGAACCACTATACCAGCTTCTAGAGTACTTTCATATGGAGTTCTATTACAATGGAACCCACACTCAAGTATAATTTGTTTTCAGGTTTTCACGTGACTACTTATGTGGCTGGTGACTGCAGATGGTGGCATGACTGCATATATATGGCTGGTGACTGCAGATGGCGGCATGACTACATATGTGGCTGGTGACTGCAGATGGTGGCATGACTACATATGTGGCTGGTGACTGCAGATGGTGGCATGACTACATATGTGGCTGGTGACTGCAGATGGTGGCATGACTACATATGTGGCTGGTGACTGCAGATGGTGGCATGACTACATATGTGGCTGGTGACTGCAGATGGTGGCATGACTACATATGTGGCTGGTGACTGCAGATGGTGGCATGACTACATATGTGGCTGGTGACTGCAGATGGTGGCATGACCACTTATGTGGTTGGTGACTGCAGATGGTGGCATGACTACTTATGTGGTTGGTGACTGCAGATGGTGGCATGACTACTTATGTGGCTGGTGACTGCAGATGGTGGCATGACTACTTATGTGGCTGGTGACTGCAGATGGTGCAGATAAGGCTCTGTGTTGTTAATGAGCTGCTTCCCACCAACACACAAAGTTTGATTCCTTCTACCACTGTTTGCCTACCGTGTACCTCTAAAAAGCCACTTAACCAGCCAGTAATCCTGAGGTGCCACTGAAAAGGGACACTTGTGTCCAGTGGCCTTATCTGTTAAAATATAAAAAAACTTCTTTGTAATGGAACACTTTTTTTTGGTGGGGGGGTTCCAGTAAGAAGACATTCAGTATTCCTTTATCACCACTTATGCTTGTAAATTTTCAAACATTTTAATTGTATTTTTCTAGAAAGCTCACAGATTGAGGTATATTCTGGCCAATTGTACTTGGGCTTGTTAACACACCTCTTCCCATAAACAGCCATTGTTAATCAAGATAGAGACAAACTTTCATTGGTTCATAGATATGTACTAGGCTAACAGTCACTATGGCCTTTTTAAGCCTAGCCATGCATTTCACATCTCTGATAAGTTCTAGTCTCCTTGATAACTGTAAAGAGGGACTTGGGAGATGAAATATTTATAAGCAGGGGACTGGGAGAGAAGCCATTTACAGGCTGCTTGTATCCATTAGAGACATAGGTGCCAAACCAGTGATACATTTCCTGTTCTCCATCCCATTGTCCAAGTTACACTTGAATTGATTAGGGAGGAACTCTGCTTCATATGGATGGTGAGCCCATTCCAGAGACGGGGTAGTCTCTGGTTTATGTACATGTCTGTCCAGCTTGTCCTATTTATATCACAGGCATGATTTAAGTCTTTAGAATGGGTAATTCTTGTGGTGTTTGTTTTATGGATATACAAGAGGTCCATCAGGGTGGGGTCTGACAATGCCTTGTATGCTAGGCATAGATGTCCACTCAATAGCTTGTAAGAGATGGAATATAAGGACAGGGCCTTGAGGTGGTCTGCACAGGACATGCTAGTTGCTCCCTGTATTCTTTTAGTGAGGAACCTCTGTGGACATTCCAGTTGTTGGATGTGCCTGGTTAGGTACATACCAAACAGTAATGTAGCAAAGGTGAGGCGAGAAGGGCAACTGCCCTGGGCTCATACTGTTGAGGAGGTGTGATCAGCCAGTCCTGATCACTGTTTAATGGAATACTGGTTTTTAAAAGCCATTATTGCATTTGTAGTCAAACCTGTAGTTTGAGTATGTGATCTAAATTGTAACAACTGTTGCAGTTTAAAAGTATGGAAAAAAAAAGTATTTTTTTTAACTAAGATCTGAGTGCTGCAGTGCTCCATGCAGGCAAGGTATAATGTGCAGCAACTGTTTGCTGCAGTTTAAAAGAAGAAATGCTTTTTTAAATAAAATATGTAGAAAGAGGGTTGGGGAGGGGCACAAAAATGAGATCTTAATGGCTGGAGCAAGAGGGGGAAAGCATGTCATGCATCTGGCCACCTGGTTGGTGTGGCAGTAGAAGGAACATACATTTTTTTTGTTTTTGTTTTTCAGTTGAAAAGCTGATGGGGTGGGGTGCTAGTTCATAGTACCAGCCCAGGGCTCTAGTTGAAGAAGCTATGCTTATGATATTACATGGGGCATTGCAGTCAGTCATAGGTCTGATGAATGCTGAGTGCAGTGGAACAATGACCTCCATGGACCTAGATGCCATAACTTTGTTTATTACGTTACACAGCATAGAATGATTTCCTCACTACTGTACATGAAATGTAGCAACTTTGTTCTAATTTCCGTCACTGAGATGCATTTAATACATATTTATGCTGTCAATATCTTATCTGACTGGAACTTCATGTGTTCCACTTGTTATGATTTGTGTTTTGGTTACATTTTGTGTTTGTTTTATAACTTCCCCTTTTCTTCTAGTTTGTGTTAGCTCACCCTTGGTATATACAGCGATGGAGCTTGCTCTCCTGCAAAAATATTTATTTTATACATTTAATAACAATTTTTCCATTTTTTTTTGGATACTGATATATTCATTGCTAATAGTTTTAGTTATGATTATTCTCATTTTGAGTTAAGAAGATGAGATTAATTATAATGGTATTGTAAGTTTAGCCCCCCACACAGAATAATTATTTCTAAGTGTCTTTAAGCATATGAGATGAATGCTGCATGCTATCCAAGGAAGAACCTCTGCTATGAGGAACATAATCTTCATTAAAATTGTAAGCTTGCAGAGGAACATGCTTTTCCTTTGTGGTTCCCAGCAAAATGCAGCCAGGTAATTATGAAAGGGAGGAAACAAAGAAGATTGATAACAGTCATATGTTTTCTGTATCTTCCTTATAAAAAAGTACAGTTAGAGCCTTCTTATCATATTTATATACCGTGACATGATTTTACTCTGTAATATTGACAAGACTGATGATGATGTGTCACTGCTTTGTATTTAAATAAGGGGAAACCAAGATTCGATGTAACGGATTCCAAGCTTAACATAAAAAAGGAGCAAATGTGTAATGATGTGGGGTATGGGCTGGTTTTCTGAGAGTTTTTACCCATTTATAATTGATTACCATTTCTGTTTATGAAAGATGAGGTGCTATAGTATTTGATCATTAAAATGGATAAATTCATGGGAATAAGAACATAATAAATTAAGCAAGATGCTGACATTTATAAATGTTTTCTAAATTTGCTTACAGTATATGTGTAAGTATACAGTTAATAAGGCTATCTGTACTGCTATGTGGCTAGACTGTTGTTGTGTCTTTCGGCTTTTCCCGGTTAGGGGTCGCCATAGCGGAACTCCGGTCCGCTAATGATTGGCAGTAGATTTTTACGTGCTGAGTTGCCAGCCCTGATGCACAACCTTCAATGAAAGTACGCCCATTCATGCATGTCTCCACACACAAGACGCTCTAGCTGAGAATCGAACAGGACAATGTCTTACTGTGAGGCGACAATGCTACCGCAGCACCACCACCGCATGTGGCTAGACTAAATACTGCAAAGACGGTTTATGAAATTAGGCACACATAGTTTCAAATAAAGTGCTCAAGTTTTTAGCACACGAATTTTCAGCAAAAGCAAAAATAATGGGAACAAAGTCCAAAAGATCAGGGACAGATTTTAAATATGGCTCTTATAAACTTGAAAAGTTGTTAGAATAATAGGCTTTGCATTAGCTTGCATTTTTTTTGAAGAATATAAAATTTAAAATTCAAATGCCTGTCACTATTTAATGATTCCAGTCCTCAGCGGTTTGCCAGAAATTCACAAATCACGTGACAAATAAACCAAAATATAAGGAAAATCCAGACATTCTCTGAATTTCTGGATAGTTGAGCAGCATCCTTTTAATCAAAAGTCATACAAAAGACATGTTAATATTTACAATAACTATTAATTTTGCATTAGGAGGCATTGTCCACAATTCAAAAATGTGTCACTTTCTTAAAAAAAAACAAAATCATCATTAATTATGTTAATAAATAATTAATTAATTAATATATAGTAGTTTTTTTTTTGTCTCATTACTCTCATTAGGAGGGGTGGTAGCATCTGTAAATCTGCCTATATAAGTTTCCCTATATAATAATAAATTTTTTATTTTTACCACCCCTAGATTTGAAAAATACTAAAACTAAAAAAAAAAAATCTAAAGTAATGCTCCATTCATGTATTAATAACATGCTTAGCTAATGCATTCTTTAAGTCTCTTTTCTTAATATGCGGACACTTTAGTTGCTAAAAATATCAACTTGCTACATTGTCTCTTTTTAATTACTCTAAAATTGTTTTGTTGTGCTATCGCCCCTTTTGTTTATTAACCTAAAAATAATCTTTTTCAGTGCAAATACTTCTACTATATCCTCTATCTTACTTTCTCTTAATAATACTATCTATCTTTAAAATCCATTTCAATCTAAAGAGGGTTTATTTCACCATTCTGCTGCATTTCATTTTGAATATGTGTCTTTTTTGTTGCCTTAACCTAACACTTTCATATGTTAAATTTTTATTATGCTGTCCACTCTTTATTTGTGTTAGTGGAATTTTGAAATTTATGCTCTTCTGTATTGATAATCATTTGGGTTTTGTAATATATTTCACTATTAGGAAATATTAAATGATAAAACCTTTGTAATTACCTTATTGAGTAAGCATAAAACTAAAACCCACCACCATCTTTCATCATATAAAAGTAATAGTCCATCATGTACAAAAGTGAAAGTATCTTTAAGTAAACCTCATATGCCACTAGTTAACCAAATAACTAATGTTAGACATTATCATTGGCAAACCTACATTCAGATATAAAATGGGTTTTAAATTCAAAAGGAATAAAGGAAATGGTAAAAAGTAAAGAAATAAAATTTGATAGAGAAAACAGTGAGAATTTTAGAGGTGTGGTAGATTAGGAAATGTGAAATTTATATTGTTTTCGTAATGTATAAAACTGGCCAACTACAACAGACAAAAAGCAGTGGTTTAGAAAACAGAATTGTGGGCTTAATAAGTTCTTAGTATATATAGCAAGTTACAGTGTGAGCGCTATAAATGAGACAAGACGGATAAAAAGCTAGAAAATGAATTTATGAAAAAGGATATTGTAACAAGAAAAGAGACGAAAGAAAAGAAACGCAAGGGAATATTAATAATGGAATGGAAAGATTACTTTAGATTGTTTATTTTAGAAACAGTATTATCAAGGTGAAGTTTAGAAAACAAAGATTTATTGTTATAAAGGGAAAAATTATGATTTTAACAGATGCTACCACCCTTTGTGGATAAAATGAGTAAGGGGGCATTGGAAGGCGGCATACTAGAATACTTTAATTAATTGGGTTGGATACAGGGAACAGTAATTCTTACATATGAATATTCATATATATTAGTTTAGAATATTTTAATCGCTGCATTATGTTACTCTTATGGAATGAAATTTGTATATTGAACTTATGAATGTTTTGTGTTTGAATCAGATTAAGAAAATGTTTTGGCATTTATAAATTAATAGTGTTAAAATCAATGAAATTATCAGAGAGACAGTTATCATGGTAGGAGGCAATGTTGAATTGATCAGAAAGCGCTTAACCGTAAGATGTTGGTGGATGGCGCTTGTGCATGCTTGAGTTGACTGTTTTTGGAAAACGCTTTTTTTATGTTTTGACGGAATTTGCCAATTTTATAATTTGGTGCAGCAGTTTTTACATACGCCTTTCTGATTCAGTTGTTTGTGCTTGGCTGCATTTCACTTATCATTAATTAATTAAAATCCTTGGTCATGTCTGAGTATATTACTGTAGGTCACCTCATTATTTTATTTTGATAAAAATGTTTGTTTGTTGGTATAATGTGTATTAGTATGATGAGTACAGATGACACAGAAACATAACATTTTATCAGATAATTTCTCCAGTGCAGGCTGTATGACATGAACTTCCTTTGCAGCTGTAAATGAATGCAGCTCTCCTCCTTGCAGAAGTGTCAGTAAACAGGATATGCATGGTTAACATCCCGCACAATAAAACATCATTATACAGATAAAAGCAGGTAATGAGCCAAAACTAGTACATGAAAAGGACAATAAACATGGGAGATCAATTTTTCAATATATATCTATATCTGATCTCTCTCTGTCTTTACACACACACTTGCTGATTAATTATTAAATGACCAGGTCAATGAGAAAACTGTTTTGCAATTCCTGCTATACTGAATGGACATTAGATTTCTGCATGTGATTATTGCAGATGGTGTAGACAATTGTTTATTTGTTCCTCTGTGTTCTCTTGATCTCAGTGTTGATTCTAACAATTTGCAGTAAGTGTTTATGTGCGTGTTTTTGAGAGGTAGAGCAATAAAGGTCAACATTTATAGGAGGTTCTCCCAAGTACTGCTTCCTTTGAGGAAATATTACTTTAGGTGCAATTGGTTCATTAGATATTTGTTCTATAAATGCTTTCAACAACTTCCTCAGTTGTTAAGAAAATGTAGTCACTAAGCTTACTTTATCATCAGATTTCAAAGCAATTCAAAACAAAATTTACATTGGCTCACCAAGGACAGCTGTGTTAAAGATAGGAATCCAACAATAAATAAACTGCTGTTCCTCCATGGGGAGAGACTCTTTTCAATTCCAGGATAAAAATCAACACCAAATGCTTTAATAGAAATAAAATCTCACAAATAAATAAAAGCCATGATGTTGCATCAAATACAATAATGGTCTTTAAAACCAACAATAGGATAAACGCTTTCGGCAAAGCCTTCTTCATATCCTATTGTTAAGAAACACACCCACTTTTTTATTGAGTATCTAACCCAACCAAATCATTTCCTTAGATTCCTGCTTCTTAATATCGGTTTTAAAGGAACCACACCAATAAGTCCGGGGTTCCAATCTGCTCACAGATATGCAATCTATTTAGTCTCTGCCATTTCAGTTTTATTAATTAAATCACCTTCTGTGGCATTAGCTTGGATCCTCTCTATGGATAAAAAGAAAAACTTGTGTCCAGGATGTTTCTGTATATGACTTGCTAAAGCATTAGTTTGTAGGGCCAACCTAATGTCACCGTAGTCACGTAGTATTCTTTCTTTAAGCTATTAGTTTTTCCTATGTAGAACACTGTACAGCTGTCACATGCCAATGATTTGATTGGGTTAGATACTCAATAAAAAAGTGTGTTTCTTAACAATAGGATCTGAAGAAGGCTTTGCTGAAACTGCTTATCCTATTGCTGATTTAGAGAGTATAATTGTATTTGATGCCAAGTTGTGACTTTTATTTGTTTATTTGTGAGATTTTATTCCTATTAAAGCATTTGGTGTTTTTTTATCCTGGAATTGAAATAGTCTCTCCCTGTGGAGGAACAGCAGTTTATTTCTTGTTAGCATCAGATTTAGCCACTTAGTTTACTTTATCATCTGTATTTCCAAATTCATTCCTATAGACAGTCTGTTATTATGGAGTGGATTCAAAAAAAGACCTGGGACAATACTGAAGACCAACTTCATTGATACATATCCATGTTGCCCCAAAATCAAGATGTAGTTGTACTCCTGTACACATAATGGGGAAAAAAGGTAGAAGGGCTCAAAGCTCTATGAAGTTCAGTCCTTGATCACTGTCACCCTGTAGAGCTGGAACCACCAAAATGAGATGATATGATTCCAGAACATGCAAAGTCGATGAACTACATTACCTATGTAAGGAGGTTTCTGATACTACCCAAAGCACTCCACATGCATTCTGACTCCATCCAAGTAGTACAGCATGTATAAATGTTGTCTGCCAGATACTGAAGACCTGCCAGCCTTTGTAGTGCTAGATGGAGGAAAGTGGGAGGAGTATAGCCCGCAAACAGGACCAAGGACAGCAACGATCTGAAGCATCAGTGACTGGCTGCTGCAGGGAGATCTGATATCTAATGACAGATCTACAGAAGAACTAGTATATATATATATATATATATATATATATATATATATAGATGATAGTGTGGGGAGACAAAGGTGTCATGATAATCGCAATGAACCACACTGTACAAGTTTACAATGGGAAATGTGGTGGGTAGAAAAGTAAAAGCTGTATGGTTTGGCAGGGAGTATGGCGATATATATACATACATTCAGTTGATGTTCATCATGTTTCACTGTTGCAGTCATTACACTTGGGTTATCCTGCTGGCAGGCTACCCTCAGTCGTCCTGAATTCCAAAGTCTAGGTCCAGCGTTGGTTGCTGTCGCCTCTTCCCTGATGTCAGTGCGTCAGGGTATAAAAGATGCAGCCGACTCCATTTTCTCCAGTCTTTCTTGCCGCGCGGTGCCCTTAGCAAAAGCAGTTCACAAGTGCCGGTCGGCCGACTCCTGAGATTTTCAAAATCGAATTTCAGATCCGAAGTCTTCATTAAAGCTAAGTACCCCGTTGGGGAAACTTTTTTTCTTGCTCCAGTCCGATGTCAGAAAAAGTTAACGATTGTATTTCTTGTGGGAAGCAAATACCTCATAAGGATTTTCACTCTTATTGAATTCCTTTCCTAGGCCCTGACCACGACGTTGCTTGTTGTCGATTTTGTGCTAGATTTAACTAACACACTATTAAGCGTCGGTCCGATTTTGCATTTCATTACTTCAGCCATAGATTCAATTATACAATGCTGTTGGAACAACTGATGACCGGAGTTTCTAAAAAATGCAAGGACAAAGACAAGGACAGGCATCCGAGGTCCAAAACCGATGATGAGGCTTCCGCTAAGCTAGTCGTCAGTTTGCCGGTTCTCAGTGAGGTGCATTCGCAGCCCCTGATGCCCACTACCTCAGAGCCACAGGCCGCTTCCGACTCCCACGTGGAGCCGACTGTGCCTCTGGAAGCTCAAGGTATTGGATCCTCGGAAACAATTCCCTCAGATGGGTCTGGAGCCGCTGTGCAGGCATCGGCTTTTGAGGGTGTTTTAAGACCAACTCAGTTGTATGTAAAGCCATCTTCAGCTACTAAATCAAAGACTAAAGCAGCTCTAAAGACAAAGAAACAAGTACAGCTTTCTCCAGGACAGGCTTCCATGCCTAAAAACAGATGCTCAAAATGGCCGAAGACCTTATTACTTTGATCAGTGGTTCCCATCCCCCTCCTGATAAGAGGCCTAGGCAAGAGACAGAATATGAATCTTCAGATCAGGTTTCCATTTCCTCTGATTCCTCCTCCGATCAAGAATACTCTCTTCCTTCCTATGAGGATTCTGATGCTGAAGAATCTATTCCTTCAGCTTCTCCTTCTGAAGATTTCTCCTTTGGGGAAACCCTGCATACCATGAGGGAGCACTTTCATTGGGAGAGCCAGGACTACTCAGAATCTAAGAAAAGGCTCAGAGATTTTCTTTTACTTCCTCAGCACAGGCCCATTGCTATTCCCCCCTGTTCTGGACATTGTAGATGATGTTTTTTCAAAGTCTGGCCTGTCTCCAGACTCTATACCCCCTGCACCGGTTAAACCAGACAGATACTACAGGGTCCCAGATTCCCATACATTTCTATATAAAAACCCTGCTGCAGACTCAGAAACCATATCTCAGGGTCCTAAGGGAGTCAAAGCTTCCACTGCTAAAAACCCTGTCCCCTCTGATAGAGATTCAAGGGCACTGGACAGATGGGGGAAAAAAGTTTACACTTCTGCTACTTTGGCTGTAAGGGCCTTAAATTGTCAATTTCATATGCTTAAATATCAGCAATACCTAATGTCACTATTAAAACAGAAAATGTTGACTAACTCTGAATGTCCAGAGAACAAGGAAATGCAGGATTTATTGCATGCAGCTGAACAAGTGGGAAAACATACTTTGCAATGTGGTTTTGATTCTTGGAGGCCTCTTGTAGGGCTGCTGTAATGGGTTCTTTGATTAGGAGGCATGCTTTGTTAAAGGAACAGAATCTGCCTGATCATGTTAAAGCAAAATGATTAGATGCTCCATTACAGCATGACACTTTGTTTGGTGTTAAGGCAGAAGAGGTGTTGAAGAAAATGGAGGATAACACGAAATATATGCAGACAGTTAAGGATTTCTTACAGGTACAGCCACCCAGATTTAGCAGGAAATGGCCTTCAAAAAAATTGGTCCTTTCCAGTGTCAGACAGGTCACAAAGAGGCAGGTACAGACGCCCTAGAGGCAGATCCCAGCCCCAAGGCTCATACAGGCCTAAACAATGGGGTGCTTCTACCTCCAAAAGCAGAGAAGACAAATCTCAGCCTTATAGGAAAAAGTCCCAATGACTATCCTCTACCAGTACCAAGCACCTACCTTTTGGAAGCTCCCTTAGGGGGACAACTAGCACTTTTTTCCACAAAACTGGCACATGATCACCCAGGACAAATGGGTCTTGAAGATAGTGTCTCAGGGCTACAGGTTCCACTTTCACACCCTGCCAAAGGCAAGAGGCATGCCAGACCTGCCACACAATCAATGGGCAGAGGCACAAAAGCAAGTTTCATCCCTCATGGACATGGGGGCCATTCAGCGAGTACCACTACAGTAGCAGGGACAAGGATTTTACTCACGACTTTTCTTGGAACCCAGAAAGGACAAAGCCTAAAGAGCAATACTGGACCTGTCTATTCTAAACACTTTTCTGGACGTTCCAAAATTCAAAATGTTGACTCTGCAGCAGCTTCTGCCCATGCTAGGCAAGAAGGCTTGGCTTGTAACTTTGGACCTAAAAGAGGCATACCTGCATGTCCCAATCAGACAATCTTGCAAAAGATACCTCAGATTCATAGCTGGCTCAATGCACTACCAATTCTCTGCTCTGCCCTTTGGCTTATCTACTGCGCCCAGGGTCTTCACAAAATGCCTGGCACCAGTAATTGCTTTTTGCAGACAAAGAGGAATTCAAATATATTCCTACTTGGATGACTGCCTTATTCAAGCAGAGAACAAGGACATTTTACTAAAACATCTGGCATTTGTAAAAAGACTGCTAATTTGCCTAGGGTACACAGTAAACGAAAAGAAATCAAAACTAGTACCCTCTCAAGAGATAATATTCCTGGGTGCAAGCTTAAATGCAACTGCCCAGATGGCTTATCTCATGCCAGACAAACAAAGGCAACTGACTTCTTACTTTGAAATGTTGTTATCTGCAAGAAAAAATCTGCAGGCTTTGGGCTTCATGGCATCCTGCATTCTGTTAATTCCATATGCAAGACTGCATATGCGGAAACTACAATGGTATCTAAAAAGTGTTTGGACTCAACATTGCCACAGCCTGGAAACATTAATTACACTCATTCCCTGCCTGCAACAGGAGTTTCGATGGTGGGCACAGGCCTGTCACCACAGCAAGGGACAGCCTTTCACTTTACCCACTGCCAGGCAGACAATAACAACAGATGCATCAGATTATACCTGGGGGGCCCACATGGCAGGAAAATATATTCAGAGCACATGGCCCACGAGCCAAATGCATCTTCATATCAATCTAAAAGAAATGCTGGCTGTCCAGAATGCCCTGACAGCTTTCAAGGATCTGCTTCAACCAGGGCAACTGCTGATAAAGACGGACAATACTACAGTCATGTGGTACATAAACAAGCAGGGAGGCACACATTCCTACCCCCTCTGCAGACAAGCCATGATTTTGTGGAACACAGCACTGACTTATCAAGTACATCTGCAAGCACAATTCCTGCCAGAAAAAACAAATACTCTGGCAGATGAACTAAGCATAAACCTCATGGATCCTCACAAGTGGAAACTAGATCCACAAATCTTCAGCATAATAACAAGGAAATGGGGATGCCCAGACATAGATCTATTTGCCTCACAACTGCCAACTACAGAGATTCTGCACAAGGACTTATCACAACCAAGCATGGAAAGTGGATGCTCTAATATTCAGCTGGAAAAACCTTACAGTATATGCCTTTCCTCCCCAAGGTACTCCTAAAGATCAGACAAGAGAAGCCAAAAATGATCCTGATTGCCCCAGACTGGCCACGCCAGCACTGGTACCCAATCCTAAAGAGCTTGTCTCAAGGCCCAGCCTGAACATTGCCTCAAATTCCTCATTTACTGACCCAACAGAACAATCAGATACTGCACAGCAAGCTCAAAACCCTAAATCTGGCTGCATGGCGGATAATGTAACCATTCAGAACACACCTCTCTCCAAAGCAGTTATGGATGTTATTCTGGAGGCCAGGAGGTCCAGCACCAGAAAATCATATGGAGAAAAGTGGAAGAGATTCTGTGCTTGGAACCAGGATCAAGGAATTGACATGCTTGTACCAAATATTCCTCAGATTTTGCAATACCTAACTGAGATGTTGGACAAAGGCCCATCCTTTTTATCGATTAAAATTCATGCCTCTGCCATTTCAGCTCATTACAATATGGACCCACCTATTTTTTTCACATCCACTACTAAGGCAGTACCTCAGAGGGGCCAAAAACATAAGACCCCCAAGAAAAGCACCAATACCTACATGGGACCTCAATTTTGTCTTGGAAAAACTCAGACTGCCTCCTTTTGAGCCAGCCAATTCAGCTGAGATAAAATTCTTATCATGGAAAACAGCTCTGCTCTTAGCAATAACTTCAGCAAGAAGAGTCTCAGAGTTACAGGCAGTAATGGTGGTTGAACCTTTTATAATTTTCCATCCAGACAGGGTTTCCCTGAGGACAAACCCAACATTTATGCCTAAGGTAGTGTCCAGTGTGGCTCTTAATCAAACAATTAATTTGCCTACCTTTTATCCTAACTCACAGAATAAGGGGGAGAGACTTCTACATTCTTTGGACATACACAGACAGCTAAGCTTCTACTAGGAAAAAACTAAAGCTTTCAGAAAATCTGAGCAACTATTAGTGGCATATGCTACAGGATCTCAAGGAAAAGCTATCTCAAAGCAGACTATTTCCAAATGGATAGCCCACTGCATTTATTTCTGCTATTCTCTACATGGCAAATCAGTGCCTAAGGGCATCAGGCCACACTCAACCAGAGCAGCAGCTACTTCAGCAGCCTTCCTCAGGGGAGTACCAACTAAGGATATTTTGGAGGCTGCAACTTGGACTTCAGTGCACACTTTTACAAATCACTACCACTTACCTCTTTACTCTAAATCCAGAGCAGGCTTTGCCACTGCAGTTCTGCAGGGCCTCATAGCCACTCCTAATTCTATTTATGCCCAGCCACCCAATCTCAGCTTTGGGATTCAACCTAAGTGTAACAGTGAAACACGATGAACATAGTACAGTTGTGTACCTACCATAAATGTAGATGTTCGAGTGTATTCACTGTTGCAGTCCAGGTTACCCACCCACCATCCCCCTTTCTTTGCTGGGACTTATCTGTACTTCTCTATACTATACAACCTATGTGGTGTATTTGCTTGTTGATGAAGATTATGTTTTATTTTACTGCATGCTTTTTTATTGGCATAATTTGTAAGCCTACACTTCTAGGGGCACCTGACATCTGGGGCAAGAAAAACTGAAGAAAATGGCGTTGGCTGCATCTTTTATACCCCTGGTGCACTGACGTCAGGGAAGAGGTGACAGTAACCGATGCCGGACCAGGACTTTGGAATTCAGGCCGACTGCGGGTAGCCTGCCAGCAAGATAACCCAAGTGTAATGACTGCAACAGTGAATACACTCGAACATCTACATTTATGGTAGGTACACAACTGTACATTTTTAGGCTGTAGTGAGTTACAGAACCATGATAGACAACAAGATACAATGTTTATCATTGCAGCATACACACATGCAAACAGGCTGCACCCTTGCACATAATTAGTTTGGAATATATTGTCCTGGCTAATGTGGCATACCTGTACCTAACATTGCAGGTGCTAGAAGGGCTATTTATAATGGAGACTCTTTACTATAAAGCCACCCTCTCCATGCTGAAAATGTTTTGAAGTCTGTCTATGATTTTGCAGGTATGTTACATATTATACAAACTGCACACACTGTAAGAGATATCTTCAGATTTTAAACTTAAATATTTTTGAGGCACAATGTACTTGGAAGTAGACATTAATTAGTTGCTAAGGAGGAGTGAGCTTAAATATTTATTTATTTTTATTTTATTTTACATTTCTTTTCCAGGATAGTCCAACTAGATATATGTCCATTTTCAGTGGAGGACTGGGGAGAAAAGCTCCAAATAGACACAATTACATAGATAACATTAGAAAGTATAAAACAAAGTATAAATTAAATTAAATTAAATTATATAGACGGAGAAGTTCACAAATGCTATCCCAGCTTGATATAGTTATACTTATAAATTGCAATGAAAGCTCATGACTCAAGAAATACACTTTCAGTTAATGTAAGTGGATTAAACATTATTTAATTTACTACTCGGAAGATGTTGATTATTAACACCTTTGTAGTATGACATCATGCAAGTGTAACAGTGTTCTATGTCCAGGAAAATATACAAGTTAGAGTGCTGTGGACTACGAATGATGGTTAGAACAACAACTGATTGAATTATCTGAAATTTAAAACAATATAAAATAAATATCAATCTTGTCTCAATTTCTCTTGGGACACAAGTAAGTAGAAACTATAAACTGATGACACACAACATGTTAATTTCTTTCTTTTTATTATTAATAGCTAATTATGTGTCAGAAAATATACAGATACTTGGGTGGAGGGAGAGCAGATCACTTCCTACAGAAGTGTGTGTATGTTTATTTTTTTCCAAAATGAGGGTCAAAGAGTTTATTTACTGATAAGAAAGGGGTATGTGTAAAGGAAGAAGTCAATTGAATAGAATTACATAAATGATAGAATAATTAATACACTGGAGTACTTTACCTGAAAGGATGCATGCATTTTAAATACTCTAGTATGTAGGTGGTATAGAATTACAAAACAGAGCAGGATGAGGAATATTTTGGAATGGTCTCTGCAGAGTTTCAGAGAGGACTTGGAGAACTGTTAAATAGAAGCCAGGCTTTATTACTTGTGTTAATAATGTTATAAGCCTAGTATTTTCAGTCATTTCTTTTCATTAAAATAATATTCTGTTAAAGCCAACTTTCATATGAACTGCACAGTCAATAATCACCATTTATATAGAATTACAGCTCTAGAATGGTAACTCAGAAATGCTGAGGGTAAAATAAAATCATATGAAATGCCTCCATGTTTATTTAAGAGTTCACACTGCAAAGTTATCTCCATAAGTCTGGGTATTTAAAGTCAGGAATGACATGGAGATTTCTGTCATATAATTAGAGGGCTGCTTATCAACATGGGGACAAACCTACTGAAATATACTGGAATCATTACATTCAGATTTAGCATAAAATGTTGAATATTCATATTGTATGCAGCAATTGTCACATATGAGACTTGCCTGACAGTTTAATGTTAGATATAAGCAAAATATAGATTCATAAGGAGCAGCTGACAGGAAAGCAAATTATACATTTTGTAAGTCAAAAAATGTTTGCATCTGGTGATGAATTGATTCATTTTGAGTGACAAGTTTTTACTTATAACATGAAAGCTATTTCAGACTTGATACCTGGCATAACAGTTTTTCTCTGATGTAAAATGAATGGAGAACATGAGTGCAGCAAAGGAAAGTGAAATCTATGAAAAGCAATGCTTATTTGCTTTGGTAATATATTTTTTTCATTAAACTGTTTTTGGTTTCTGGCAACTTTGGGTCATCTTTTGTTCTGCTGATCTAGTGGGATTGTTATGTGTTTTGTGGCGAGGGGAAATTTAATATTCCTCTTTTCCTCCCCTTATTCTTCCAACAAAAAGCAAAGGTAGGCATGTGCTAAATAAATGTCTCTGAAAAGGAATAGGTAACCAGATATAAATCTGCAGCAGCATTATATTCAGAGCGAGCATTTTATTTAATCTATGAGACCTTTAAATAAATCTTTGGGAATCCCATACAAGGAAATGTAAGTTGTATATAGTAAATAAAAATTGTGCAGGAATGCTACCAATTTTCAACTTGACATTAACCAGTTATGTCTGGTTCAGCTCCATATCTCGCTAAGTGCTGAGGCATTGTAGAACTTGTTCCAATTGTCCACCTTTTTTTTCTTTTAAGCAAAGCTAGGCAGTCAATGCCAATCATGAACTATGTATAATCATACTCATCCACTGATTGGCTGCAGTCAGCACCTCCTCCTTACCTCTTCCATACTGTGTGCTGGTGATGATAGAGAGGCTGTGTGCTCCAGCAAAAAAGCCACTGGCAACTGTTGGGCTCCATAGCAATGTTAATAAACATGGAGACAAGTAGCAATGTGGGAAAACATCATTCCACTGCTCCACATGTCAACCTCTTGGGGGAACACACAACAATTGTAGATCAATGAATGGATTACAGAGGCATTAGAGGTACAATATTCTTCAGATTAATGAGTCAACTGCAAAGAATCAGCAAAACAAATGCTTGTGGTTTGAAGTGTAATGTGAGGCTTGAAGGTAATTTTAAATAGGGATACAGAGGACCCCAATACACATAAGACAAATTGACAGCCATTACGGTTTCTAATCTAAGATCAAGGATCAACTGAAATCAAGAAAAATCTGCAGTGGCTCAATTATACCCACATAATCCTATACCACCATCATTTATGTTAGCTGACTGTCAATATTGATAATAACCAACTGAATGATATATCTTTTAGTACTAAATATGTACTATCCATACAGAGTACAGTAAATTCCACTTTGTAAATATATAGATATAATGTAAATATTTGTGTTAGGATACTTGTAACTCTTGCAAGTATCCATGTTAAAATATTTGTAACTCTTGTTAATATACATGGACAGCAATATGATTACAGATTTGCAGTTTGTAATATTCCAAAAGAAACCATGTGGACCTCATCATTAATTTGTTGTATGTACTGTTATTTCTGAGTTTTTCTCCCTGGGCCACTACTGAAAATGGGCAGACACTATCCAGTTAAAACTTCTCAGTAAACAGAGACGATAAATAAAAATAGCAGGCACACAGTCTTTTTTTGTCAAGCTATAAAATGCTTCGTATCTGAAAAGACACAGTTGTAACTGTCATGATGTGTGGAATTTCTTTTGGGTGACACTTGGTTAAGTAGTGTGTTATGGTTAGTTATGTAATGTGGTATGGTGCAGTGCTGATCTACTTTACTACATAGCTTTCTTAGCTGTAATGTGAAATATACCGGTCATTAACAGTGAATCTTATGTCAGTAGTGTACTATATTTAGTTTTGGGGAATTATGGAAAGGGCAATAGAAAAATGTTTGGTAGTTGGGATCAGTCTTTGCTACTAATAAGCTGAAATAAGATAAATTGGGGAAGCCATTTATAAAAATAGTCATGAGACAGCAAAACTACTACATATTATGGGGATGGAAGAGCGGTCTGCTAAAGTAGATTTAGTTTTTTTTAATTAATAACTCAAGCCCTAAAATTACTTCTGTTTGTTAATAAGTAAGAATTTTCTATGATAGCATGTGTGTATGTATTTGTTTCTGTGAAGATGCTGAAACATTTTAGACAGAATATCTATACACCTATCTATCTACCCACCTGTCTCTGTCTCTCTTTATCTGTCTGTTTAGGTATTCACTTGGTGACAGTGCATCAGTCAGAAAGTAATTATTTTAGGTGGGATTGTTTGTGTCTGAAGAACAAAATACTTTCCAGAAAAAATAGTCACAGATTGTATTTATTGTCATTTTTTGGCACTTGTTTACAGTGAAATGTGATAAAAATATGAGAAAGATATCATAACCCTTTGCTTGAAAATTTCTGCAAGCTGGTGACATACAAAGGGAAATAGTATATCAAATTTTGTTTATCCTTCATAGATTCATACTAGGCTGCCTTTGTGGGTCATTTTAAGCCTAGTCAATCACCCCACATGATATTCAAAGCCTGTACCTTGTGTTTGTAAGTTAAACACCTTAACCATTATGTCAGCCTTCTACCACCTCCATCTTACAGGGCAAACTATGTTTTAAAGGGGCTAAAGTACTTAACAGAAAACATTTATTATCTCACTCACGTTCAGAACAGGCATTTTATTCTGAGGTATTTTTGAGGAAAATGTCTGAAATTAAACTCACTGGGCCAGTTTCAGTACAAAATAAGTTAAAATAGTTTCTGTAATTGCTACATTAGACATGTACAATCTCAGAATGAGTTTAAGGAGTTCTGGATATAGAGTAAGAGCCTGTGTGAGAAAAAAATATATATATTTTTTGCTAGATAACTCTAGTCCTGCAGCCATTCCTGTCACCTGGTCATAGTTAAATGTTTGGAATTTTTTTGACCATGAATATGTGTGTGTGGGCGTGTGCACACAGTTCCCCTTCATATGATCGAATTTTTCTGAACTCGAAAGTCATAAACTCGAAACCAGAATCTGGAATTTAAAGAAACTCGAACATATGAAAGGGACAAAAAAAAAGTAACACCTTTCAAATTTTTTCACAGGGGGGCTTCGCCCCCACCTGCACTCCCCACATGGGGGGCAGTGCCCCCCCCACATCCCCTCTACTTAAATATATTTGCACTGCGATCGCACTGTAGTGAAGGAAAGGGAAATCTCCCATTCCGTGCTATACGCGTAAGCGCAAAACAGAAGATTTTCCATTCCTCCGCTATAGTGCTGTCACGGCACATTCAGATTTAAACTGCTAGGGTACAGGGGACCTGGCCCCCTGCAATAAGATAATTTAACTTTTTATTTTTTTAAACCTAAGGCTCCCATTCGCAATTTTGAGTGAATGGAAGTTTGAGATTCTGGTCTCGAGATTATGAATTTCGAGCTTCCATCTATTCGATCTTGTGAAAGGGAACCGTGCACACACGCAGTACTTTAAGCAGAATTTCTTTCACTTGCTATATAATGATAATCACAGGTGTCCCAAATTATTTTGGGGGTATGGAGGTATATGGGACGGTCTCTGTGCAATAGCTGAAATATTTCCTAGGAAAAAAATATCCCATCATTTTTATATGTAGAAAGTTTAATTGGCAGTTTGGGGTGTACCCCCTCAGAAAACATTTATTTTACAGGCAAACTGTGTGTGGAAGGAGTAGAAATACTTTTCAGAAAAAGATCACTTCTGTTTTTGTAGGCAAATGTTATTTGTTCAGAACCAAAGAAGGTGCAATATTATCAGACAGGACTTCTTCAGGTGGGACACTTTATGTTGGAAATGGGTAAAAATCTGCTTATGACAATAAAAATGTAGAAAATAACAGACTAGAGTAAAGAGGTTTAAAATATAGGCTTTTGTTAATTTAACTTCAAAATGTATAAATGATGGCTCTAACATCATTTATTGCACAAGAATAGAGTAATGGGATCTCAAAATATTTTAATTATAATACTGTTGGTATAATTTATCTAGCAACAGAAAAAAAAATAAAGACCAGCACTCTCCAAACCCAGTACAGTAATGTATTCTTTATTTAGTCAGTTTAAAAAACATATACCAGTTTCAACAACAGTCTTCTTCAGTTGTTGTTGTGTCTTTCGGCTTTTCCCGGTTAGGGGTCGCCCAGCAGAACTCCGGTCCACTAATGATTGGCAGTAGATTTTTATGTGCCGAGTTGCCAGCCCTAACGCACAACCTTCAACGAAGGTACGCCCATTCATGCATGTCTCCAGACAGAAGAAGATCTAACTGAGAATCAAACGGGACGTCTTACTGTCAGGCGACAGCGCTACCGCAGCACCACCACCACAGTAATAAAATTGAAATGTTCAGCAGTTTCTTATCACTTTCTTGAAGATGACCTCATAATTCCTTGGACTTGAGGCTGTTGCTGAAACTAGTATATGGGTTTTAAACTGACTAAATAAACAATGAATCATTGGAATGAGTTTGGAGAGCACTGGCCTTTGTTTTTTCCTGTTGCTGGTTGCTTTTTGCCATGCACTTTTACATACCTTGCAACTTGCTGCTGTTGTATAATTTATCTAGCTCACTGTCTAAGTTGTGACAGCTTCAATGTAGGCAAGACCACTAGGAGGCTGACATAGTGCATATGTCAACATTTATATTCTATTAAAACATATGAAACAAATAGTACTTTAAACAAACATTTCATTTATTGTGACAAAGATTTATTTTTCTGTATTAGAATTTGTGGAATTTAATATGAAGGGAGCAGATTTTGACGCATTGCTTGAATATATATAATGCCTGGGACTGGTCACTGTCTATTTTCTGATGAAATTGGATACTTCACAAGATGAAAGTGCTCAACTATTTTAATTTTTTGAATTTTTATTAAGAAGGTTTTTGGATATTTTCATTGGATGACATGGCTGTGCATTTGCTTTTGTTTTATTTGATATTTACTAATGCTGGTGGATCTGTTGAGTTTTTTATTTGTTTGTTGAAAGTATAGAATATGTCTATAAGTTAGGCTGGGATAAATCATCACCCTGGTGTCAATGACATAGTCAGTATTAAGATTGCCTGAAAGATGAGTTAAATATTTTTTATTGGTTAACTGATGATTACATAACTTTTTTTAAGTAGTGTTTGTGGTGAGATATTTTAGTTCTGACGAGATAGTGCTAAACTGATTAACAGCATTGTTTCACTGCTTTGTCTTTGGAGGTTTTTTAATATATTTTTTTACCCTAAAAAAGTTTTAGTTTTTATTTGTATTAATGCTTTCTAATGTATTCTCAATGAAATGCAATGCATCCTTTTGGAATCACAGAGGGTTATTTACTGGGGGCAATTTGTGTGGAAGAGGAGTTCAAATAACTTTATTTTTCAGCATTCTAAGATCAGGTGCATATAATGTCAAGTTATAACATTATTTTTCTGAATTTGATATCTGAACTCTAAACTGTACAATGTGACATGCTTTCGCAATCCAGCTGAAGTAGATTAATATCTGTAGGATTAAGAAACTGGCCATAGTTTGAGCATATTATTAGTCTGAAACCATTTGTGTCATAGTGTTGACAAACTATCTTCTTTGTCACGCACATCTAATTCATGAATAGGAAAATGAACCTATCTAGTTATGACCACAGTTTATTTTTTTTTCTGTAAAGTAAATCTTATTTGATTATCCTTTTGTATATAGCATGCTTTTCATCCCTAATCCATCTATAAATCAAATCTACTTCCTGATTTATTGCTCTGAATTAAAATTTGAATGTATATAATCTTTGTATACAGTAATATCATGGCACTAACATCAAATCTCAAATACATACCTGGAAAGGATTGTGGTACCTTTAACCATTTTTTGAGGTGCTGAAATAGAAGAAGCATAAACTCTGCAGCTCCAACCTCCCCACTCTTTCTACATAAAAAGGATTATTGATACTAAGGTTTATTTGCTAATCTCTTTTGATAGTTGATCAACAGCAACTTTTGTTGAGGTGTACCATCTCTTGAAAAATTTATTTTCTGAATTTTATTAAGGCTTGATTTCTTTGGGTCTTTCAGCATCCTCTCAAATTGGAATGAAGATCCAGGCCACTGCAGGTAGTCATAGCTTCATTGAAAATCTCTTATTCTTAACTATTTTCTTTATTTCATATCAGAATGCACACCTTCACTGCATTCAGAGATAAATACACACCCTTCATCTGTGAATTATCTTAACACTGAACAAGAAACTAAATACATCACAAAGATTATCTACATGTGCAGTTCTGCCACAGATCTTGCTCCTCACTTGAGAGGCATTAAATTGCTCAGTATTAAATGAATCAAAGAAAGGATGCAAAATAATATCATGTAGAAAGTCAGCAAGCAGCTTTGTCTGTCTTCTCTACTTCTCTTGAATCACATCTGAGTCGTCATTACATTAATTTGGAACAATATGTTCTATGATTCTGAACAGATTAAATAAACTCAACCTGGGCACATATGATAAAATTAAAGGAGTTTCTAGAACCATCCATTGTTAAATTTATTTAGACATTACAAAAAAATCAAAGAACAGGGTATACAGGTTGCCTTTCTTAACTGATAGTAGCAAAGACTGATCCCAACTACCAAACATTTTTCTATTGCCCTTTCCATAATTCCCCAAAACTAAATATAGTACACTACTGACGTAAGATTCACTGTTAATGACCAATATATTTCACATTAGTTGTGTATTAAAGTAGATCAGCATTGCACTATACCACATTACATAACTAACCATAACACACTACTTAACCAAGTGTCACCCAAAAGAAATGAAGTCATTTATTTGCCACACATCATGACAGTTACAACTGTGCCTTTTCAGATACAAAGCATTTTATAGCTTGACAAAAAAAGACTGTGTGCCTGCTATTTTTATTTATCATCTCTGTTTACTGAGAAGTTTTAACTGGATAGTGTCTGCCCATTTTCAGTAGTGGCCCAGGGAGAAAAACTCAGAAATAACAGTACATACAAGAAATTAATGATGAGGTCCACACGGTTTCTTTTGGAATATTACAAACTGCAAATCTGTAATCATATTGCTGTCCATGTATATTAACAAGAGTTACAAATATTTTAACATGGATATTTGCAAGAGTTACAAGTATCATAACACAAATATTTACATTATATCTATATATTTACAAAGTGGAATTTATTGCACTCTGTATGGATAGTGCATATTTAGTACTGAAAGATATATCATTCAGTTGGTTATTATCAATATTGACATTGTCATGCATTCCTTGAATGTAAATAAGGAATGTGTTACACATCTGGTACGGCTGTTTCTGCCCGTACATAGATTACAGCTGCAGCGGCTAGGTTTTTCAGCCGTATTGCACTATGGCAAAGTGCCACTGCAGCCATTTGGGTATGGCAATGTAGCTCGCAGGGAATTGTCTTGCGGTCTCGAGATTATGAATTTTGAGCTTCCATCCATTCGATCTTGTGAAGGGGAACCGTGCACACATGCAGTACTTTAAGCAGAATTTCTTTCACTTGCTATATAATAATAATCACAGGTGTCCCAAATTATTTTGGGGGGGGGTATGGAGGTATATGGGACGGTCTCTGCGCAATAGCTGAAATATTTCCTAGGAAAAAAAATATCCCATCATTTTTATATGTAGCAAGTTTAATTGGCAGTTTGGGGTGTACCCCCTCAGCAAACATTTATTTTACAGGCAAACTGTGTGTGGAAGGAGTAGAAATACTTTTCAGAAAAAGATAACTTCTGTTTTTGTAGGCAAATGTTATTTGTTCAGAACCAAAGAAGTTGCAATATTATCAGACAGGACTTCTTCAGGTGGGACACTTTATGTCAGAAATGGGTAAAAATCTGCTTATGACAATAAAAATGTAGAAAATAACAGACTAGAGTAAAAAAAAATAATTCAGAGGTTTAGAATAGGCTTTTGTTAATTTAAGTGCAAAATGTATAAATGATGGCTCTAACATCATTTATTGCACAAGAATAGAGTAATGGGATCTCAAAATATTTTAATTATAATACTGTTGGTATAATTTATTTAGCAACAGAAAAAGAAAATACAGACCAGCACTCTCCAAACCCAATACAGTAATTTATTCTTTATTTAGTCAGTTTAAAAAACATATACCAGTTTCAGCAACAGTCTTCTTCAGTATGGTAATAAAATTGAAATGTTCAGCAGTTTCTTATCACTTCCTTAAAGATGACCTCACAATTCCTTGGACTTGAGGCTGTTGCTGAAACTAGTATATGGGTTTTAAACTGACTAAATAAACAATGAATCATTGGAATGAGTTTGGAGAGCACTGGCCTTTGTTTTTTCCTGTTGCTGGTTGCTTTTTGCCATGCACTTTTACCTACCATGCGAATTGCTGCTGTTGTATAATTTATCTAGCTCACTGTCTAAGCTGTGACAGCTTCTATGTAGGCAAGACCACTAGGAGGCTGACATAGTGCATATGTCAACATTTATATTCTATTACAACATATGAAACAAATAGTACTTTAAACAAACATTTAATTTATTGTGACAATTCTAAGATTTTTTTTCTGTATTAGAATTTGTGGAATTTAATATGAAGGGAGCAGATTTTGATGCATTGCTTGAATATATATATAATGTCTGGGACTGGTCACTGTCTATTTTCTGATGAAATTGGATACTTCACAAGATGAAAGTGCTCAACTATTTTAATTTTTTGAATTTTTATTGAGAAGGTTTTTGGATATCTTCATTGGATGACATGGCTGTGCATTTGCTTTTGTTTTATTTGATTTTTACTAATGCTGGTGGATTTGTTGTGGTTTTTATTTGTTTGTTGAAAGTATAGAATATGTCTGTAGGTTAGGCTGGGATAAGTCATCACCCTGGTGCCAGTGACATAGTATTAAGATTGCCTGAAAGATAAGTTAAATATTTTTTATTGGTTAACTGATGATAACATAACTTTCTTTTATGTAGTGCTTGTGGTGAGATATTTTAGTTCTGAAGAAGTCTGCTAGTATTCTGACGAGATAGTGCTAAACTGATTAACAGCATTGTTTCACTGCTTTGTTTTTGGAGGTTTTTTAATATATTTTTTTACACTAAAAAAGTTTTAGTTTTTATTTGTATTAATGCTTTCTAATGTATTCACAATGAAATGCAATGCATCCTTTTGGAATCACAGAGTTATTTACTGTGGGCAATTTGTGTGGAAGAGGAGTTGAAATAACTTTATTTTTCAGCATTCTAAGATCAGGTGCATATAATGTCATGTTATAACATTATTTTTCTGAATTTGATATCTGAACTCTAAACTGTACAATGTGACATACTTTCACAATCCAGCTGAAGTAGATTAGTATCTGTAGGATTAAGAAACTGGCCATAGTTGGAGCATATTATTGGTCTGAAACTATTTCTGTCATAGTGTTTACAAACTATCTTCTTTGTCACGCACATCTAATTCTTGAATATGAAAATGAACCTATCTAGTTATGACCACAGTTTATTTAATTTTTTTTTCTGTAAAGTAAATCTTATTTGATCATCCTTTTGTATATAGCATGCTTTTCATCCCTAATCCATCTATAAATCAAATCTACTTCCTGATTTATTGCTCTAAATTAAAATTTGAATGTATATAATCTTTGTATACAGTAATATCATAGCACTAACATCAAATCTCAAATACATACCTGGAAAGGATTGTGGTACCTTTAACCATTTTTTGAGGTACTGAAATAGAAGCAACATAAACTCTGCAGCTGCAACCTCACCACTCTTTCTACATAAAAAGGATTCTTGATACTAAGGTTTATTTGCTAATCTCTTTTGATAGTTGATCAACAGCAACTTTTGTTGAGGTGTACCATCTCTTGAAAAATGTATTTTCTGAATTTTATTAAGGCTTGATTTCTTTGGGTCTTTCAGCATCCTCTCAAATTGGAATGAAGATCCAGGCCACTGCAGGTAGTCATAGCTTCATTGAAAATCTTTTATTCTTAACTATTTTCTTTATTTCATATCAGAATGCATACCTTCACTGCATTCAGAGAGAAATACACACCCTTCATCTGTGAATTATCTTAACACTGAACGAGAAACTAAATATATCACAAAGATTATCTACATGTGCAGTTCTGCCACATATCTTGCTCCTCACTTGAGAGGCATTAAATTGCTCTGTATTAAATGAATCAAAGAAAGGATGCAAAATAATATCATGGAGAAAGTCAGCAAGCAGCTTTGTCTGTCTTCTCTACTTCTCTTGAATCACATCTGAGTTGTCATTACATTTACCTGGAACAATATGTTCTATGATTTTGAACAGATTAAATAAATTCAACCTGGGCACATATGATAAAAATTAAAGGAGTTTCTAGAACCATCCATTGTTAAATTTATTAAGACATTACAAAAAACATCAAAGAATAGGGCATACAGGTTGCCTTTCTTAACTCTGACACAAATGTCCTTTAAAAGGAGAAGAGTAAACAGTAGTCTTGGTTAAAACAGCCTCCCTAGAAACTAAAATGAAATTTGTTGAGGTAATCAAAGTTCTCTGTTTACTCCATCAGTCTTTTTGAAATAAAAAAAAATCATAAGTTTAATGGATCAGTGCAATAAATAAATATCAAACATAGCTATCACAATGTTACCCAACATTAATATTTTCATTTTTTTAATCAGAAAATCATGCCACAACATATGAACTTTTTTCAGTTTATAAATTGAATTAAATATTAAATGCTTCAGACTTCCAACAGGTGCAAACTTATCTTTTTATATAATCAATTTTGTATCATCTTTATCTTCTCCATTACTATTCTGGCATTATTGCTAAGGATTCTAAAACATGGTGGATTTGTCCATTAGCAATTTTTCTTTCCTGACTGTTGCCCAACTTGAATATTAGTGTTAATTTTATTCTGAGTTTTCCCAAACAGAGATCTCACCAGTCTGAAAAAAGCTGTGGAATTTCCTTTATTTCTAACTTCTTCTGTATGCCTTCATAATCCTTTTATGGCATTTTGGTTCTTCTCAATGACAACTTTCACAACATTAATTATGGCTATGAAAAATGTCCCCAGTCAACTGGAAAGTTATTATTTGAAAGTGAATATTTTGTGGAGGTAAGATGCAATGTGTCCAAAAGTAGACTATTTGCATAAAAATAATTCTCCAACACTTTTTGTCACCTTATTAATAAGAAATATTTAGTGACATAGTTTGCAAAGTGTTTTTAGGTCAGTAATAGAGAGTTTGTGTGTGTGTGTGTGTGTGTGTGTGTGTGTGTGTGTGTGTGTGTGTGTGTGTGTATATGAAAGTAGGTGAAGCTGTTTCACTGGTAATGTATAACGGAAATGAAAACTGAGCACATGCATCACTTTCATAGTGATTATTTTATTATTAGAGCAGGTTTTGTTGAGCTGGAATCTGATATTCTGAACTTTTGATTGGATCTGTCTAATAAAAACATGAATGTGTAACTTTTTCCTTAGATGGAACAAATGTATCAAAATCATGAATATATTACATTCTTACAGGCCAATTTTTACTTGCTCTTAAGCAATAATTTTTAGGTGTAAGAGAAAAACAGAATGCCAAAATTTTAAAACTACAGCACAAAAATTCAAGACCTAACAGAACTCTTACATTTGTGGATAGAAGTACATGCTAAGATCATTTTACAGTTTATTGAAGCAATTCTCCCAGAAAAAGCTGCTGGAAATGTCAGTCTGTTTCAGAGCCATAGTCTTAGATACACAGTGCAAACATAAACTATGTTGGACTAATAGCTTGCAATTTTCCATTAAGTTCTCAAAAAACACATTCAGATTATTTTTGAGGGTGGAAAATGCAGTATATACCAACACTATTAATATATTGTTTTGTTATTATATCCAAAGTAAATCCAGTATTTGTGTGTTCATAAAGGTGAGGTTTTTAAGTACTTTTAATAATTACATATAAAATATGAACACTATTGATAACTGAATTTGCATGCAAAAATAAGATATTTTTTTACTTGCTTTTGTAAAGAAAAAATATACTAGGACAGTTTGCAGATTCCTTCCTAAATATGTTAACATACAAGAGTTACTAGAAAATGTCATTTTTTTTTCAAAAATATACCTCAGGATAAGTTGGTATCCACAAACTGACAAGGTGGATGTTCTAAAAGCCAACAGCTTTATATTCATTTCACTAATAATCTATTTTCTAGTTTCTTCATCTTTATTAATACTTATTTGCAATTTAATAGTAATCATCCTAAATTTATGAAAACAAATGTTCCTAGGGGACAGCTTCTTAGAGTGTTTAGACTTATTTTGGAAGATAAATAGTTTTTGGAAGAAATAGATAATATTATAAGCATGCTTATAGAGAAGGGTTATTAGATGGACATGCTGAAAGAAATATGCATGCAGGTAATAAATGATAGAAATATTTTTTCCTAATTTAAAAAGGAGGTATGCCTGTAAAAATAACACATTTTAAATATTTGAAAATAAAGCCAGTTAATTAAAAGTATAATAATGGATAACTGGAAAATATTAAAAGTTACTAGTAAAAAAAAAAAAAAACAAAACTAGTAAAATATTCACTGCTGTTGGAAACTAACTTGGGATTGTTTATTAAAAAAAAAATTGAAATATTGTCTTAACAAAGATAATATGTTTAGTAGTAGGAGTAGTGTTACAAACAAATGTGGCATTTGTAAGACATGCATGTTCATTAATGAAGGGCCATATATTAATTTAGAGCATCTGAAAAGGACTAGTCCAATGAGACATTTTTCTTGTGTTTTAAAATGTCTTGAATATATTGCCCAATGTTCAACATGTCCATCTTTTTTATATTGGCATGACTGCCTGTACAGTATATTAAATACATGGATGAGTGAACATTTGTCATCATCATCATCTTTCTGCTGTTCCCATTAGGGGTCGCCACGGCGGATCACCTATTTCCATTTCTTCCTGTCCTCTGCATCTTGCTCTGTCACACCAACCACCTGCATGACCTCTCTCACCACATCCATAAACCTTATCTTAGGCCTTCCTCTTTTCCTGTTACCTGGTAGCTTCATCATTAGCATCTTTTTCCCAATATACTCAGTATCCCTCCTGAGCAAATGTCCAAACCAACATAATCTTGCCTGTCTGGCTTTGTCTCCAAACCTTCTAACCTGGGCTGACACTCTAATATACGTATTCCTAATCCTGTCCACCCTCATCACATCCAGTGCAAATCTTAACATCTTTAACTCTGCGAAATCCAGCTCAAACTCCTGCCTTTTTGTCAGTGCCACTGTCTCCAACCCATATAACATAGCTGGTCTCACTACCCTCTTATAGACCTTCCCTTTCACTCTTACAGGTACTCGTCTATCACAAATCACTCCTGACGCTCTTCTCCACCCACTCCATCCTGCCTGTACTCTCTTCTTCACCTCTCTTCCACACTCACCGTTACTCTGAACTATTGACCCCAAGTATTTAAACTCATCCACCTTCGTCACCTCTACTCCTTGCATCCTCATCATTCCTCTATCCTCCCTCTTATTCACACACATATATTCTGTCTTAGTCCTGCTGACCTTCATTCCTCTTCTCTCTAGAGCATATCTCCATTTCTCCAGGGTCTCCTCCACCTGTTCCCTACTCTCACTACAGATCACAATGTCATCTGCAAACATCATAGTCCACGGGGACTCCTGTCTGATCTTGTTTGTCAACCTGTCCATCACCATTGCAAATAAGAAAGGGCTCAGAGCTGATACTTGATGTAACCCCACCTCCACCTTAAACGCATCCATCACTCCCATTTGTATTATATAAAAATTAAAAATGTAGGCAATGCTTTATTTAAACATCTAAATACAAGTATTAATTGTAATAAATTAATTTTTAGTGTTTTGGAACAAGTAGTAAAAGGTCCAAGAGGATGTGACTTTAAGAATAAAGTAGAACTGAGGGAAGCCATTTTGCAATTAAGACTGGGTGCTGTTAGAATTCCAGGTTTAAATGAAATGGTCACCATAACTTTTTTATTGAATCACAGGTTGAAATGTAATAATTTATATATTATATATACATTATGTGTATATATTTTTATAAAATTATTGTCAAGATTATTTTTGAAGTAATGTATTGTTTTGATGCTGTTAGATTAATTTATTGTTTAATTGTTGTTAATTGAAAGATACATTAATGGTATAGAAGAATAGATGTCTGTTGGCTGAGCATTCTGATGAAGTCCTGTGTTTTTTGAGGATGGAAAGCACTTGAAAAATATTTGTAATTTTGACAGTTTGTGGATTTTTCTCTTTTGGTGTTCTCAATATATATAGGTACTGACAGACATAAGCATGAACATCGATGCAGATGGGGTATGGGTATATTTCATATCTCTCAACCTCTTAGCACAAGAAATTGTGACAAAGCCAAAAATAGGGAGATATTTTAAATATTGCTCCTATAAACGTGTGCATTAACATTTATGTTTTGAAGCATATAAAGTCTGTAACTTAAATGTCATTAATTTGTGACTATACTTGTTTATGCTTGGCAATGTAGTTCCTGTTTTAATTACACAGGACAATCCATGAGATAAGTAAGAGTCAGAGTATTGAAACATAACAGAGACATTAGACAAACTGCTCCTGAAAGTTCAGTTGGTTTTCATTTTTCATTAAAAAAAAAAAAAAAAAAAACATAATGGAAGTTATCAGGTGCTAACATTTTTTATCATGTGTGTTTGTTCCAAATTATTTTTAAATGTTTCAGATGTTTTACTGACCGCATTTACTTAAGAGACTTTAGCCCCAAAAGTGTTGAAGAAATTACTAATGATGCATTTCCTATGAAATTTGAGTGTATGCTATCTGATCATGACTGATCTTAAAAGTTAAACAGGGTCAGGCCTGCTCAGTACTTGCAGGGGAACCTGCATGGAGACAATAGATTGCTATAAATGTATGTTCTAGTATTTTTCTGCAATGTAGGTTAATTTCTTTGTCTGGCTTGCACCATTTCCTCTAGAGTATTTAATGCACATTTTCTGGTATATGGTTTTAGAACCTTACGCAAACATGAAGCCAGGGTTCCAGTTATTTTTAATGTTATCAGTAAAGAACAAATTTGTATCTGTTTATCAGCCACATTTGCATGTCGTTGAAGACTACCAGATATCCTTCTAACTGAAATAATTTACTTGCTTCATGCTGTTTAATACTGCCTTAGTTACACTAACCTATGCCACCTTACACTTATAGCCATGCAATAGTAGTATCTAAAGTTTGACATTATTGTGAACATTAATAACATTATGCATTGATATACATTTTAGATGCACTGCTTGAATTTCTACAACCTTGCAATGCTTTTATACAATTAATCACCGAAGTATGACATAATCACATTTGCCCTGCCCTGGAGGGGCTTCCAAGAAGCTGTGGCCTCTGTCTCAGTATCTATAAATCTGTTTCTTGTCCCTCCCATTTTCTGACTGGTAAGAAGTGGTCTCCATAGATGCCTACTCCGCCATTTTATAAACCTTGCCTTGTGTTCCACCCATAATCCTCACTTGCCCCTAGGTTTTTCCGATTTGATAATTAGCAAATACTCCAGGCAGCCATTACTATTTCTTTCCCCTTCCCATAACTTTTTTGGTAATTTTTCCCCACTGCCTGTGGATCATCAGCTCTTTCCAAATCAATTATCCCATTTGTTTCCCCATCACTGGGCAAGAGGCAACCAGGAGGGGTTGTCATTCAGGCAGCCATTAGGGGTGGATTTTTATCCTAGCCCTATGTTCTGAAATCACTTGATAAAGTACCCGAGGGGGACATGCAACAAGCTGACCATGGAGGTCATCTTCTCACTTCTCTACAAGGGGTATTCTTCTAAGCAACCCTGTTGTGACCCTCAGAACACCATTGGTGGTTTTGGTGAGCTCCATCAGGGAAGTTGCATTTACCCATTATGCCCCCAAGAGTGCGCAATCCTCCCAACCCTACAGAGGAGGTGATCAGGTCAAGCACTTTCATTTCTCCCTATCTCTGCCTGGGTCCTTTAGTGTGGGGTTGATGACTGGATCCATTGCTTGGATATGAGTAAGGCTGTATCCCTCTGTACCATGGAGTCAGGCATCACCTCTCATAAGCTTAGTAAATTTGTATAGCCTCTTAGATTATGCAGCCCAATACAGTCACCCCTTCCAGAATAAGGGCAATTGTGCTGGATATACCATTTTCACTATTGCCCCCCTTCTTCATATTACCCAGAACATTTGTTTTCTGCTAACCTAAACAGTGGGTTTAAAGTTCTTCAAGATTTTCATGTGTAAACCTGCCATCAGAAAATCTTTCCTCAATGCACTTTTTCATAGTATCCATTCCTTACATTGGCAGTTTTGTAATTTAACTACCAGGTGCCTTGGCCTTCCATATGATGGCTGTTTCCCTCACACTATGTGCTGTAGTGACCTTAAGTCTTGCTTCTTTAATTTGGCATTCCATGAATGAGGTCCTGCCTTTCCAGACTTTCCAGTAGTCCACTGATCATTCTACTCCAGCTGTCGAGATCATCACCCTTGGCCAGTAATATCTCTATATTTTGTTTAGGCTGCCTCGCCTCACACTTATATTGGCACACAATGCACTGCAAATAGTCCTCACACTTCATCAGTTTAAGCTGTCATATTTATTTTTTGTTCAGTTCAGTGACTATAGGAAATAAGTCATGGCAACTTTGCCTGCTTAGAGCCACTATTTCCACAGCACTTAACAGGTTTTAATCTTCACCAAAAAACAAGTGCGAACACAAACACAGCAGGTGTATTACTCAAAAATGTAAATCTTTAATGAAAGAATAACCACTTTCACGACAGGATAGACGCTTCATCAGATTACAATCACAGCCTTAAAACACACTCAATAAATACCTAATCAACTAATTTAAAATATCCAATCAGATCACCTCTCGTAGAACATCTAATCCACATTTAAAATGACAGCATGGGAAACAGTTTAAAAAACAATTAAAATAATACCACATTTATACATGTTCTAAATTTAAGTCATTATAATAGTAGAAAAATACAATTTAAAGTATGACCCTGCATAATATAAACAATGTGACAAAACATCACTTATTAAGGGGTCTGTCTAAAAGGAAGGGTCTAATAGATTCCCTATCATTAAGACCATATTGCCTATCCACCTGCAGTCGTATAATCCATTTTGTTTCTATTTTTTCTGTAAAAGTTTTAATGTTGCCTAAGCGAGGACTCCTATGCATACGTTCTAATACCATGAACTTAAATTTATGTATAGTGCCTTTATTCAGTGTGTGCCTAGCTATAGCATTGGTCTCATCTTCCTTGTTGATAGCATATATATGTTCACAAATCCTTTCTTGTAGAGTCCGGTTAGTTTTTCCAACATAGAAAGCTGGACATTTAACACAACAAGCTAAATATACCAAGTCCTTGCTCATTAAATCTGCATAACAATGAAAAGTATATTCCTTAACTGTAGTGGGATGAACAAACGGATCTTTATCACTTATTTAAGAGCAGAAGTTACATCTTCTGCAGGGATAAGTTCCCTTCCTCTGAGACATCTGACTCAGTTTCCTGTCAGTTTGATAACACAATAACCTCTTAAGAGATTTGTTATTTTTAAAAGAAAAGCTGGGCATATTCCCTACTATTTGTCTCAGTTTTTCATCTGATTGTAAAATTTCCCAATTCTTACTAATGATTCTCTTCACATCCAAATTTTTCCTGGTATAAGGAACAATCACTCTATATTTATTATATGATGAACTCACAGAATTAGATGTCCTGATTGCCTCCACATCAGAGTTCTTATTCCTGAAGAAAGGCCTGCCCTTCCCTTTATGATCAGTCTTTTCTTTAAGTCTATCAGCTGAACATTCTTCATGTTTATAACCTCTCTGTACTAAACTTGAATGTAACTTACCTAGAGCTGTATCATTGTCATTATTACTACGAGTTAGCCAGGAGATTCGTAAACCTTGTCCTGCTACTACATTTCTATAGATGTGGGAGGGTGTAAATTGTCCCTATGAAGGATGTTATTTCTTTTACACTCCTTCTGAAACACATTAGTAGAAATCTCATCAGTGTCTCTGTTAATCTCAACACCCAAAAAAATTAATATTCACTTTGGACCAGATACCTGTGAACCTAAGAAAATCCTTAGAATTATTCAAATGTGAAATACACTCAATTAATTGTTGTTCAGTCCCGTCCCACAGCATAAAAATATAAAAAAATGCCTGTAGAATGGTATGAACTGAACTACCATTTCATCGGCCAGAATATGGTTACTCTTCCAGTGTGCCATCACTAAATTTGCATATGAGTTCGCACAGGGGGTACCCAGGGTACCCATGGCCACTCCTTTTTTCTGCAAATAATATTGCTCACCATATAAAAAGACATTGTTAGTCAGAATCAAGTCTAGCAGGATACAATACAAAATAACTGTATCTGTTGACACATTAGTTACTGTAGATAGAAAATGTCTAACAAAATCAATCCCCTGATCTTTAGGTGTTGATGTAAAAAGAGACATTATATCTAATGTGACAAAAAAGCAATCTGAATCATACCTGTCAGAAAACACAAAATCTGAAAGTGTAGTAATCAATTTCTTCTCCATGTAGATGGATATAGATTCTGTTACCCATCCTTGACTTTTAACTATGGGTCTGAATGGTGGGTCAAAAAGGTCCTTGTGAACTTGAGGTAGCCCTCTTATTACAGGAACTAACAGAAATTCAACCACAAAATACTTATATAACTCAGCATCAATTTGACATGACATTAAAAGGTCGTATAAATCAACGTTAATATTCTTAATAATTCAATCTAATTCATTATTAGTGAGTGGTAAGTTGTAACATCACTTAACATCATAAACATTTTTTCCTATAAAATCCTACATCCACAATTACTGTAGTGCCTCCCTTGTCAGCTGGTTGTATGACTATGTCTCTATTACACTGCAGTGACTTCACAGATTTAAATTCATCTGCCATTATGTTATAGAAGGAATTCTTAATATCTCCATTTTCAATTAAATGTGATAAATCTCTCACAGCATTTGTCAAACGTATCAAGTATTGGGTGTAAAGTAGGTACAAAGGTACTAGTCTTTTTAAAATCTTCATTTGATACATTAATATTATTGTTGCTGTTAAAAATTAGCTTATACATTACATTCCTCGTGAATAATAAACTGGTTTAAGGCTCCTGAGAGCACCCTAGCACTACTAGGCTATAACTCATACCATACCTTTCGGCCACAGAACCAGGACTGAAACACAAAAGGCAGGGGTGTATCCATAGTCATCAAGGGTACCCACACCTCCAGGTTAGTGGCACAGCACGATGCTTCAGAGATCATCCATGTGCAACTAACAATGGGCAAAACTGCAATCCAAATTTTAGCTTGCTACAGATCACCCACCATGGCCCAGGACCCCCATTCTGCATTTCTGGAGACACTGGGAAATATGAAGGTACTACCAAACACCTTAATACTGGGTGATTTCAATTACTCAAACATAAACTGGGAGAACTACTCAAGTACTAACTCCCTTGCCCAACGCTTCCTAGAATTTATAAAGTAGAACTCCCTGGATCAACTGGTCAACACCCCCACCAGAGGGAACAACATATTGGACCTGGTCATCACCAACATGGGTGACCGGTGTTCCACACCGGAGGTTAACCCCTCGCTGGTTAGATCAGACCATAGACTAATCACTCTGGATATCCACATTCCGCCCCCACCCCCAATCAAGGAAACCACCATGAAAAACTTTTCAAAAGCAAACTTCACATTACTTAAGACCAAGGTGGAAAGGTTCACAGCCCCCATGCTAAAGGACAATGCTGTCCAAGCTGCTGAAACCTTTACAAAGGCACTCTATGAGCATCTGCAGGAATGCATGGATCATGCTATCCCAAGTAAAACCAAGACTCACTCCTCCAAGAAAAGGAAACCAGTCTGGTGGACCCCTGCCATAAATAAGCTATACAACAGAAGGAGGAAATTAGTACAGAAAAGAGTAAAATCCCAAGAAGGAAAGACATCCCTGATCATTATCAGCAAAAAGCTATGATCCCTCATTAAATCACCAAAGGCTAGTTTCGAAAGAAAAATTGCCAATGACTCCAAAGATAACTACAAAGTGTTCTTTAGCTAGGTCAAGAACCTAAGTGGAAACTCTCAGATCTGCTCTGAGTTAGTGCAGAATGGTGCAAAATACACTGAACTGACTGATATTGCAAACATTCTGGCAGACAGGTTTATTGCAAAATTCACCCCCCTCTCACCTCCTAAAGGGTCCATAACCATATCAGAAGAATGTAGGGCCCCATCAATCACCGACACACAGGTTAAAACAGCCCTATCCAAAGCCAAAAACACAGCTTCAATGGGACTGGACGGGGTTCCAGGCTGTGTCTTACAAGAGCTCCAAAATGAACTAACCCCTCACCTAAACACACTGTTCAAACTCAGCCTCTCTACAGGCTACATACCCACAGAGTGATGCACAGTAACAGTTATCCTGCTCCACAAAGGTGGAGCCACAACGGACCCCAGGAACTATGGCCCTATAAACCTGACTAGCCTGGTCTGCAAGGCTATGGAATGCATCATCATGGAACTCATTAACAGAGACATTGGGAACCTCTAAACCTTGGACCCTACCCAGTTTGGCTTTATTAAAGGCAGATCATGCCACCTAAATCAGGTGGACTTCTTTGAGATGGTTACCAAGGCATTAGACAAGGGAAAGGAGGTCCACACAGCCTACCTAGACCTCAGAAAGGCTTTCAACACCATTCCCCATTCTAGTATTATAGACAAGCTCACCAGCTTGAACATAAACCCCTATGTCACAAGATGGGTTGCCAACTGGCTCATTGATAGAACCTACATGGTGAGAGTTGCAGGCTCTATGTCCGACTCTAAACCGTTACAAGTGGCGTACCCCAGGGCTCAGTCCCAGGACCCCTCCTATTCGGTATATACTTCTCAGAGGTACAGGCAAGTATAGGAGGACTATGGCTGACCAAGTACACAGATGGCTGCAAACTAGGGGCCATAATTGATTCTCCAGCTGATACAGACACCCTCCAGATGGGTCACACTGAGACGGATACCTGGTGTCAAAATCATGGCCTCACGCTAAATGCCAAAAAGTGCATAGTCATCCCCTTTGGAAAAAACAAGGTACCCGTGAACTACCACATAGGTGGTAGTCCCCTAAATACAGAAAATGTAATAAGGGATCTGGGGACCCAAGTAGATAGTAATCTCTCCTTTGATAATCATATTGCCAAGGTGTTTAGAAAATCCTTCTATGTGGCCCACCTAATCACAAAAGGGTTCGCATCTAGAACAAAAGAGGTTATTGTGCCTCTCTACTCATCACTCATTAGACTCATCATAGAATACAATGCCCCATTTGGGATGTACCTTACAAGACAGCTGGATAGGCCACAAAAGTACCTCACCAAGAGGATTACTGGCCTCAAACAGATCCCCTATGCAGCCCGACTCAAGAAACTCCAGCTGTACTCGGTTGCATACCTCTTACTCAGAGGTGATCTCTGCCTGACATACAAGGCCATGTCCAACCCAGAATTGATGGACATGCTCCACCTAAAAAAAAAACAAATCCTGGAGAGCCACACACTCTAGAGATACAAACCTCACCACAACGATAAATAGGACATGCTGGAGGGATAGATTCCTATCCCAGAGACTCCCCATGCTTTGGAACAGGATTCCAATATACATCAGGCAGAGCCCCTCACTAACACTCTTCAAGAGAAACCTTGACGGGTGGATGGGAAACAGAAAATTTACCCTGGGGATCACTGCAGTGGCACTGCTGGACAGTGGCACAGGGAACTAATGGCTCTGCTGGACAGAGGCACAAGGAACTAATCTAAGGGGGTGGAAAAAGCCAACACATTCTGGCTAGGCTTATAAAGGCCCTTTGGCAGATAGCGTAGTACTTACCTATGAACATTCCTAAGAAATACTTTTAAATCTATTACAACATCAACAATGTCAGTGTTCAAAGAGGATATAAAAGATAAGCCTTTCTCAAGAAGGCTTTTCCCTGCTGAATTTAATATATACTCAGAAATATTTATAATAAGAGATGGAGAGACTATGTCCAAACCTTCTTGTGTTTCAGTCCCTCCAAATTCTCATGCGAGGTTGAATGTCTCTTCATGCCCCTGCTGTATAGTCTCTACCTCAGTTGCTGTTTTTTTAGTGGTAATGGAAACATAGGAAAACCCTGTGGGGAGCTAGCCGTAATATTATCTGCTGATGCACCATTTGTTTTTCTTTTAACATCAGCAGAACCTGTTGAGAGTAGCACATTAAGCATGGAACAACATGACTTGGCCTCTTCTGAAACTAACGCAACAGTTATGTCAGTTCTCTGTCGTGCTCCAACAGAACAAACATTCTCAGTAGTAAGAAGTGTCATGGATTGGCTAGAACCCATGGTGCAAACATCAGATTGGTTGTTGGCTTGATGTACATTATTGGACATGCTTGCTTGACAGTATATTATATGATTGGCTTATTTTCACACTCTCAGTACTGGATGATTTCTCTTTATCAGCATCCTTATTGGTAGAATTGCATGATTATCATTCCTCTTTGGCTCTCTGGATTCTCTCGGCCATGAGAATATGTGCCCTTTGGAGAAATCACCCAAGTCCCTTTCCAATTTCTTTTTCTTCTGCAAATGTATTCGAAATTTAGAGGCTGTTATACTGTTACTTAAATCATCAAAAGACACAGTACTGCTTTTCGATGGAAGAATGGAAACTATTTCATTTTGCATGAGTAAGATTTCATTTGATAAAATATTCTCTTGAGACATTTGATGTTCAATTAACAGTCTCATGTATGTGTTACTAGTATCAGTGTTAACTTTCTGCCACTTAGTTAACAAATCTAGAAACTGGGTCCCATAGGTGGGCATATTCAATACCCGTAAACCCTGTGGAACCACCTTGAAACACAGGCACTCCTCTAAATACTTGCATTGCCATTGAATATTTTTTTTAACTTCAGCAGTTAATTACTTATTTTACTCGTCAATCTTATTATTCTACCATCATCTAAATCGGTATTCATACTCATAGAAGTAGCAGTCATATCGCAGGTAAGTAAAGGATTACCTTCTGCCAACATCAGCCTCTTAAAGCAACTCATTTTATTTTTCAGCAAAACTTGCTCAGGATTGCAGTCAAGTTCAATTTCCATGCCTTCAGCCATGCTCCAAAGGATCGCACCAAAAGAAGAATCAAATCAACAATGTATAATCTCAAGGATAAAGTGTCGCACAAGAAATAGAACCAATACCAAAAAACAAGTGCGAACACAAACACAGCAGGCGTATGACTCAAAAATGTACAGGTTTTAATCTTCCATTTCCACCCAGCTGAAGCAACCAGTAAGGAATTAGTAGAGTTAGGTAGCCATCTTTTTCATTTGTGACTCAATAGTGACCCCCTTTTGATGCTAAATGACTTTATTTTGCCTCCTTTTTAAAGAACAGGAATACTTCAACTCTTTAAATAGCCACTCTGGTGGCATAGAAGGACAAAGACCTGACTACAGCCAGGCTGACCTGGGCTCAGTTAGTGACTCATGTAATGGACAGAGAAGCAGGGAGGGATAGAGCAGTGTCCATCTTTAGAAAGAGGGTGGATACATGAGCATTCCCCATGATGTCCCTGGCAAAGGTTGGAGAATGTGAAAGAGAAGGTATATTCTAAAAGGGAATAGGGAGACATGATGGAGATGGGAGAGCATACATTCCACATTTATGACACGACCATGAGGGAGGGTGCAGAAACCAGATGTTGGAGAGCATCACTCCCATAGGGCACCCTTAGGATCCACATAAGCCTTCTTTGCCATTTGGATTAACATCTGAAAGTGAAACTGATGGGACTAGTAAATTCAATGATTGATGTGAGGCACTGGGGTTGGCTGTCAGTGTGAAGCATTAGAGCACATAATGTTCAAAATAACAACAACAAAAAAAAACTGTTTAAATGTTCAGATTTTTTTCCTAGGTGGGTTGCCCCACCAATCCTCCCTAGTGATGATTGCTTTCTTTTAGAACTGGATACTGAAATGTTCCTTTTGTCATTGGTAAGCTCACAAATAAGTAAGGTAACTATATGATAAAGACTGAGATCAACGAACTCTCTGTCACTATGTCTCCTGTGTATTTCCATCCCTGTCATTTAATAATGTGAGTAGTGTAATAATAAAACATAATTTACGTTAGAATGTATATAACATTTCATCGTAAGCTACACAGGTAAATACTAAATTAAATATACTATATTAAGTGGAATTATATTAAGTTTATTTACAAAAATGGATCATACAAAAGAAGAGTAAAACCTCAAGACAAATTAGTAATCATAGATTGCGTATCAACATAAAGCTTACTGAATTTATTTCAAAAGAAGATGAGGTGGTATCTTTCATTTCCTTCACAAAAAGAACACATTTTAAGGGTTACATTTGATTTAACTCCCCCCCCCCCATAACAACGTCCTTCTTGGTCAGTGTGCTGCTTATTTACTGACCATGGTGATACGGTTCTGCATCATAATTATTTTTGTGTGTAACACCTGCACAGTTATCAACCAGTCACCTGATAACTAGTCAGTGTCAACTCAGAAATAGTTTACATCAGAATAAGTTAGTATTAAAGAAAATAAATCTCTTGAATTCATCTTAGTGGAAAGGATATTTTATTAAGATAACTGGATACTATACATTTGGTTTGCAAAAATACTATCCACTTCTTTGGCATCCTGCAGCTCCATCTATCCTTAATAACGAAAAAAGTCACTTTTGCTCTTTCTTTTCTCTCCTTATTTAAATACATTCAGCTTCTCTCATTTAGCTTCCGAATGAAGCAGTAACTATCCTCTTAAGTACTTTAAACCAGACTCTTCCCTGAATATCCTGAAATATCAATTTTAGCAATTAACTAATCTCTGATCTCCCATCAGTCTTGTAATACAATTCACCTAAGCACTTTTGGGGCACCCAAAATCCTCTTCTAATTATAACTTAAAAGTGAAGGAGAAACTGCATTAATTTTCATCTCATCTAATTTATTTATTTTACATTTGTTGACCGGGCTAGTCTAACTGGATATATGTCCATTTTCAGTAGAGGCCCGGGGAGATAAGCTCCGAGACATAAACAAAGACATACAACTACAATAACAATAACAAATAGGAAAAAAATATATATATACAACAGTAACATATGTAGTACAGCATACAGGTTAGCATAGGATATTCAATGAGGGCAAGAATCATAACAATGCATTTCACAGGTACAATGCATTATACAGGTAAAGTTAATAGTAAAAAAGAAGTTAATTTTGTAGTGATAGTGATTAAGCATTTACTTAAAATCAGTATCCACAGAACATAGAAATAATGTAATATAGAGAGAGATGATAAATAAATAGTAATAGGAAGGTATAACAGTAGGTGAGAAGTAATGGATAGGGAAAGACAAGTTTGAAAAGATAGATGACTAGTCAGGTTTGGTACAAGGGCATAGCCAGTGTGTTTTGAGGTAAAGTTTAAGTCGGTTTTTGAAGAGTAGTAAAGAGGTGAGTGAGGAGAGGTCATTGGGAAGAAGATTCCAGGATTTTCCAACAGCATTAGAGAAGAGAGAATCCCCAGCCCTGTTATTAGGTTTAGAGGTGTGTGCAAGAAGTTTGTCTGCTGATCTTAAGGACCTCAGACTTTTATAGGGGGTCATGAGGGTAGATAAAATTGGAGTATTGGAAGGGTTATAAAGAATGTTATAGGCAATGGTTAGTTGGTGGAATTTAATTAGGTTTTGTAGTTCCAGCCATCCTAGATGCTTTAAGTTTATGCAATGGTGGGTTCTATATGGGTTACCTGTGGCAAATCTGGCAATGTTATTGTATGACACTTCCAGTTTACTGAAGTTATTCTTGGATAGATTGGTGAAAATGGGTGAGGCATAGAGGAGTGTAGAGATTAGATGAGTGTGAGCTATTGTAGTTTTAGCTGTAGGGGAAAGGAAGGGTTTAATCCTATAGAGTGCCAAGTTTTTTGATGATGGACGTTGTAGCATTGTTGATATGGATGTCAAAGTTCAGATTATTGTCGATGGTGATACCAAGTAATTTGGTGGTAGGATCAGGGGATATTATAGTACCACTGGTGGATGTCACAGAGAAATTAAGAGGAGATGACGTTTGAGTAGGATTGAAGAGAAGGAGTTTGTTTTTTTTGTGTTCAAAAGAAGACAGTGCTATGTGAACCATTGCGCGACTGTGTTAAATACCTTCTGAGTAAAAGAGTGAAGGTCTTGGATGGAAGTGGCTGAGCATATCAGTGTGGAGTCATCAGCATATTGTATGCATGTGGCTTGGGGGATGGCAAGATGAAGGTCGTTAATAAATATGGAGAAGAGGAGAGGTCCTAGTATTGACCCCTGAGGGACACCTAAGGTAACGGGTAGGTGGGTGGATAGAGTGTTATGCCATAATACTGCCTGCTGTCGTTTATCAAGGTAGGACTTGAACCATTTAATGGAAAGAGGGTCTAATGATAGAGATTGTAGTATGTTTATGAGAATCTGGTGATTTACCATGTCAAATGCTTTAGACAGGTCAATAAGTAGAGCAGAAGAAAGATAATTACGGTTGTGGTTACTGTTAATGCAGTCAGTAAAGGAAAGGAGGGCAGTGGTAGTGCTGTGTGATGGTCTGAAGCCATGTTGACAGTTGGAAAGTAAAACCACAACAGGCACCCAAAGAGGCAGAAGGTAATAATAAAACTTGAGCCTGTAGGTGTAAGCAGCAGCAGGTTTAATCACATAAACACCACACAATACAAAGTGTTTTCATCCACCAGACTTCTTCAGATGTAAAATGAATGAATGAAGGCTGTGCCTGCTTATATACCCCTCTCAAGGTACCACACAACAACCAGGGATGACGTTACCAGGGATTAAATCAAGAAACCTTGGGGGTAACTATGTGATGTTTTACAATCAGAATACCTCTATGGTTAAAAACATTATTACTCAACATTGGAGCAGGTTTAGGTGTTATTCAGAGTTGGACATTTTGTTTACCAACACCCTATGATTCACATATAAAAAAGGCAGGAACCTCAAGGATTTGCTGGAGCATAATGGTTCTATTGTTTTATGTAAGAAATTGGGAACCTACAAATGTGGGGCATGTGCCCAATGCCCATATATACTTAGACAGGATTCTGTACACATCCTGTCAAGAGACTATCAGATTAAGAGTAGTAGTTTTTCCAACTGTAATAGTGAAGGCTTGATTTATTTAGCCCTATGTAAAGCCTGTGGTGCATTTTACATTGGAAAAACTATTCGTAAACTCAAAAGGAGGAATTATGAGCAATTATATGCTATTAGAGTCAAAGATATTAAAAATGCCTTGTTTAAACATACACTGACATGTCCCCAAGCAAAATGGGGCTGCTTTGTTGTAGAGAAGGTGCAATGTGATGTGGGGGGGGGGGGGGGCATGGGAAAATAGGATAGAGGTGAGAGAAATATTTTGGCAGTTGTTATTGGAAGCCAATAGATTCCCAGGGCTGATTGAATACATATCCATTGCCCCTATTTTAAAAATGAGAGCTGCAAAACTATAAAATAAGTACATATTTTGTTTTGCAAGTTCCTTTTGTTGGTTTTTGATTAAAGTTTATTTATCTGTCTGACACATCGTGATGGCTTTAGTATTTATATATTTATTTTAAAGTTCTTTTAAAAAATGTGCATGTTTTTATCTACTTTCATCTGTATTTGTGGCGAGTTGGTAGGTTGTCACGAATATTTTAGTTACAGGATTTAATTGGTGTCAATTAAACAATTGTTTTAACTATTAATTAAATTGGGAGGACTATATAAGCAGGCACAGCCTTCATTCATTAATTTTACATCTGAAGAAGTCTGGTGGAAGAAAACGCTTTGTATTGTGTGGCGTTTATGTGATTAAACCTGCTGCTGCTTACACCTACAGGCTCGTGTTTTATTATTACTTTCTGCCTCTTTGGGTGACTGTTGTGGTTTTACTGGTTCTTGGTTCTGTGGCACCCTTTCCTTGGAGTTTTTGGATCAGTTAGAAAGTAAGTTATTATCAATTAAGTGGTTGAGTAATTGCCTGTGGATACATTTCTCCATGATCTTAGCTAAAGGAGAAAGTAGGGCAATGGGGTGGTAGTTTGAGAGCTCAGTGGAGTGTCCACCTTTATGGAGGGGGATAATGTGGGAGACTTTCCATAAGGTAGGGATGTGACCTTCAGTAATGGTTCTATTGATCAGTATGGAAATGGGGTAGGCAATAGCTCTGGCAGATAACTGTAGGTATTCAGAAGGCAGTTGGTCTGCTGAGGGAGAGCATGGTTTCAGTTTATTTAAAAGGTTTAGAATAAATGTAGTTGGGACAGGTTTGAATTGAAAGGGAGGGGGTGGGGTTGAAGTAAAGGAAGGTAGAGTGAAGGTATTAGGTGATAGTTGACTAACTAGTGTCTGGATAGCATCTGTAAAGAAGTTATTGAAGGTATTAGCTGTTTGGATGGGGTTTTCCTTGTCAGTATTCTGAGGGTTGGGAGTAGTAGATTGCCCTGGGTGGAGTAGCTGGTTAATGCTTGCCTAGAATTTTTGTAGGTTGTTATGATTAGGTTGTTGGAATTGTAGGTAGTAGTTCTGTTTATCAGAAAGTATAGCTTTCTTAGTGTCATTTCTTAGCATTCTAAAGGTTTGTTGGTCTACAGGGTTTTTAGTCATTCTCCATTTGTTACAATATTTATTTTTGAGATTAATTTTGTGTTTGGTTTCATTAGAAAGCCATGGGGCAGAACTGGTTTTAATTCTAATGGATCTGGTTGGAGCGTGGTGGTTAAGAATGGCGAGGAAGGTAGAAATTAAGTAATTAACGGCTTCACCTAAAGGGAGGTGTCTTAAGGGAACTCAATTGCATGCTCTTAGTTCCATTTGGAATAGATCAGGGTTACATTTTTTTGGATCTGATATTTCTAATAGAGGGTGTGATGTGAGTATTGGTTTTATGTCTGATGATGTAGGTAGGTGAGTGGTCACTTATATCATCAGGAAGGGTTCCAGAATTATAGATGTGAGCATGATTGTTTGTAAGAATCCAGTCTAATATGCTTTCTTTCTTGTTAGTGTTATTTATTCTGGTAGGGGAGGTATTAGTTTGAAAAAAAAACATATAAGTTAATATGAGTAGTAGGGAAGCTGCTACAGTAGGAGTTCCAATCTATGTTTACATCACCTAGGATTATGGTTTCTTGGGGTAGGTGTTGAGATAGCCAGCAAAGGATAATTTCTAAAGTGTCTTTGTTGTTTCCAGGAGGTAGGTACATACAGATAATATAGATTGATTTGGCATTAAGTTCAAGTTTAGATATGAGAATCTCAACATTGGAAGCTAGAGGTAGATTACAGTTATATGTGTTAGCTTTAAGCCAGACTTAAATAGAGTAGCAACCGCACTGCCCTTCTTGGCTACTCGATCAATTCTTAGGATATTATATCCAGGTGGGATAATTTCATTGTCTTTGATAACAGGTTTTAGCCATGTTTCTGTTAGGCAGATAATGTCGAAGGGGTAGGCTTCTAATAGAGCTTGGAGTGGGGTTACTTTGTTGTTAATGCTATGTATATTAAGATGAGCTATTAGGAGAGCATTAGATGGTTTAGTAAGGGGATAATTAGTAGACTGATTGTGGTTATGTAGAGTGATAGGAGTTGTTGTTGGGCCAGGATTAGGGTGAATATCACCATCCTTTAATGAAAGGAGTAATCCTAGTTAGTTTGGGTTAGGGAACCTGCTGTACAGAACTAGTACTCTTCTGAGATGTAGTGTGTAATATTTAATGTGTAGTATTCTATGATATTTGGCAAGTAGTTAGCTGGGTAAGCATATTATGTTTGCATGGTTAAGCAGGACTGGTACAGCTGGAGAGCTGGTTTGTTGATTGGGGTAATGAATGTGAGGATGGAGTGGGTGCTCATAGGAGGAGAGTAAATAGACAACGGTAAAAAGTGGAAGTGGTAAAAGAGTGAAATAGGGTAAGACATGAAATGGTGTGGGTGGCTTAGACATTGGGAAGGATTGGTTACTGGATTTATGTATGTGGATATGGAGTATATAGGGTGAGAGTGTGTGATGGTAGGAGGGTGTGGTGAGATTGGAGGGTGTGGTGAGATTGGAGGGGAGTGGTAAGAGATGAGAGATAATTGAGAAGTCGTCAAATGGGAATTGTGTATAGAGTTATGGGAAAAGGAGGAGGTGTGGCTAGTAAGTATAAGAGTAGGACCCCTGGGGGTGGGTAGGAATTGGGGGTAAGGAGGGGAGCAGAGTGAGCCCATAGCAAATGGAGCGGGTAGAAACAGAGACTGGATCAGTAGAAGACAATCAGCAGGACTGATCTGTTAAGGTAAGTTGGAAAAGTCAGATGTAGTAAAGGCTAGTGAGAAGTGAGCCTAGAAAAGGTAGCAGTAGTAGACAGAAGTAGTAAAGGGGTAAGGTGGGGGAACTGGATAGCAATGCAGGTACAACAGGGGAAATAAGGTAAGTAGCTATGTAATAGAGGATAAGAAGGGGATGTGGCTGGGTAAAGGGTGCCACCTAGTGGACAGGTCTAATATAGCAGGCTGATTATAGAGGGAGCCAGTTGAAGTACAACAAGGGAAAGATGGGTGCTAGTCAAAAGCACCTCTACAGAGGATGGGGGAGAGAGAGAGATTAATGTATAGCAGAGAGGGGGTGGAGGCTGCTGACTGCCCTAGCTCAAGACATATTGTACCACCTGCAGCAGTGGTACACTAGTAGAAAGACAATCAGGCAGAAATTATTTAATACACATACTTTTAGTATCCTTGATAGAGGGATTGTAGGACAGATAGGCTGTGAGGTGTCACTGATAAATGGTGGGGGTCCTTTAGTGTCTTACAGATTAGTGCTGGAAGCACAAGTAGAGCAGGGTAACTTAAGGAGGCAAGAGAAACAAGATAGTTATGAGAAACAGGAGTTAGCACAGAGTACATTAAGATTAGACATGTTATACTAAGCATCCACAGAGACATATGTTGATATAATAGATAAACTATACAATACTTCCTGTATTTTAAATAATATAGTCTTTCACAGCATCAGAGTAGTAAAAAATAACAGTTGCACAATTCTTAACTCTTGATAGTAGCAAATGTAAAATCACAACTAAGCAATATTTAAATGCCCCTTTATAGTAAAACACATTACAGCAATTGCTATATGCTCCTAGGTAGTAGCAGAAATGGAAGGATTGTGGTATATATTGTCCCTACCTTTTTAAATGCTGCATTAGGTTAAACTATCATAAAACAAACACTAAAAAGGACTGTGCTGAGACAGGATGGTGTGCGAGGGCCAGTAGGACTACCCTGTACAAGATGGGATACTTTGTAGTAGTGCAGCACACAGAGAAAGGATAAAACAGTTCTTAGCACAGCTATTGCAATTAAAGGACTGCTGTCCAAGGGAGCTTTTATAAGTATTTCCACATCTGTGCAGTATAACAGTTAACGTTGCCCTCACACACTGCCTTATCAGTAAAATCAACTACTAAGGGTTAATAACTAATTAGCAGCCTAAGGACAGTACTATAGGGAGGCAGTTTACGAGCAGCAAGTTATACCATTAAGCCCACGCCCCTACAAGTCTCCACGTGGATGTCATACTTTCAGAATCCGTGTAGCTGAGATTGCAAGTAAAAATGCTACCGATAGTGGAACTAAGGAGAGGATGTAGGCTTCAGGGTATAGCGTAGGTCGCACTGTTCAGAAAGCCTAATCTTTCACACCTGCATTTTAACAAGCACGCATTTTTGAAGAAGTGGTTTAAGATACCATTTTTTTATTGCTGGTAAGGCACAGATTGTGGAGTGTTTTTGAAATCAGATGTTTAAATCCTTTTTTCCTTTTCTTATTGTGAAACAGATGAGAAGGTCTGAATTTCTAGTGTAAATAAAATCCATGATAACTTCATTTCAGGAAATGGTAAGAACACTGAGACTGTGACAGATTCTCTTTTTGCTATCATCCTATCTAACATGCACATGTAAATAAACCCAGCCCAGGGACCCCTTTGTTGAGGATTATCTGAAGTCAAACTAGTTTTAGAACAGGAAATACGTTCCAGGCATGAATGAAGGTAAACTTTAGCTCTAACTAGCTACTTTCTCTTCAGGGTTAAAAATTACAAATATAATAGTATAACAGACATTTGTTGTTACAATGTTACATTAACTCATCCTGTGTTCCTTACCTATTTGGCAACATAGTATTGCTAAACTCATTTCTGAGTCCTCTGTTGGCTCCATTGTTACAATGTTACAATAACTTACATTCTGTTCTTCACCCAGTTTGTGACACAACACAGACAACCCCACAACATCTGGCATTTATAATGGTGGATTCTTATCTTCTCCTGCCAAAATATCTTTGTTATGTGCAAATATATATATATATTATTACACCATTCTCTTTCCTTATGTTAATAGAGGGGAAAAGTAGGAATAGTGATATATTCAGTACATATTTTTTGGCTGAAAGAAGGTTTCAGCTGTATGGTGTGAAAGGAATTTTTTGCACCTGCTGCTCTGTCACTTGAATACACACATTAGTATGTCCACTGCAGAACATTTTCTTATGTTAATCTGATGGGCATACAGGAATGATTTAGTTTAGATTAGAAGCAGAAATTAAAACGCCTGCTTCCATCAGACAAATATGTACAGATTAGAGAATGCAGCTGTGACTTCTAGCAAAAAATGGGAAATGGGATCTTCAGTTTGTTTAGCATTGTTTTCAGAAAGAGAAGATAAATGTCATTTTACGTTTTACTCTTACAGGTTAAAACTCATTTAAATCTCACATTTCTATTCTCAGACAAGCACATTAAGTGCAATTTTAGCCACACATCTCTGTTTTTAGCAAAGGTGGTTTAAGTGGGACTCCAAACACTATGGGCCTTTTCAGTATTACAGAGTATGCAGATGTATGTAACTGTACTGTACTGCATGAGGTATCATACAGTATCTGGCAATCTAGTTCCACATTCAGAGAGGGTTTTTAACTGTTGTGTTACAATAATTTTTCATTAACTTCATGTGAAAATATTTTCCAATCCCTAGTTTTAATGAAGTACCACAACGTACATTGTTTCTGACATTTTATCACATTGAGTTTGTTGCTTACAATGTTTACTGTGTCTGATTTATGATCTGAAATGTACCTAAAAAACAAATTTATGATAAAATAAATAAGTATACTGATTTCACTGGTATGATTGTTGTTAAATGATTAACAGTACTGTCTTTTTATTGTATAGTTTGATTACTTAGAGTTCAAGAAAGGGATTTTGAGTTCAAGAAAGGGATTTTTTTTGCTGGAGTATTTAGTTTAACAATTCTTGGCTGTTCTATCACATGTTGAGTTTCTATGTATATATCTTTTGTTTTTTATGCAAAGTAGTTGCTTGAAAGGGTCACTTTTGCAGTAAAAAAAGACTACAGTGGAGTTATGATATGTAGGACTGCATTATCATCAATTCAAGCTACAGCCATTTCTAGTTTCCTTTGTTTATTTTAATGCTATATTTCTTGGTAACAATAGACTTATGTATTCCTATTTTTTAAACTTACTCAGCTGACCCAGGAAATATTTAGAAAATGAATTACAACAAACCAGTACAAATAGTTTGCACTCTGTAGTGATCGCAGGTATACTGCTATTTGTAAACAGAAATGGAACAAAGTCGGAGTTCATGGAGAACACACGTCTCCACTCTGTATTATGAAAGAAAACAAGAAGCATTTGTTATGACTGCAGGGAATGTGATTATTGCTATATCCTGCTGTTGTGTTTATTCAGTGATCATCATTTACTTTTTGTGGATAAAGCTAAACTGTTGTTAAACAAAATAAATGAAAAATGACTTCAACGCCATAGTGCTTAAAAAGATGTCTCTTTTAGAAAAATAAATTCTTTTTTTTACTAGTACAGAATGGTGCTGCCAAAGATTATTTTTTTTTTTTATCAGTAAAGTCCATGGCAAGACTCCAAATGGCAACCATACAATATCAGTGCTAATTAAATGATGACAAATAACTAAGAAAATGTCAAAAATGCTTGGGAACTTCTGTAGCAAATTAAAATCAAATGATCAGTGCTTGGAGAAGGGTATTATTACTAATTATGAATTATAAGATCCTCCCCACACCCCTCAAATTCTTTCTGAATGTTGTATACCTTTTAAAAATCTTGACAATTTAGTTGGGTAAGAGACAAAAACACTTATTATTCATTACAGACTTCAGCCTAGCTGATTTTATTTATTCAAGGGTTACAATATTTTTTATAAGGCCTGTAGTAATTTTCTGAAAGAAATTATTCATCTAGTTACAGTTTGAACTCTTTCATACATTATTTTCTTAATCTACCTTCACACTGTACTGTACTGAACTTCAGTGACTTTATCTGTCCCACTAAATTCATCTGTTAAAGTCTCCTTTTTTGCTTTATTTCATATCCTAACATAGTATTTACTAAATAATCACATCAGTATTCTAAACTGGACACCATTTGTTTATGTAAGAGCTTTCTTTAAATTGGGCAGTGATGTGATATTTTATATTCTTATCCAGGCTCCTCATGCATTGTCATGCAATGTTACATCACTTGGTGAGTGACCATTGTATTTAGCAAGCTTGAACCTTTGCATTTATGTTTTTATGCTCTCTTGGCTGTACGGCACAATGTAGCAAAAACCCATGACTGGGTGAAAAGGTTGCAGCATTCACCCATGATCGGCATGTTTTGATCTCTATGGTGAGGCTGACTTATTAAAGAAAATCAACTGTAGGTAAATCCTGTGATACCCACACACGGGTATGGATTGTTACTATTACACAGTGACATTATTTAAGAAAAAAATTGTTTACTTTTCATGAATAATGTTATTGTATGATGACACTTAAACTACCAACAGGCTCCTCTGCTCGATTTGTGATGTACTGCAGTGATATGGCATATACAGTGATATGCTTGCATAGTACACCAGTAGAGGATTTGGAGAAGCAGTGCTTACTTGGTGGAAGTGTTTTTGCTGTGTGTCTGTGTCTTCAAAATAAGAAGAGGAAAGCATGAACACATAATATGGACATTTCCAAGAAAGGAGCAGCTTAACCGTCTTCTCCTTCCTTCTTATTTTTTAACATTTGTGGTAATATGATCAGTCCAGACCATGAAGTCATGTTGAGCGGCTGCAATCATTCCTGTAGATTTACAGTGGGCATGCTGATTCATCTGTCCAATTAGCATACATGTATTTGAATATTAATTACCTTTAATTGCATATTTTTTATTTATTCTTGTTGACCATGTTAGTCCCAAAAACCTAGTAGTCTTATTTCAGGTTAGACGTGAGGGGGTATTTATACTACGTGGGTAAATTTGGCCATTGCACCACAGAACTTCCCCTACTTTGTTTCTGTAATTGCAGACGAGCTAGCTGCAGTTACATGTCGATGTCTCAATTCTAGCATGGTGGTGGCTGGAGAGTGGAGGTGAATGCCAGTTCACAGCAGGAAGATTCAGAGATAGTTTCTGAGACTAATTTGTTTGGCGAATCGGAATTGATGGTGAAGGAAGAGTATGTGGCTGCAACTGTCCAGTCAAGAGGCTTGTGGGATGATATATTACAGAAGATGCTGCTGATAACTGAATTGGAAAACAGATGAGGTGTATCATGGGAGAAATAATGGAGAAAATCCAGAATGAAGATGCAGAGGAAATAACAAAAAGAGTTGCTGAACCAAAGAAAAAAATCATATGCTGAGACAGTTGGGAGTATGCAGGAAGAAAAGAAAAAGAGATGATGGTCAAAAAAGAAAGTATGTGATGAGACTACATAGTAAAAAGAACATTAAGTTAAGCAGATGTGAAGTATGGGACACTATAGTTTTACCTCTGGGTGTCAAAGTATAAGCGGTAAGAGCTTTTATTTTGATAAATGAGAATTTCTGTGACATTATTTTTGAGACTGTTCAGGGAATGGAGAACATTTTGTGTGAATATGAAAAGAAACTAAATGTTAACCCGTGGAATAATTATATGGTAAATTTTTTTTTTTTGGGGGGGGGGGGTGAACAAAAAAAAAAGAATTCATATACAGTTTTATACAGAAGTAGAAAGAGGGACTTTAAAAAGACAATTAAAATGTTTGTAAAAAAGTAATGGACATTTCAAAAGTCTTTGATACTAGAGATTTATGGACTGGAGGATGGGATTTTAATGTTGTTTCTAGAATGGAAATGGAAAGGATTGTGTACATTCCAAGTGTTCTAAATGTTCATGATAACAGGAAGTAGTGAAATAGTGGAGACAGCCAAAGACAAGTTTTTGTGGGAAAGAAGGACATTTTGTAAATAACTGTGTGAATTGCAGTGTTTTAAATGCCAATAAACTGGGCATTTATGTATAGACTGTAAAAAAAGAGGCTAATGATAGTAAAAAAAATCAGAGAAGGATATAGAACAAACTGGAAAAGAATTGGAAATTGAAATTGAAGATAATTTAGAAAAATAAAAATATAAAAATTAAAGAACAAGAAGTCAGAGAAGAAATAGGAAAATAGTCAGAAATTAGTGATGGGGAAGATATAAACTGGAAAACAGTGAAAGGAAAAAAGAACTCCATTGTAAGATGAGTGAAAGATAGAAAAAGAATGTTTAAAGGAAAGAATTTAAAAGAAAAAAGAAAGGAAATGGGTATTGAAAATTAAAAAACATGTTAGTTCTCCTAAATTAAGAAAAGGTAGAGTAATAATTTAAGCATTCTTTCAGTAAATGTAAATAGTATCAAAAATATACTAATAAGAATGGTAATTTTAGAATGGTGTAATAAATGTTATGTTGATATAATTGTATTAGAAGACTTAAGATATCTAATAGAGGAAGAAAGACTGCAAACAGAAAATGTGGGAAGGAAGTATAGTATGGAATTTGGGAAATGAATGTTAGTCAGGAATAGCAGTATTATGTAGAAGAATGCTAAAGATATTAGATGGAACATTAGTAAGAAAGAGAATAACCATTGTTGATGTTAGATGGCAAGAAAAATATAGAGAATTATAACATTATATGCATATGCTGTATGTAAAGAAAGGGAGCATTTATTTCAACAGTTATTGGATTATGTAGTAGTAAATATGAGTATTATAATAGAATATTTTAATTGTGATTTAGCAGGCATAAAGAAAAAGAAGGGAAAGGATATACAAAAATGGTTATTTGGAATAGAAAGTTCTGGATGTATACAAGAGGTGTTCTAAAATCAGAGAGAGATTATTTTATAATATCTGAAGAAATAAGAATAGTAGAATAGGGAACAGTTGTAACAGTATTTACAGATCCTTTAGCAATATAGATGGAGATGTTGGTGTCTGTTGTCTTTTCCCGGTTAGGGGTTGCCTCAACGGAACTCCGGTCCGCTAATGATTGGCAGTAGATTTTTGTGAACGCTGAGGTGCCAGCTCGACGTTCAACCTTCAACGAAGGCATGTCCATTTATGCATGACTTTCGAATGCCCACCCAACCGCGGAGAGGACATGCAGACTCCACACAGAAGGCACTCCCTGCACTCCAGCTGAGAATCAAATGGGAGAACCTCTTGCTGTGAGGCAACAACGCTACCACTGCACCACCACAGAAGGAGCAATATAGATGGAGATAATTGAAAGTAAAGAACATATAAAAATAAGAAAATTAATAAAACAAATAGATGAGAAAGAATGGAATGAAAAGGGAAAAGAAATTGTACAGTTATGGAGAGATCATGTTACAATGGAAACATTTAATATTAAATGGTTGGAATGGTAGATTACATTTAAAATAAATATGAAAAGTAAGTTTTTTTCTAATGGTAAAGGGAAAGTAGAAGAATAAAAAAAAAAGATATGTAAAAATATATAGAAATGCTTTTGAGAAACGAGAAAGGATTGAGAGTGACTATTATGAAAAAAAAAAAGTTATATAAAAGAAATTATGAAAAGATCAAGAATTTATGTAAACAAAGATATGTATTACAAGGAAAGACAGACGTATCAGCATATTTGAGTAAGATTGTAAAAGAAGACAGTAGTGTTAATGAGATGAATAAAAAGTAAGGAAGGAGAGATAGTAAGAAATTAAAAACATAATGGAAACCATAGTTTATTATGTAGAAGAAATGTTTAAAGAAAAAAATTGTAATACATTATAGAAAGGTAAAAGTTTTTCAGATCAAGTAAATAAGGAGATTGAGAATCCATAAATTAGATAAAGTTCTTAGACAAGTTAATATACATTTAGTAGCATGTCCAGATGGAATAAGGTATGAAATATATAAAAATTTAATGGAATGGCAGAAATAATATTTATTATACATTTTAAATGAATGAGGTTTTTGTTATAAAAGTTGCGTAGTAGAATATTAAAATGTATTTGGAAAAGAGGTGGAAAAAGAAGATATAAAAACACAGATTATAATGTTTCATGAAGATAATTCAATAAAGACTGGAAATAAGATAATTATAATGGAAGAAAAATTATATGGTATGAATGGGAAGGGATGCCATGAATTATTAATGATAGTAAGAGGAATGGTAGATGATATCATAAATGGAAAAATGAAGTAAAAATGAAGGTAGGTGATATTAATAAAGCATCTGGTTCAATTGAGCATAAGTCATTATGAACATTAATCAAGGCATACATTTTTTGTGGGACCCTAATATTTTGAGTACTTGTGAGTAAGCCATTGATCTAGCAGCCATATTTGCCAAGTCTTATGCTTATGGGATTAGATATTCTATAAATGTATTGATCATAAGCTGTCTCCAGGAGATCCAATATGGTGCCAGAAGTAGGTTAACCCCTGACATGATGCAAAAATAGTAACAGACAAAACTGAACTTTTACAGACAAGGAAGGAACTGGTTGTAACTTTTTATTGGTAGAAATATTTATTTCTTGGCCACAGAGATGCCAAGCACTCAACATGTTTTCTCTAATTACGTCAGTCTTGATATGCCCTTTACTTTGATGTTTATCACCTTGCAAGTAATAGGGGTATCAGCTACAATTATCAGTTTTTAAAAATAATCTACATCACAGAATTTGTCTTACAACAAACTCGTAGCTTGTCAAATGGGAAACGTGCACCATTTAATGAAGTGATACTGTGTACATAACCATTGCTTTAATTTTTGGGAAGAGTTCTTCAATTTATGACCCAGAAATGTTGTCAGTTCAACCTGTAAATGTCCTGAAACTGCCAGGAAGTGTTCAGACAAGTCTTCAATTCAAAGATTTGACCTGTATCTCATTGTTAGTGGCCTTAGTGACAAATCTTGGGAATCCCAAGTGTAGCATACGTTGTCTTACCACAGGTGAGCAGAGCATCAAATTATTTAAAACCTTTTTCCTTAAGTGATGACAAAAAAAGCAATTTCTCAGTATAAAACTTACATTTCATGCATAATGTGATCCAACGAAGAAGCTCCATTATGTCAAGCATTTAGTTTTCTTTTTATCTGAAACTAGGGTGCCAAGAAGCTACTGAAGATTATGTGACTGATTTTAAGACACAATCCACATCAACAGCCAGTCACAAAAGTGTGCTAGATTTCCAGAAATGATCAGAACTTAGCAACTGCTATATCATAGAGTAACCAATGAATACTAAGGGAGAAATTTTTTACCCTTATTTCCAAAAAGGTTAGGGAAAAGAGTGAAGGAATCCTAAATTTGTAGCACTATGGGTTTCTCTTGGATTTTTCATTGATTTTTAAGACACAGGGTGCATGATTATAAGTTTGGAGAGCTATATGTGGTAGAACTGATGTGTAAATAATGCCTGCATAATAGGCAGGCTGTTGATACAAACTTAATACTTGCTAAAGCTATTGAAGGAGTAAACTGTTGTGTGAACCATCAAATGTGCAGCTCAAGTCATAGACTGATGGAATGACAGTATATAAATTGGTGTAAAACCTAAGAATAAGCAACAAATAAGCAGATGAAGGTATGGAAATAGCAAAAATAAAGAAAAATGGAACTTCAAGTGGCACCAAAACATGTACAAGATGGTATCTGGCTAACAAGGAACTGGAGCATGGAAAATCATAGTTTGAGTAAGTAAGAAATGAATTGTTGCAAAGTAAAAGATCAAGACTGAGGAATATGTAGGTATAATATGCCATTATATGAGAGTGTGCTTTAAATAAAAAAGGCAGTGAATAATGGAAACTAATATGTTAGAGATGGACAGTGATGAGAAATTTTAAGTGATTTTAAGTGCTGTGGAAATGAATTTTCTGAATGCTGTATAAAATAAAGTTTGAAATAGCATATGCAATAAATTCTGAATATTTGTCTGAGAAAGAAGTCTGGTCAGAGAAACTGTACAAATTGGAAAATCAGATGAGTTTAAGCGTGATCCTGCTGGAGCAGCAACATAATTTCAGAAACTGCATTCAGATGTCTAGCACTGAAATGCAAGCTAATCAGTCTACTTGTGTTTTTCTATCTTATTCAGAGCATAAACGGAAGTAATTACACTGCATCTAACTATACCTCTCAACTGCCTCTGATTTGGACTCAAATGTTAGGTCTGTCCTTCTTAATCCCTCTTAAACTGGTAGCTGTTGGAGAAAAGTTGGTGAATTTTACTTAATAAGTTTGTTTGTGTCCTTCAGCTTTTCCTGGTTAGGGGTCGCCACAGCGGAACTCCAGTCCACTAATGACTGGCAGTTGATTTTTACGTACCGGCTTGCCAGGCCTGATGCACAACTTTCAATGAAGGTACACCTATTCATGCATGTCTCCATGCAGAAGACGCTCTAGCTGAGAATCGAACCGGACAGCGTCTTACTGTGAGGCGACAACGCTACCACAGCACCACAATAAGTAATGATGGTAATTAGAGTTATATAATTCTTTTAGTTCAGAAAATGTATATTCACATTCTCTTATTCTGTCAATGTCTCACATTAATAGTGCAAATATTTTAAATGTAACTCTGATTATTTTTGGACCTGTCTCTGATTCTGTTGAGATTTGTCCTTGATTGGTTGAGATATGCATCTAACTGAAAAGTGCCTATAGAGGCAAGGTCTGCTGACTGTTTTAAATAAATAGCTCTGCCTTCTTTGTTAAAGCAAACTGATATATGTAGTAGAGATGTATATGTGTCTATGGTCATGATTAGGAAGAATCATCCAATATAAGTGGGAACAAAAATAAACATACATTTTAGAAATGTGCAAGGCTAATATTTTTTATATTCACAATGTCACCCAATGCATTTCACAGTTTTACAAAGGCAGCCAGTACAGTCTGCATGTGGGCATAGCTAATCAGAGAGCCAGTATATAAGAAAGTATGATGCTAAGTCAGAATACTACAGAAACAACCAAAGTCAAACAAGAAAGTCGCAGAACTGACAAAAACAGTTTTAGAAAAATGTATATGTGGTGTGTGTGTGTGTGTGTGTGTGTGTGTGTGTGTGTGTGTGTGTGTGTGTGTGTGTGTGTGTGTGTGTGTGTGTGTGTGTGTGTGTGTGTGTGTAAATATATATATCTATATCTATTTGTATCTATACACACACCCACACGCCCCTACACACATATAATCTAAAACACCCAATGTCGACTGCAACAATACTGACTGCAAAAGGCTGAAAACAACATAACCAATACAGTTCAGTGCGTGTTGCAAAAAACACCACTGGCATATATAAAATCTAACTGAAAAAAAAAAAAACCTACAGCCTTACTCTAACACTTGAACACAATGATCATCAAATAAATCTTTACTACAAGTCTCTAAAACTAACAACACTGCAGGATACTCATTATACTCTTCCTACATCTCAAAAACCTGGAACTCCCTCTACCATAATAACAGAACTACTGATAACACACCCCTGTTCAAAAAGCTACTCAAAAATTATCTGACACTTGGCTCTGCTCTTGCGACACCCCTGGCTGTTATTACAAGTACACTCTCCATTAATTATTCAGCCTGTCTTTTGGACAATGATCTTATTTGTATTTTGATTTTTCTTTTTATTCTTAAACATGTGATAAATCTAGAATTACAGTGGATATAAAAAAGTGTACACACCCCTGTTAAAATACCAGGTGTTTGTGATATATAAAATGAGACCACAATAAATCATTTCAAAACTTTTCCCACCTTTAATGTGACCTATAACCTGTACAATTCAATTGAAAAACAAACAAATCTGTTAGGGGTAAAATATAACAAAATACTTACAATAAGCTGGTTGCATAAGTGTGCACATCCTTAAACTAATACTTTGTTGAAGCACGTTTTGATTTAATTACAGCATTCAGTCTTCTTGGGTAGGAGTCAGTCAACATGGCACATTTTGACTTAACAATATTTGCCCACTCTTCCTTGCTTGAAAAAGGCCTCCAAATCTGTCAGATTGTGAGGGCATCTCTTGTGCACAGCCCTCTTCAGGTCACCCCCACAGATTTTCTATTGGATTTAGGTCTGGGTTCTGGCTGGGCCATTCCAAAACTTTAATTGTCTTCTGGTGAAGCCATTCTTTTGTTGATGTGAATGTATGCTTTGGGTCATTGTCGATTTGAAATGTGAAAATCCTCTTCATCTTAAGCTTTCTAGCAGATGCCTGAAAGTTTTGGGCCAAACGTGACTGGTGTTTGAAACTGCTCATAATTCCCTCCACCTTGGATAAAGCTCCAGTTCCAGCTTATGAAAAGCAACCACAAAACATGACACTGCCACTGTGATGCCCATACACTGGCCCAGCAGTCAAGGAGCCTCAATCCTCATCACTAACACCAGTGAGGGGCATCCGCAAGTACACACACACACAGTAAAGTACAATTTCCCTTAAGAGCACACAGAGATCACGGTCAGTCTAGGGCTGGTTTCTCCCTTTCTTTCCAGATCCCCAGTAAGACTCCCCACTGGCACAGCTATAGAGTGGGGTCCTTAGCCAGGGTCCCAAGCCAAGTCCTTCTAGCACTCTCTCTGTCCAACCAGTGCTTTGTTTCCCTGCCAAAGTAGCTGACACACACATACACACTTTGAGATATGGTTTATATACAACGGCACAGCCATTCCTGAGGAAGGCTGGCGCAGGTTCACTAGCTGTGCCCCTTCTGTCCAGGCTATAAGGTAGTAATCACTGCCACCAGGACCCTTACTTATCAACTCCTAAAAAGGCACTTACCAAGGGGTGTCCAATTATTACTGTGCAATATTATTATCCAAATGGTAAGTGTGACTGAGCAGCAAGACGTACTTGGAGTGGCTTTGTACAGTATCACTATATACATGCAATGTAGTCTAGTGCTTAAATTATCTCGCCAGAAAACAGCCACAGTTGAAAGGTTTAAAAATATTTAATTTTTGTTGTTGTTTGTCTTTCGTCTTTTCCCAGTTAGGGGTCACCACAGCGGAACTCCGGTCTGCTAATAATTGGCAGTAGATTTTCACGAACGCCGAGATGCCAGCTCAACATTCAACCTTCAATGAAGGCGTGCCCATTTACTCATGTCTTTTGAATGCCTACCCAACCGCAGGGAGGACATGTAGACTCCACACAGAAGGCACTCCCTGCACTCCAGCCGAGACTCGAACGGGAGAACCTCTTGCTGTGAGGCAACAACTCTACTGCTGCACCACCATGGATATGTTTAAAAATATTTAATAATAAAAAAAAAAAAAAACAAGACAATACTTCTTACTACATAGTGCTAGTTAAGAGTTCAGAGATCACAGAAACAGGCTTAAAATAATACAGTAGAATAGTTCTGACATCAGTATATAAAACAGCTAGTCTAAACTTACTAGTTTCTATCTATTTCTTAAGAGAGACACTAAAGTCTAAGATCCTATTTACATACAGACAGAGCAAAGCGAGTGCTGGTTAGTGGTCAGTTCTGAAGACAAATGCAAAATGCTGTCTGTCCCTCTCTCTCTGAGAAAGTCCTTTAAATTGATAATACATCCTGTTGACTCATTTCTGATTACATCATTCTTAACAATTCTCTGGTTTCCCAGGCTAACAGAAACTCTACATTTACATTGCTTTGATCTTGCACCTGGTCAGGAAACCACAGTAATTAAAGACATTATATATGTAAAATTTAGCAATTAACTCTGGTCTCAAAACAATAGAAAGAATCTGCTGGTTTAGACATCACGGCTCCAAGTTTGAGATCAAAGCAGTCATGCAAGGATTGATCTATCAGCTTTCTTCCAGCAGAATGCACTGTTGTTACATTTTTTGACATTCAGCATTTAACACCATTTTCTTCCATTTAAGAGAACAAGCCTGTGGCTTATATTAATATTTACAAATGACAGAATTATCTACAAAATACTATCTAGCTATGCTGGCAGCCTTCATATATCTTCACAGCTACTGCCATGCTTCACCGTGAGGGTGGTGTTCTTTTGGTGATGAGAAGTGTTGTTTTTGAGCCAGACATACATACCTTTTGGAACTGTGGCCAAAAAGTTCAACCTTGGTCTCATTAGACCATAACACATTTTCCCACATGCTTTTGGGAGACTTGATGTATTGTTTTGCAAATTTTAGCCAGGCCTGGATGTTTTTCTGTGTGAGAAAAGGCTTCCATCTTCCAACCCTACCCCATAATCCAGACATATGGAGGATACGGGAGATTGTTGTCACATGTAGTACACAACCAGTACTTGCCAGAAATTCCTACAACTCCTTCAGTGTTGCTGTAGGTCTCCTGGAAGCCTCCCTGACTGTTTTTTTCTCTTGCCTTTTCATTAAGTTTGGAGGGACGTCCTGTTCTTTGCAACATCACTGTTGTCCCATATTTTCTCCACTTTTTGATGACTGTCTTCACTGTATTCCATGATATAGCCAATGCTGTGAACATGTTTTTGTACCCTTCTCCTGACTGATACCTTTTAACAATGAGATCCCTTTCATGCTTTGTAAGCTCTCTGTGAACCATGGCTTTTGCTGTAGCAGGCAACTGAGTAAATGTCAGGAAAATCCTAGTAGGATAGCTAAATGTTATGTGGGGTTAATCAGAGTTTCTTTAATTGATGGCAGGTGTGTACCCAAGAAGACTGAATGTTGTAATTAAATCAGAAGGTGCTTCAACAAAGTATTAGTTTAAGGGTGTGTACACTTATGCAACCAGCTTATTGTATGTTTTTTATTTTTTCATATTATTCCCCCTAACAGATTTGTTTATTTTTCATTTGAATTGTACAGGTTATAGGTCACATTAAAGGTGGGAAAAGTTTTGAAGTGATTTATTGTGGTCTCATTTTTTATATCACAAAACCTGACCTTTTAACAGGAGTGTGGACACTTTTTATATCTACTGTATTTTTCCTTTATAAATGTAAATTAATACTGTAGGTTCAATGTTAATAATATCACTGTTAAGTTCCATATCTGATGTTGTATCTACTGTTAGACTTGCTGTATCTACTGTAACTTATGTTGTATATATTGTTTGTCATTCTGTATCTACTGTAACTCATGTTGTATATATTGTTTGTCATTCTGTATCTACTGTAACTTATGTTGTATATATTGTTTGTCATTCTGTATCTACTGTAACTTGTATATATTGTTTGTCATTCTGTATCTACTGTAACTTATGTTGTATATATTGTTTGTCATTCTGTATCTACTGTAACTTGTATATATTGTTTGTCATTCTGTATCTACTGTAACTTATGTTGTATATATTGTTTGTCATTCTGTATCTACTGTAACTTATGTTGTATATATTGTTTGTCATTCTATATCTACTGTAACTTATGTTGTATATATTGTTTGTCATTCTGTATTTACTGTTACTAATTTTGTATGTACTGTCAGTTTTTGTGGAGCTTTTAGCTTTTTTCCCCAGGCCTCTGCTGAAAATGGGCTCTGTCCAGTTGGACTTTCCCAGTAAACAAATGTAAACTAAATAAAATAAATAACTGTAGTAAATAATGGACGAGAGTAATTACCCTACCATACCATGAAGCAGCTGTATGTATGTTATTTCTGTAAGTGAGACCCTAGCTTCCTTCTGAAAAGTGTTCGATCATAATATTCCTAATATCATCATCAGGAATGGCATTCCAACATGCTGGTGCTAATTCTGAAAAGGCTTTTTCAGTCTTAGCTAGTGCAAAAGAGGGTCTAACTAAGACCATATTATTAGAGAATTACTGTATATCCTTTGTCTTTGTGAAAAAGTGTGGATTTTGGAGGAGGACAATACCTGTTTTGAAGTACTTTGAAGGTGAGAGCATTTAACAGAAGATGGACCATAGATGAAAACTGAAACTATCTGCATTTTGAAATTGTTGTACAGTGGCATAACGGTTAAGGTCTTTACCTCCAGTTTACAACATACAAGGTTCAATCTTGACCTCTAGCCAATGCATTTGTCTCTGTGGGGTTCTTCCCACATCCCAAAATCATGCAGGGTGTTTATACCTTAAACTCAGCCAGGGATGGAGCTGTGGGTAACGCCACAAGACTCTATTTGATGTCTTTCGTGGAAGAGTTGTTTAGACAAACCTCTTTGGGCAACATCTCTGGTGAGCAGTATCCCCTAAATAGGAAAACTTGGGTTACAGACTGCATTAGCACAGCTAGCCACTCGATAGTGTAGCAATTGACTCTTGCTGTTTTGGTCATGTTGACAAATGTTGCCAAAAATAGGCATGGGTATTTTCCGGTGATAAATAGGTTGAGAACCCAGTCTACTCGGACTTATATCAGAGACCCATGCTAATGGTGGGAGTGCCTGGCAAAAAGACACAGCTCTGAGGCAATAAGCTAGTGGTGGGCCAATGTCCAGTTGTTTTTGTCACCTGGGATAGCTTTGTTGTGTGATAGCTGGATGTAAAACCAGTCACCCTGCCAAACATGAACTAAGGATTGCTAGATTCATTATAGGTTCAATGACTAAATGCAACTTGGAAGTGGGTGACACAATGGTAAGGAGGAGGCTGGACATCCTGTGTATTAGGCAAATAGAAAGAAGGGAGGGCAGTGCATCAAAGCCACTTGGCGTGGGAGCCAGAGTTTACTATTCGGGGGGGGGGGAGGCTAGAAATAGTGTGGGAATTGTTTTGAGGGAGAGGCTTCAGATGACCGTAAGGGATGACATCTGAATTAATGACAGACAAATGGCAATTAGACTCCAGTGTAATGATAGGGTAGTATTCATAATCTCAGCCTATGCCCCACAGCAGGGTTGTCACAGTGAGGAAAAGAATGCATTAAGGCAGCAGTTGCAGGACCTAATAGATAAAGCAGAATAACATGAAATGGAGTTAGTAATGGGGGATCTGAATGCACATATTGGAGCAGACAAAACAAGATATGATGATTGCCTGGGTTCTACGTTGCTGGGGCAACAGAAATAATGACTGGAAGACATTCTAGACTTCTGCCAAATGGCTTGATGGTGGTCAACACATGGTTCACATACAAGAGTAGCCAACATGCAGCTCAGGTAGACTTCCCCCAAGTGAGGAAATTATATTGGAGTAGAATCAGCAATAGCAAAGTCATCCCCAGTGGAACAGTTGGCCCACAACATAAACCACTGGCTACCACAATCAGCTGCAAGTAGTGGTCAAAGAAGCTCTAAGGTCAACAGAAACTAGGCTGGAGACCTGGAAGCTGATTGTAGAGAAAGCACAAGAGTTCAAGGAAGTAGTCAAGGCTCTAAAGCCTCAAGAAGATGAGGAAATAGGCGGAGCTGAAGAAGTATAACAGCACCTCAAAACAGCATGTGTGAGGACTGCAGAACAAATATGTGGCTGAGCCACGTATAGAAATAAGGTACATGAGGTATTGGTGGAATTCAAAGGTCAAGGAAGTTATCAAAAGAAAGGATGAGTGCAGGAAACGGTAGGAAGTAGAAAAGACTCACCAGGCTAAGAAGAAATGGGTAACAAAGAAGCTAGGAGAGCAGTTACAATCACAAGGAGCAACACATCAGAGGCACTTTACCAGCTTAAGAACAGCATTAAGTAAATGAAGGCAGGGAAAGCAGCAGGCTGAGATGAGGTCATGGCAGACAGGTTGAGACGAGGTCATGGCAGACAGGCTGAGATGAGGTCATGGCAGACAGGCTGAGATGAGGTCATGGCAGACATGATCAAGATGGAGGAGAAAAGAGGGAAATGGCTCCTGAGGGTATTCATAGTGTGTGGTGAGAAACGACTGGAGACTAAGCATTCTAGTGCCAGTGTACAAGAACAAAGGGGGAATTCACAACTGTAGTAATTATACAGCTATCAAACTCTTGTTACACTTCATGTGCAACCACAAAGCATTCTATAACTATGTCAAGAATCTCAATGGCAACACCCAGATCTGCTCTGAGTTACAGCACAACAGCATGAAAATTACAAAACCAACTGATACTGCCAACATTTTGGCAGATAGGTTCAGTGCTAACTTTACCCCCTGATAGGTTCAGTGCTAACTTTACCCCCCTCTCACCCCCTAAAGGGCCCATATCTATACAGGAAGAATGCAGAGTCCCTGTAATCACATCTATGAAGGTAAAATCTGCACTCTCTAAAACCAAAAACACAGCATCCATGGGACTGGACAACATCCCAGGCTGTATTTTACATGAACTTCAGAACAAACTGGCTCCCCACCTAAGCACCATGTTCAATCATAGTCTCACATCAGGCTTTGTACCCACTGAATGGCGCACAGCAGCAGTTATCCCACTCCACAAAGGGGGAGCCACCACTGATCCTGGGAACTATCACCCTATTAGCCTGATCTGCAAGGCCATGGAACATATCATCATGGAACTCATAAGCAAAGACATTGGTAACCTCCAAACTCTGGACCCACCCAGTTCAGGTTTGTGAAAGGCAGATCATGCCTTCTGAACCTGATCGATTTCTTTGAGGCAGTCACCAAAGCCGTAGACAAGGGTAAGGTGGTTCACATAGCCTATCTTGACCTCGCCAAGGCTTTCAACACCATCCCCCATTCTGGAATTATAGCTAAACTCACTAAACTAGGTATAAATCTCTACGTCACAAGATGGGTTGCCAAGTGGCTCACTGACAGAACCCACACTGTTAAGGTTGCAGACTCCAAATCTGACTTCAAACCAGTGACAAGTGGAGTACCACAGGGTTCAGTCCTGGGACCTCTCCTGTTTGGTATCTACTTCTCTGAAGTACAGGCTAACACAGAAGGCCTCTGGCTAATGAAGTTCACAGATGACTGCAAACTAGGAGCCATAGTAGAGTCCCCAAATGATGTGGACATCCTACAGAAGGGCCTCACTGAGACAGATGCCTGGTGTCAAAGGCATGGCCTCAAGCTCAATGCCAAAAAGTGTATTATCATCCCCTTTGGTAAAAATTCTGTACCCATGAACTACCACATAAATGGCAGTCTACTTAATGCCGAATGTGTGATAAGAGACCTTGGGACCCAGGTGGACAGTAGTCTCTCCTTTGATAATCACATCACCACAGTAGTCAGGAAATCCTTCTATGTGGCACACCTTATCATAAAAGGGTTCTCATCTAGGAAATAAGAGGTCATTGTTCCCCTCTACTCGGCACTCATTAGACCCATTATAGAGTACAACGCCCCTTTTGGAATGTACCTCACAAGACATCTGCAGCAGCTGGAAAGCTCACAGAAGTACCTCACAAAGAGGATTATTGGCCTCAAACAGATGCCCTACACTGACCGTCTCAAAAAACTCCAGCTTTACTTTGTAGCATATCGTCTACTCTGAGGAGATCTCTGCCTAACATATAAAGCTATGTTAAACCCAGAGCTGTTGGACATGCTACACCTAAAGAAATCCCAATCCCTCCACACTACATGCTCTAGGGACTTAAACCTTGTCACCACAATAAACAGGACATGCTGGAGGGATAGATTCCTGTCCCAGAGACATCCCATACTCTGGAACAAGCTACCCATCTATGTCAAGCAAAGTTCCTCATTAGCACTCTTCAAGAAAAATCTTGATGAGTGTATGGGAATTAGGAAATAGACCCTGGGGATCACTTCTGTGGCTCTGCTCAACAGGGGCACAGGAAATTAACTTTATTGGGTGCCGTAAGCCAGGGAACCTTGTTGGCTAGGCTTACTTAGGCCCTTGGGCTGATAGCCTAGTGCCTACCTATGAACTTGTGCATGCTCTGGAGAGGGTTATTGATAAATCAGTACACAGAGTTGCAGAAAGTAAGATGGGAAATGAGCAATTCAAATTCAGATAAGGACACAGCACAGCTGATCCACATATTTGCAGTGAGCTGGATCGGTGAGACTAGCTAGAGATGAGGAAAGAATCCATCTGGGTTTTCCTAAACTTGGAGAAAGCATATGACAAGATGCCAAGAAAGCTGATTTTGGGCAGTCCTGCGGTGGTTTGGAGTACCAGAAACATTGACAGAATTTGTGAATGCTATGTGCAAGGACTGAGTGACTCAAGTATGAACAGTGTTCTATCTCAGATTGAAGCCCAGGTTGCTTAGGAATTGTCTAAGGGTGTTACTGTTCACTGATGATGCAGTGATTGCAGCTCACAATGTGCAGGACCTGCAGTCACTCGTGAGTTGGTTTGTGGATGCATGTATGGAATTTTGCCTCACAGTCAGTTTAAAGAAGACACAGGTGATGGGCCAAAATGTGGGTGAAGAGCCATCAATTAGGGTGAGCAACTATAAGCTGATGGTATCTATGAGTTTGTGTACCTAGGCTTTACAATCTCTGACATGTCACTTAATAATGAGATCAATAAGTGCATGGGAAAAGCCGCCACAAAATTTTCGAGGTTGAAAAACAAAATATGGGCTAATAATAAGCTCACTCTGCACACCAAGGTGCAGGTTTAAACAGCCTGTGTTTTGAACAAATTACTGTATACTGGTGAAACATGGACTCTGTGCTCAAAACAGGGGCAGCGGCTCAATGTATTCCGTATGCACTGGCTTAGGCTCATACTTGGTATCTCATTTGCAAGAGAATAGACCTGCAATGGTATGGCATGATTGTCAAAGAAGGTAGGAGAGTGACGTTGATTTGAAAGACTTGGTGACAGTAAGCACAGCACTCTGACCCCATGTAGAAAAAAAAAGGGGGGGGTTGATGATGAAGAAGATGACGATAATCATGATGTGCAGTGGTGGTCCACATTGGTAGACAAGTGAACAAATATGAGTATTTTGTTTTCTTTGGTAGTAGTTTGAAAAGAAGGCAGTGCAATTAATTAGGACTTTATATTCTGACCTCAGTATAACATTACATAACATTAATAGCTAATATTCGTCCAGTCACCATTGTAAGTTTTTGTCTGGAAAAATAAAATACAAGATACGTCCTAAGTACCAAGTTGCATGCCGAGCACCTGGTTTGTGCATTGAAGTGCATTTTCCTCTGAGTGTAAACATCTGGAACCATGGGCAAGCACTTTCCTCCAGTCTCTGCAGCCAGCTTCATGGAAATGGGCATCCTAAGTCAGTGTGGCAGTTGTGTCATGTTTATTCACACATAATTCTTAAACAATTGGACACAATGTGTAAAAATTGTAATTATACATTGTTACTGGAGACAAGATTCAGCATGCAGCCAATGCAAGTAACAAGCAGATTAATTCTGAGGGATACACATCACCATGCCCTGCCTGCCACCCTCAGTAATGACCTAGCACATAGTCAGATGTATGCTGAGGTTCTAGAACTATCTACCCAAACCTCAGGGACCTCCTCGATGTAACTATAACAAAGGGACTCCTCAGCAATGTCATATGCATTCCACCAAAGCAACATCCACCATGACACGAACAGCTTCAGTGCAAGGTGCCTCGACTCATGACCCCATGGGGCAAACATCCAAACAAGCTAATGTCCTAGTCATAAGTGATTCCATTGTGAGACACACACATGTCCCACTCATCAAGGTGAATTATGAGAGGGTCATTGTCAACTACCTGTTAGAGGCCAGGATCTGCCAGACCACACACACACTCTGGTCGTTGAACCCAAATACCAGTACTAATTAGTCATTCAAGTGGGTGGGTGTTAATGGCCTGCAAAACATCTGTCTGGACTATATGAAAACAGACATGCTAGAGCTCTTGACAATGTGTCCCAGGCTGGTATGAGCCTAGCATTGAGCAGCATTCTACCTTCTTGGAGGATGATGCCACAATACAAGCAAAAGATTATTGACTTTAACAATTGGCTTAGTTTTTGGTGTCATTCAAAGGGGTACAATATTTGTCAGCATGAGAGGATATGGTTGACAGACCACTCTGCTTCAGTAAGGGTGGTCTGCATCTGTCCCCCTTGGGCTTCCAAATATTGTCTAAATCTTTGTCCACCCTCATAGTGTCTTTTTTAGGTAGCACCAACTTGATTAACCTTCCAACATAGCAAGACCTACCCATGACATCCTGAAGGTATTTCTGCTCAATGCAACAGGTCTTAATAGAAAACTCCACTCCCTGCAAGCCCTTTTCACCCTGGGAAATGTAGATGTCTGTAGTGACAGAGACATGGTTTAAAGCTGTGGAGAGCACCAGGCAGTACAAAGCTATAATGTGTTCCACACATTTACACTAGCTGCTGCACAACAAGGGACAAAAGGTGAATGTGTGTCTATTTTCATCAAATGCAGTCACAACTCAAGTCTGGTAAAGCAGCAATACTTATTTGAGCAAAGTTCCATACCATATTATTGCAAGCTATAGATCCCAGTCTATGCTATGACTCAGGATGCCCATATCACATGCCTAAACTATACTGCGGTCACTTACATTCATACCCAACATTGCAGTCCTGGACAACTTCAACTACCTCAGTATAGATTGGGGCACTTACACATCTCCTAGCACTTAGGGTCAGAGATACACCCACCAGTGGTGACAACATCCTTGACCTGATCCTCATAAATATGTGCAGAACTTTGTACCCACCCATGTGTAATGTCCTCACTTGTCAGGTCAGATATACAGCAGTTTCCATTGCAATTAACATAAAAACTGTTACTCCATCTAACCCTTAGATACTTAGGAATTATTCCAAAACTAACCTCCTACTCTTCAAGCATACCCAACCACTGCCTGTGCAGAAATACTACAGAAACCCTATATCATCATGTAAACAACTGCACTGTGACAGCAGTACCCTCCTAGAATAAACAAAGGACCACCACAAAAAACAAGCCACGTGGTGGAATCACAGTATCAATAAGCTGCATAACAAAAGGAAGAGCCATGACCAAATCAAGGAAGAGCAATTATGAGCAGGGCAAGAACATCCTAATCAAAATAAGAAATTCACGGGTCTTAACTCTACCAAAGCCAGATTTAATGCAAAGAGCTCCTCACAGAAAAGATAACCACACGGCCTTCTTCAGCTATGCCTGCCACCTCAAAAGTAATAGCCAACAGTGTGCCAAACTCATTGTAATTTGAGCCACCTATACAGAACTTGAGGATGTAGTAAATATTCTGTCTGACAAATTTAGCTTCAATTTCACAGCATTTCTACCCCAAGATATATCCTTGACCATTACCTCCCCAGCTATCACTAACAAACAGGTTCTCAATGCGGTCTCCAAGGCAAATAATACCACAGCGATGGAACCGGATAATTTAACAGAATGGCATAAAACATGACCCATCTAGCCCTCTAGAATCACTGTTCAGCCTTTGTCTCCAAACTGGATTCATGCCCAGTGAATGGAAGACTGCAGCAGTCACTCCTCTGCACAGGGGTGGGCCATCTACTGACCCAAATAAATGTAGACCCATAAGACTGACTAGCCTCATTTGCAACACCATAGAAATAATTATAATTTTCATTGTACTCTGCTATGAAACACATGTTCTCCTTTTCTCATTACAACATTTTTTCACTCTTGTGTTTGTACTATAACATGATAGTTTGTGACTTAAAATATCTGTACTTGCTGTTCTGTAATGTAACGTGATACTTTGCGATGAAAATATCTGTACTTGATTTTTGAAATATTGCGATTGTGGATCTTTTCTCCCCAGGCCTCTGCTGAAAATGGACACTTTCTGACCCAGTCGGGCTTTCAAGGTAAACAAATGTCAAATAAATAAATAAATCATGGATATTATTAATGTAGACTTAGGAAACTTCAGATACTGGATCCAGCAAAGATTGAATTTGTCAAGAGCAGGTCAGGTTTCGTTGACTTTTTCTAGTGTTTCCAAAGACGTGGATGAGGGCAAAATTGTACACCCTGCCTGTCTTGACTTGGCCAAGGCATTCAACACTATTCCCCATTCAGGCATTGTTGGCAAACTCACAAAACTAGAAATAAGTCCCTGTGCCACTCTTTGGATAGCCTACTATCTCATGAATGTGACACAGGAAGTCAGGATAGGCGACATTACTTCCATAAAAAAAGCCCAGTCCCCAGCAGACTCCCTCAGTGCTGGGGCTACTCCTTTTTTGGCATCTAATATTTGGAAGTCAGTGGTGACCCGCGGTGGAGGTGCTGCAGTAGCATTGTCGCCTCACAGTAAGACGTTGTCCTGTTCGATTCTTAGCTAGGGCATCTTCTGCGTGGAGACATGCGTGAATGGGCGTACCTTCGTTGAAGGTTGTGCATCAGGCCTGGCAAGCCGGTACGTAAAAATCAACTGCCAATAATTAGCGGACCGAGTTCCGCTGTAGCGACCCCTAACCGGGAAAAGCCAAAAGACACAAACAAACAATTTGGAAGTCAGTGGTAATTTTAAGGCCTATGGCTGACTAAGTCTGTAGATGACTGCAAACTCAGTGCAATTATTTGATCTCCCACTGATACAAATATTGCCCAAGAAGGCTTGTTGCAAATCAATAATCAGTGCAAGAATGATGGGCTAAAACTGAATGCAAAAATGTATAATCATATCCTTTGGTAAGGTGGCCACCCCTGCAAATCACCACATAAACGATAAACCCCCTAAGAGCTGACCCAGTTGTTAGAGATGTGGAAACACATGCATGACTTGGCCTTTGACTATCATGTGTCTGCTGTTGTAAGGACATTATTCTGTGTTGCACAACTTATATGCCAGGGAATGTCCTGTAGGTCCAGAGATGTCATTGTCTCCCTATACTCAGCCCTCATCCAACTGATTATTGAGTACAACGCTTCCTTCATTATGTACCTTACCAAGCATTTGCAAGACCGGGAACACCTGCAGAGGTTCCTCACAAAAAGAATACAAGTTTTAAACCACATGGATGGCAAACCGCCTCAAAGCCTTATTTCTATACTTTGTCTCTTACAGACTGTTGAAAGGCGATCTTTTCCTGGCCTACAAACCAGCATCTGATGCTGTACCTATTAACTTGCTTCACATCTGTAAATCTAATGGTATTAGAAATGCCCAAATAAGGACATTAGCATTGGTTGCAACATAAATAGAACATGTTGGAGGGACAGTATGTCTCTCAAAGGCTAGTTCTGCAATTGAATAGGCTTCCCATACATTTGAAGCAGAGTTCATCCCTGACGGTATTCAAATGCAGCCTTAACCAATGAATGGGGGATCAGAAATTTACCCCTGGACTGGCAGCTATTCTCTTAATGAATGGAGATAGCTTGTTAATGTTCTGCAACCTCAACATAGCTACATGCCCCTGGGTAACGTATCGTGTCATATATAAATGGGAACATATGGCCAGCCCAAACTATTTGCCTGTGGGTAATGCATCCATTCATGTATAAATGGGAAAATATGGCTAGGTTTAAAATCAGCCCCTAGCCTATTAATCACCAGAGAACATATGATATTATTTTTAGTTGTATTGTTCAGCAGCTTGCTTGAAGCCAGCCTGTTCAAAACATGCTTGAAATGACCCAGAGCAGATGTGCTAATGGACTGGCAGTTTTTGCATCATTAAGTAAAATTATGTCATTTCCATAAACAAGACAATTAATATGATGAAGACCCTCGGAGAAGTCATTGATAAAGAAAGTGGATGTGGTCCTAGCACTGAAACTTAAAGTACCCGAGTTGATATAGAACGTTTCATTCCTGGTATTACCTACCACTTATCACTTTAAATGTTCTATGTGAGAAGTGGGTAGTTTTTAAACCAAATAATTACTTCAGTAGAGAACTCACAAAAGGATAATTTGGTTAGCCATTTCTATGGAGTATTTCACATTAAGGAAGAGAGTAGCAATTAACAGTCCCTTATTCAGATTGCTCTAGATTTGACTGCTAAAAGTGTAAATCGCAGTATGCTATAGTTATTTATTATTATATGTTATTGTACAGCTTTCTGTTTTTTATTATAGATTATTGCATAGGTTTGTCATCATTAATACTCATATTCAGTACGCTGAAATTAAGACTGACATTCTATTAAAATTATTCAGAGTGCTTAAAAAGGCAGTATGATAACAGAATATTACCAGATGCCGTGTTACTGATTTATCCATGACTCACTTTACAGAGTACCTGTAGCTCATACAGAACAGAAACATTAACATATGCAGCAATTGGAAGGTATTATTGATTGAGCTGAGCTAACAGAGTGGGTTAACAGCATTGTAGATGCTGTGAAGGAAGACAAAGTCAGAATCTGCATAAGCTGGCAAACCTTAACAAATTGATTCTAAGGGAACATTATCTGCTACAAACAATAAAATATGTGATTGCTTCAATGCCTAATGCAAAATTATTCACATTATTAGATGCAAATCAAGCACGATCAGGCTAGTTTGAAACTATGTACCTCTTGCACACCAATGGAAAGATACTGATTTCTGTGACTCCCGTATGACATTTCATTGGCTCCAGAGGTCTTTCATACATCTAAAGCTGATTTGATTGAAAGCTTGGAAGGAATTGTGAACATAATTTCAAGACAGTTTTGTCTGCGGTTCCACCAAGCTACAAAATGATACCAGAATGACTAAAGTACTAGACAGAGTAAGGTCACTAGGGTTTAAAAAGGGCAAAGTAAAATGCAAAACTGATGCATCATCTTTGAAATACATGCATAATCTTACAGTTAATGGGCCACAATTAGATGTAGAAAAGGTACGTGCAACTTTAAGTATGCAAACACCAACAAACTCTTGTTGGTGTTATTTCTGGACTTACACAATACCTGAGCAAGTTCAAACCTCACTTGTCAGATATAACTATACCTCTGAGATAGCTACTTGAGAAGGATGCAGCTTGCAGGTGAGTTTGAAGAACAAACTAAGATGTTTTAGTTATCAAAATGACTAGTGAGTATTCCATCTACACTTAATTATTTTGATGTAGCTTTGTCTATGACAGTTCAAGCAGAGGTAAGGCTAGAAAGAGCTAGGAGCAGTATTACCACAAGAAGGCCTTCAAATTGCTTATGTATCAAGAGTTTTGACAGATGCAAGAAATACATGAACATGGACTGAAAAGGAAATGTTAGTATAATTTTGTTTGGATGTCAGAAGTTTCATACTTATGTTTATGGAACATATTTTAAAGTTGAGACAGAGCATAAGAATATGCAAAACATATTCATAAAGTCACTACAGGAAGTACATGTATGACAGCTGAAAATGCTTTGACACTTCAGAAATATGATGTAGAATAAACTACGTGCCAGGCAGAATGATACATATTGCTCAAAGGGCAAGTATCTGGATGAATGCAAAGATGATTTATAGGAAGAACATCTCAAAATTCTTTGGGTTGAGACATAAGCTGCTGTAACACTTGAGATACACAGAAAAAGAAAGATAACTAGAAAATGTAGAACTACAGCTATTGAGAGAAGTTATAATATCTGGAGACCAGATATTTTGAAGCATCTCCACTGATTTAGCTATTCTATATCACCAGTCAAGAAAAGGCATATTCAAGGTATATTTTTTAAAGGTGAAAAAGTCATAACTCAAGCACCAGTGAGAGTTAAAATACAATTAAAAGCTGACAAGTATCACTTGAGCACATCTGAATGGAAGGAGAGAGCATTAAGCATCATCTGTTAGCCTAACATGTCAGCACCGAGAGAGCAGATGGTGTAAAACTGTTCACTTTGTAACATGCGTAGAAAGAAAAACGTCGCAAAGAGGAACTGATACTTCAACAAATTTTAACTCTTCACCATGAAGAGATGATTATTTCAGCACAATGATCCCAGTTTTGGTCCTGAGATTTGTGTGTGTGTGTGTGTGTGTGTGTGTGTGTGTGTGTGTGTGTGTGTGTGTGTGTGTGTGTGTGTGTGTGTGTGTGTGTGTGTGTGTGTGTGTGTGTGTGTCTGTAAGGATGTAGTAAACCCTTGAAAGTGTTACATGGGGCATGAGTTATGTGACTGGAAGGGTTTGAGCACTTGTAAGCAAACCTTTGCTCTAGTGCTTGTAGTGTTGCATAGACAAAGTTTCACTCAGAAGCTGAGCCCAAAGAAGGGCTGTAGAAGAAGGTTGGGTGGTGGCCATAGTCTTTGGGTACAGCACTTAGCTAAACTAACGGCTGCATAAGAGTCTGGGTCTTGCGGTTTGATACTGGGGTGATCTTAAATATTACATATTAGACAGGCAGGGAGATCCACAGCACTTTGGCAAGTAAAGAACAAAGAGGAAAAACAAATGATTAATTACTAAGATATTGGCAACAGGTGGCTGTGTTTGTAATAATACAGGATCCAGTGTACCACCGCTCATTTAAGCAAATGTCCCAGAATAGGAGAAACAGAACAGAAGAATAAGCAATGTGTCACATTTAATGCAATCAGGTAAAAACAGCTGAATACATGGCAAGACCACTGATGTGATGCAATAATTGTTACCTTACACAAAATGTATAAGAAGTCTAATTTGCAAGTGGACTACATATTTCTGGGTGTCTATAACTGAATATTGATTTTCTCTCACACATAGATCTTACTTGTGTCTTGTTAGCTGCCCAGAATACTCATGCATAAACTATTTCTATACAATACCTGAATTTCATACCACATGTTATCCACATCACATATACGCAGTACAATCTATCGTCCAGTCTAGCCAGACTATTAATTCTGCTTATCAAACGGAGATGAAATTTTACCAAAGCTGACAAGGAGAAAGTCACAGCTGATCAATCACCTAAGAGGAATGCCGTTGTGCCGTCACATTAACCGAAAACAGCTGTATCAGCATCAGGAAGCTTGTTTCAACTTTGAAGTAAAGTTATGACTGATATAAAAACAAAATAATGTGTGTTGAGAAAGGTAGAAGAACTTTGTGTTTCCTCATTTTTAATGCACTCATAATGTGGTCTGTCTTTATAAACTCCTTAGTATCTATTTCTGATGTTGAGATTTCAAAAATGTTTTTATATTTTGTAAAATAAAATTGTTACCAGTAGTTGCATTACTGCTTTTAGTGGTTTATGATGCATTTTCTTTTTTTCATCTAGATTCCTTCCAGAAATGTGAAATAACAGAAGAGAACCTAAACCTGTCTCTGAAGGGGTGTTTCTTAAGGTCACATTTTTCTTCTAAAGAACAGGAACAATATACTAACAAATCAAAGCTTTTGATACAAGGTATTAGTTTAGCCCAGGAGAAAAGCACACAGCTCAGTGGAATAACTATTATAGAAGCTTCAAGGTTATGAGGTGTACAGCTTTTCTAAAATAGAATTCCTCTGTTTAGGTAAACAATAACTTTGTTTAAGAAAACACTAAATCCCACATATTTATGTGAAGAATAAACACATGAGATTTTGCAATGAAATATTCTTGCCCTGTATGGTTATAATTTAACAAAAATGAGTTATGGCTCCCAAACGCATGAACAAAAGCACAATTCATCTTGCATCCCTTTTATGTTGTACACAAACAGACACACAGTGCACTTTACTTTTATTCAAATGCTTAATCTTTTCACCTAACGTATAAACATTCAGTTTTAATTAAGATGATCAAACATCCTGTGTGATGCTCTTTACTTCACTTACAATCTGACTGAAAATCTTGTGTTAAAATGACAAGGAAGTATACTAAACCCGAGATCTGGCAGTCTTGCTTAGCAGGATTACACTAGGAACTGCATTCTGTAATCCATTGTTTGATTTTATCGATCACTTGCAAACTTTGAGACTCTGAGCAATTCGCTTAAGTAGACAATGCTCACAGGTGCCCCTGAATAGAGACACTTGCATCCAGTGGCCTTACCTGGTTACCAAATAAATAAAAAGTAATAAGCATATCATTTAGGATGGCTCTTTGAAAGCGTTTAGTAGATGGCATTTAAACTGTGTCAAAACAAAGGCTAACTATTCAGTACTTTTGCCGAAATGTAATATTTTAATTGCCATTTAAAATGGTCAGCACAAAGGCAAACTATTTAATTGATTTGTTGAAATATAATATTTTTCATGCAACTTTGTTTTTTAAGTACTACTGTAAAGTCCCAGCAGTTTACTGGTTAAGACACAGCTAGTCAGCAATCACTATAAAACTGAATGTAAGGTTTCAGCCTAGTCCATTGAACTGTCAATATAAACTGATGTATCAGTCAAAATACTGTAGTTTGTATGAAGGAAAGGGCAGCTGCGTAAGGAGAAGGCATTTAAATGATAAGCAAATTGCCACATGAATTCAGTTTCAGAAGCAAACATTCTGAAAACTGTTTGTACCTTGTGTTACCATACGTGTGAATCATACCACACAGAATATCAATTAAAACATATTTGTGCGTACAGAGCTGTTGCTCTGTATTAATTTAAAAATGGAGAGCCATATAGACGTAATGATTGTCCAGGCTTGTTTCTTCCAAAGGTGTGCTCAGCTACGGATCACATTTATTGGAAGGAGGTGAAAATAGTGTTCCTTTGGGAAAAGAATTGACTTGAAATACCTCCCCAATGCTTTATTTTATCAATATGGCAAGACATCTCTGCACCCACAAAAGGGGGGGGGTGCCCATCAAAATCTGCTGCTAAATATAAGTTATATATTGTGACTTCAATCAATTCTGGCACGTTTTGTATAATTTTTGCAACAAAAGGGGGGGGGGTGGGTTAGGTTGATCAGCCGTATGGTGTTTGGCTAAAATTTGTTCTTGGTTGAAATAGGATGGCTGAAGTCAGAAAGCTGATTAGTTTTCTGGGGAGCAAGGCCCCACCCCAACCCCATGCAGGAGGGGAACCACCTTGCACCTTCCTACTGAATATAATCATTACTTTAAGGTTATGCCATCTTGAAAAAACAGTGAAAATAATTCTGAGTTGTTTTATTGGCAGATAGTGAGATGGAATGGGCCCCACATTCTAATCCTGAAAAGAAAGTATTAGCTTATGTTTATTTGAATAAACCTCCTGTGCCTGACTTTCTTATGATTTCACTACAGACAACAAAGTTGGAACACTCATTTTGTACCTAAGTGTCAGAAATTGCATATTTTATGGCACTACTTTTCTCCTGTTGGTAGTAGTTCAACACCACTTGTTAGAAGACAAATAAAACTTATAGCCATATGACTTGCTAACAAGTAAGAGCCTCATTAAATAACTAAAACGGGGTGAAATAAAACTCTTTTGGAATCAAAATGATGCACGTCAACTTGATGTATTCTAGGAGGAGGCATTAAAATCTGCTAATGTTGTTCATTGCTATGTATACTAACAGATGGCAAAATAAACTTTTTTAGCATATTAACTTTTTTAAAGACCTCCAGTTCAACCTTTTTAAATATATTTAGTCCTGATACTGATCCAGACTGCTGTACTTTGTCATATGTTTGTTTATGCCACTGCCTACGCATCAGGATACCTATTAATGTAGTCTTACCTTTTCACATGTAACATCTGTTAGACACCTTATTGTAAGAGTGTATCTGCAAAACACATCTGCAGATAAATGCTAGCAACCTTACTACTGTGTAATGTATCTAGCATTGGATGTTTAGAAAAGCTGCAAATCTGCATTATATAAAGTCCTATAAAATGGATAGATTAATACTTAACTGAGGTGTATCTTACGTATCAACAAACAGTGAAGGAAAAATAAATTTCTGTTTCATAACAGGCTCTTGTTGATAATAGTGGGGCAATAGTGCTAAGTGAAATGTTTATATTGCTGAAGTGTTTGCTGCAAGGAAATCTGAATCATAAGTTTTACTTATTTACTGATGGAGGGTAACATTTATTTTTACAAAGATGAAATACCAGGCTTTCTAATGAAACTTCAGTGCTTTTGTAACTATCTCAGAACACACTATCATAAAGCAAAAGAGGCAGCTGGCACAAGGCACATTCAAAAGTAACAAACACATAAAAAGCTTTTTTCTGGCAGGAGGAAGCTCCCCCAACACTCCCCATATTGAGGGGCGTACATGACTTATCTCTCCTGCTACTTATTTATACCAACCCTAAGCTTCCATTTTCTCAGGAGAAAAAAACATAGTACAATGCCAGTTAGTGCAATAATCCTGGACTCATAAACGACTGCTTGACACTAACGGTCGATTATTAGTGTAGATATATTAAGTTGCTAAGTCTCATATAGACATCACATGGTCAGCCAGTCTCACCATTTATTTCTTGATATTTCTGATACATGAGTTCTTTTTTTTATGTGTACCACACTGCTAAGATATCTGCAGCTGACAGAATTCTTAAACAAATTTTCTTTTTTCTTCTCATTGGCCTCCCTTCCCAACTCAAACTGGAGGGCTATGCCTGCAGCACCTTCCTTACCTTTCATAATATATCTCATCCAGGTTGCAGAAAACTTGAGAAAGGGAAAGGTAAGGTCTGTCCATCCAGTGTGGCTATCAGAATATTAGACAAAAAAAGGAAATCAATGCATACACACAGTATGTATATCAGCAGTCTATGTGTGAGCAGTTCTCCTGGAGCCTGATTAACAGACTTAAATATTCCCTGTGGCAAGCTTCCACTTTATCTCTTCAGTTGATACTTACGAGTCAGAAACAGTAATTACAGGAGTTGTTTCACACTACATAAAGTACCATCTAAAGGTAATGTTATTACAGTTGACCGGAAAAACTGATTTTGTATAACTGAAAAAAAACAAGGCGATAATAACGAATGCAATCCCTTCTGAATGACTCTGCAATTTTCAAAATGAGAATGTTTTAACAATTTCTTTGTATGGCATTTCACTAATAAATTCATGTAGTTTAATAATTTTTTTCTGTAGTATTATTCATCTGTCTCTGTATTTATTAAAATAGTAACATAAAGCAAGAAGGCAGAGTGAGGCAGTATATCCGTAATGTGAAGGGACTGCCTACTATGGGCAATTGCTAATGAAATGTATGCTGCTGAACTGGGTTTGGGTTCCTGAATGTCTACACATCTACGTGTTCTGTCTCAGGTTACTGTCTGGACAAAGCAAGTACTTTGTTTCCATGACAACATATATCAGTTTGATTGGGTAATTCTTTTTCCTCACCTTATAAAGATATGCTGTTCTGGCAGATTTGCTTTTCAGAAAATGTCCTATGTATGTATTATAGAGCCTTCCGAGTCACATCAATAAATTGTTCTCAGTAGAATATATTTAATTAACAATGTTAGAGCAACAAATAAATTATTTTAGAAGCATGTTAAGAGAGAGAGAGTATGTGTGTGTGTGTGTGTCTGTTTGCATGCATGTAAGTGCATGTTTTACTATCTGACTAGTGCAGTATTTCAGAAAAATTCTATAGTTCTCGCATATTGAACAGCATTATGGAGGGTCTAATGATGAAAAGTACTGTCCCAGGTTCCTTATTGCTATTCTATATCTTTCCCATAAATTATCAATTATTTACATAATATTTAATGCAAAAAATGGTTTTGTAAGTCAATGGGCAGCCTGACCTTGTGGCCAGGAAGTGATTTAATGACCAAGTGACCATCTGTGTTTCCTTTTACAGGAGAGACTTGTGATGACTCTGAAGTCTTTTACTCTGTTAAGTTATACTGGTGCCTCCCTGTTTTCTCAGAGCACAAGATGGGCATTCATTAAAGACCAATCTGCAAACGAGGACATAAGAAGAAGGTAATTGTATATTAGAGAAACTGTAGATTTCATCCACTGGCCCATTTGTGATTTCTATATAATATATTAGATTCATTGCACAATTATGAAAACTATACTACTGCAAGCTGCAGTTGTTCAATCACTGGCTTTCCATGACAAGGTTCATTTGGAAGTAGCACACGCATATATGCAAATATTTCAAGCATGAGTAATAATATTCTCCTACCTACCAATAAACCAAAGCAGTCATCTCCATAAAATGTGTTCAGGTTGTTCATGAAAATATCTGTACTGTTGGCATTAATTTAATTTGATAGTCTTTTCCAGGCATCAGCTACTCTCTCAGAGAAACAGTTAGTACATCTCTCACAGAATATCCAATTCTTCTCTACTAATCTTTAATAACACTAAGGATTCCCAGAGATATTTGTCTCTAAAGGCCCTTCTATACCTGAATAAAGTTTCTTCTTAAAAATCTGTATGTGACACTGTACAAGTTCAGATATTTTAATCTTTCATAATAACTTAAATTTTCACATCCATGGATACGCTTGGTATATTTCTGCTGTACTCTTTCCAGTTTACTCATGCTAGTTTTCTTCCATAAAATAATTCCGTACTCCATTTTGGGATGGTTGCAAATTACAAATAATAAGTTAATTATTTCTGATTTCCTGGACTGTAGAATACCTGATGGAAAACATAAATCAGAAAGATATAATAGTAACAGTCCCCAATTATCTGATAAAATGAATTCTTGAGAGGATACGTGAGATGCGTGTGGGAATAGTAAAGTGCAAAGAAACAGGAAAAGACAAAGTATGAAATTCATAATCTTGTTGTGAGGCATGCTATGGGCGTCAAGGTCCCTTGCATACTATGCAAACCTTTTCTCATTCAAAGAGAAGTCACTGCTTTGAAACATGACCCATAATTACTGACAAGTGGTATTTCATATGTAAAATGAGTTGTCAGTGGGCAGACTCTGTGATAATGAAGCCCCTTACACAGCCAGATGTGCTGCTCTTTTAAGACACTTACATAGTTCTATTAAACACATTTGGTTGGGCCTCATTTACTAGAATATTCTATAGTAATAGTGTGACGTCATGCATTAGTAGAAATACATGTAGATGGTTACCAGACTGGTGGTGGTAAGTATTACCTATAGATTATCACTCTGTAGATTGCAGATATCTCTGCAAAGACTATTTGTCTTCTGGCCTTGACATTTGCACAATTGTTGAAAATTTTTTTTTCTGGCTGAAATTTTAGACTGATTTTATATAAGTTTCAGCTAATTACTTCTGTTTTATACTTGCTCTTACTTAAATTGAAGTTTTGAGGTCTTAATCTATTCTGCAACTGAATCGATCTCTTCATGCATCCTTTTGTGTGTGTGTTCCTACACTAATAGTCAATCACGTGTATTTACTTCACCTTCTGTTCCATTGACTAATTAGGAAACACCTCTGGTGCTGATAAAATACTGAATGGAAGGCTAAATAACCCACACTTTCTTCATGATGATTTAAACGTATGCAGTTTGCATTTTTGTTCATCTAGCTGTATGTGCTAGAAACCCTCATTTGCATCTGTTTTTGAGAAAAGATTTGCATTTGACTTTCAAAAAACTGTTTTTAGTATAAGCAGTAGGTGATGCTATCTTTTATTCAGGGTTTGTGAATCAGTGCAAAAGCAAATCCTATCTTTTTTTACAACAATGACCATGCTGGTCACCCATTCTGTTGGTAGTTTTTGCTTGTTGAAGATGCCTAAGCTATATATTTTCTTTAGTTCCTTTTAGCTTTATTTCTGTGGACTGTGAGCACTGTTCTTGGGATTATATCACTATAAATAAACCACAAAGTGAAAAAACAACTAATAAAACAAAACCAGGGCGTAGGAAAGCAGACGGTAAACATATTTATTTAAGCACTTTTCGTCAACTCAGTAATGCTGACTTCATCAGAACACAATTAATAACAATGTGAACCATGTATATATAATAATGAATTCACTCAATTATCACAATTAATTAATTAACTCAGCACAACCCACTTAAAACAGCAACCTCTATGAAGTAAAATAAAAGCAGTATTTTACAAAAAAATATAAATATAATAAAAAGATACTGAATTTATTGAACAGAACACTAAGTCCTATAAAAAGTTATATAAAAAGTTTTCCCAAGTGTGACCCTTTATAAGGACAGTATAAATAATTAACTCATAAACCACATCAATGTGTTCTTTCATATGCGAACCAACAATACACACAAACTAACATAAATATTTTGAAAAAATTTTTTGAAAAACCATATCGATACTATATTTATATCCTAAAACATAAATAGTCATCTCTTCAAACTGTTAAGTTTCAACACGCTACTAATTGAACAGGTGTCATTTAGTCCGGGGTAACTATATGCATTTAATTTCACTTGCCATTTTAGTTCTAGCTCATCTAATTTAAGATCTCAAGGGCCTCCCCTTGGGTCAATTTTAACCTGATCAATAACCATAAATTTGAAACTATGGCCTGAATAATCCACTATATGTTTGGCTAACGCGTTCTCAAGTTTGCCCTTCTTAATAGCATAAAGGTGTTCGTACATCCTGTCATGCAATCTTCTCTCGGTCTTACCATTATAAAACGCAAGGCAGAATGTACATCTAGCTAAATATATAACAAAAGTAGAGTTGCAATTAAATTTACTATTAAGTTTATACATTTTTCCATTAACCTGAATTTTATTGTTTTCCTCTATGAATTTACAATAATTGCAGTTCAAACATTTGTACATGCCAGGGTACTTCACTGCAGGAGTAGCTTGTCTTTCTAATAGTGTTTTAAATTAAATGCATATAGTTACCCCGGACTAAATGACACCTGTTCAATTAGTAGCGTGTTGAAACTTAACAGTTTGAAGAGATGACTATTTATGTTTTAGGATATAAATATAGTATCGATATGTTTTTTTAAAAAAGTTTTTCAAAAATTTTTTTCAAAATATTTGTGTTAGTTTATGTGTATTGTTGGTTCACATATGAAAGAACACATTGATGTGGTTTATGAGTTAATTATTTATATTGTCCTTATAAAGGGTCACACTTAGGAAAACTTTTTATATAACTTTTTATAGGACTTAGTGTTCTGTTCAAAAATTCAGTATCTTTTTATTATATTTATATTTTTTGTAAAATATTGCTTTTATTTTACTTCATAGAGGTTGCTGTTTTAAGTGGGTTGTGCTGAGTTAATTAATTGTGATAACTGAGTGAATTCATTATTATATATACATAGTTCACATTGTTATTAATTGTGTTCTGATGAAGTCAGCATTACTGAGCTGACGAAAAGCGCTTAAATAAATACGTTTACCGTCTGCTTTCCTACGTCCTGGTTTTGTTTTATTAGTTGTTTTTTTGCTTTGTGGTTTACTTGTTTCTTATGTCGACGGGTATAGGTAGCAGTAGCGGTTCGTTTAACCCACAGGACACTCCTGGGGTTCTTCAAGATTCTCCCGCTGCTGAAGATTTATTGGTCAGCTCTTGTGATTTATTGTATACTAAGATCGATGGTATTTTTTCCAGATTGGATCAGCTTGATTCTGACCAACGTAATTTGCGGCAATCCTTTTTGGAATTTTCAAAGTCAGCTAACTGGCAACCTAATGGAGTAGTGGAAGATTTTCCCTCAACATTTAACATCCGGGCAGAAGCACCGAATGGTGAAAGACGTTGTTTCAGCAACCAGTCGAATGTTAGCATCGGTCCTAACCAACTGGGTTGTCAAAATGGTCCTAATTGGACTATACTAGACGTTCCAAATAATGTGGACTATTCATCTCAAATAGTACATGGCTCTGACAACAGTAAAAAATCAACAGTTGGTGATTCTTTTGGTGCAAAAATTGAAGGTGAGAGGATCACTTACACTGAAAGCCGCCAACAGACTTCCAACCTTATTTTAAGTTCTCATTTACATACAAGTGAAGCTCCGCTCTCAACGGTTAGGAATGGAGTCAGCGAACTAAGTCAAGGGGAACCAGGTCAATCTGACGGGAATGAACTACAGGTTCCAAAAGGTAAAAAAAGACTCTAAATTTACTGCTTGGTTAAAGAATGGTTTCCACTTTACTAGCGGGTCCAGCCCTAATTTAGTTCAAAATTCAAACGAACAAAATACTGAGATGGATGAAAACTTGATTAGTAATAAGCTCAAATTGTTTGACTCTTGTTTAGTGAAACTTAAAAAACTGCAACTTGAGATATCGTACTTTCGCGAATGCTTGAACAGAAAGGTTATTCCTAAAGGTCTGAGATGGGTTTCTTATCCTACTGGCTTGGAGAGTGGATCTGCTTTCCACATGGACCTGATTAGACTGTTTGACCGACAAGGGTTTGAGCTGATAGAAATTATTATTAAACATTATTCCATATGGGTGGAAGACTTATCTTGTTATGTGACTGATCTGGATGAAAGTATCCAAACCCATTATGAATTTGGAAGATATAAATATGAATATGAGCACATCTTTAATAGTATTGACCACCATTTATCGAAATTGGAATCTAATAAAATTAAAAACCTGGAAAGAGACATTAAAGCATATAATTTGGGCACCGCGTACCCTATTCCACCAACAGCTCAAGTTTGGGGTAAAAACATGGTTAAATCCAAAAAAGGTTACTAACTTAATGGAAATGTGAACGGTTTCCCACAGGAAATTGGTGATATTGATAATGAAGTAGGGTTTAATAACAACAACCATGGTTTTAGCCCTTCTGAGCTTCATGGCCAAGGTGGGAGGGGTACTCCCTGGCGTCACAGACTGCGTAGTGCCCATGTAGACAGGGCGAGTCGGCAAGACCAAAATTTTCAGGAAGGCCCCATAACAGGGGCCAGACCGAAGCAGAAAAATGATCAACAACCCCAACTCAAGGACAAACGGACTTACAACAATTACAGAAAGTAACACCCTTAACTAACGTTGGGGTGCTGTTGAATTTGACTTTAGATCAGGACTTGACTGATTTGGTCATGACCGACCATGTTACTTCTTTATCTCATTCCAGTACTTCTGAATCTCATGATGTCATTATTGGTACACCTGCTATTATTTTAAATGGAGCAGGTGATTTCAAATTGTATAACTATAGTGATACCCAATTTAGTTCTGACATGGTCGATTTACTATCTAAAGGGCTTACATTTATTCCATCTAAACCATGGAATATAGCAGATACCATCTTGGATATAAAATCTTTTGTAAGAAAATTAAATTTTCATGTGTTAATGGGAAATATTTTTGAAATTGACCTAAATGATAGGTTTCATGTGCCTAGCACATAAAATCCCCCCTTGCATCCTGTACTTGATTTATTCGAGAAATGTTGTGAACTTGATGTTAGACATGCTGACACATACAAAAATGGTAGGAACTCATTTTCTAATATGAGTAAAGAAGAAAGAGAATTGTTAAACTTTTTTTCATCACAAGGTCTTAGGTATTGTAAACCTGATAAAAGTGGAGGTCTTGTGGTTTTTAGTATGACCGACTACCAGCATAGGATGTCTGAGTTACTTAATACTGAGGCATATACTCACAGTACACGCTCTGAAGTAAATAGAGCTTATGGCATTATTAGGAACTGTATAGAGGATTTGTTTATTGAGGGTTGTATAAACCAAAAAACTTACAACTACATGAGAATACTATACCCTAGATACCCTTGCATATTTGGTATCCCTAAAGTTCACAAGAGTATTGAAAATCCACCATTGAGATGTTTAGTGGACAGTAGGGGTTCACCTACCTACTCTTGTGCCAGTGTCTTGGATACCATTTTGCAGAAATATCTTGTAAACGAGCCTCAAATCTGCAAAGACTCTTGGTCGTTTCTGGAAAGCATTAGTACTCTGGAGTATGATGAGAACTACAATTTCCTTACTATTGATGTTAAGGATCTTTACACCAGTATACCTCAGGACATAGCTTTAGAATGGGTGGTACTGATGCTTAAAAAACACAAAAAAACACAATGCACCCAGTAGTGAAATCGATTTGGTGTCGGTCCTTATAGACTTAGTTTTGTCTAACAACTACTTCATGTTTCTAAACGAGTTCTATTTACAAAAAGTGGGAGTAGCTATGGGGTCCCCTTGTGGAGGAAGTATAGAAAATTTGGTAATGGCCTATTGGGAGTCGGAGTTTGTGTTTAGAGATAACAAGTTTTCTGATACCTTTAAGTATTACACAAGATTTTTGGATGACATTTTCATCCTATTTAAAAGTAGTGAGAATGATAGCCGTTTGGTTATTGAATACCTTAATAATACTACTGAGTTTCTCCATTTCACTTTTTCATTTAATTGTGATATTATTACTTACTTGGATATCTGTTTAAGTAAAAACTACACTATGCGCGCATTTACTGCCAATAAATACAGAAAAATCACATACTCTTATACGTTCCTATTGTGATATTATTACTTACTTGGATATCTGTTTAAGTAAAAACTACACTATGCATGCATTTACTGCCAATATATACAGAAAAATCACATACTCTAATATGTTCCTCCACTTCACTAGCTGTCATCCCTTCCATCAGAAGAAGTCTGTAGTAAAGGGACAGCTTGTCAGAGCTTCCAGGATGGTCAGTTTGGATGAAGACTTTTTTGCAGAATGTTATGTTATTAAGAACATGTTTCTTCACAGAGGGTACCCTGAATCATTTTTGAATCCACTTATTCAGGAAGTAATTGAAAAAAGATGTAATGAAGTTTATTCACCAATTTTGAATGTTAAACCCAAGGCATGTCACACGGGGTCTGAAACCGAATTAAGAGAGATTAATTGTGCCGAGGCTAATAAGAATTTGCCAACTAGTACAGGACAGCTTAATAATAACTTTGCTGCAAATTTTATAACTACATTTAGTACTCATTGTCTATCTATAATGAAGAAAAATTGGGACCTGTTTAGATTGTACCCCGAGATCCATCAAAAACTTGGTGAAAGGCCTAGAGCCACATATAAGAAAGGGAAGAACCTTAAAACACTATTAGAAAGACAAGCTACTCCTGCAGTGAAGTACCCTGGCATGTGCAAATGTTTGAATTGCAAATATTGTAAATTCATAGAGGAAAACAATAAAATTCAGGTTAATGGAAAAATGTATAAACTTAATAGTAAATTTAATTGCAACTCTACTTTTGTTATATATTTTTAAAGCAGACAAATGGAAAACAGTAAAATGCACAAAAGCAGTCCGGACAAGCACCGTAAAGCCCAAAAAAATGTTAAAGTCCTTATTGTGAAGGCTGTTTGCAATACAAGCTGTAACACTGAAATTGAAATCCACTTGCACGTATAAAGCCACACTGAAGTCAGAAAAAACTTAGACCTTAACGCACTTTATTGTTAAAACAAGCGTTTTCGCTGTGGTTAAAACTACAGCTTCATCAGAGGCAAAAGTAAAATGCAGTGTCAGAGTCAAGTTTTTATGTAACACACCCACACCTTGATTAGTAATACAATCACAATGAAGGCGTGTTAGCAGCATTTCTTGCAAAAGTAAATTCAGGGAATGAAAGCTCTGTTTAGGAGCATTCTCAAAAGTATGTAGTTTCATACTTTTAAAACAGTTGGAAACCATAAAACATTGATGCATCAGCAGTTTGTTACATTCATACACCAAGCAAATGTGCATTAAAAACATGAAAGTGTGTAAGAAATATATACACAATAAAAGCAGTCTAAAAACAATGCATAACAGTTCTGCATATAAAAAATGTTTATAGAAAAGTGTTTGTAAAAAAGTATCTAGTGAAATCACTACCTGAAACTGCAGTTGAAAGCCTTGCTAAGTATAAATCTTAACAGTGGTGGAAAGTATATGTTACTACAAATTACTATTAAAGTAAAGTAAAATGAAGTGAAAAGTGAAGTAAGACAAAGGTAAAGGAGTTATCTTTTATAGCTCCTCATTTTCAGGACACAAGCTATATTGCAATGTTCATTCAAACCTGGGTACGAAAATGAGTCTAGTAATATTTGCCATTCTAGCTCCTTATTCTCCAAAAGAGAGGTACTGGACCCCTCTTTCTGTTTTCTTGACCTGGTCAATTGCAATAAAATGAAAGCTATGTCCTTGATGTTTCATTACGTGTTTAGCTAAAGCGTTTTCTTTTTTTAGTTTCCTTATGGCATAATCATGTTGGTACAGCCTGTCCGTAGTCTCCGGTCAGACTTGCCTATGTAAAATGCTTCACAGCAGTTACACTTAGCTAAATAGACTATGGATCTAGAATCACAGTTAAGCTTATGTGTAATGTGGTACTTTTGTTGTGTATTACAAAGGAATTGGAAGCCTTCACAAGGTGGCAATAGTTACATGCCCGCACTGAAAACAGCCTTTTGTTCTAGTCATTAGCTCCGTCTGTTTACTTCTTTCTAGCAAAGTTTTCAAATTATTGCCTCTCCTATATGCTATCAGAGGTTTTGTGCCTAACTTGTCCATGAGTTCCTCATTATTTGTTATGTAATACCAATTTTATAAAGTATTATTTGAATATTCCTCGAGTCAATACTGTAATTTGTGATGAAACTATTTACAAACGAGGTCCCTGTTATCTCAGTGTTGGAGGTTGCCCTAAGAAAGGGTATGTTCTCCCCAATCCTCGGATTAGCCTCTAAGTCTTCCTCTTGTCCACTGAAAATTTTGTGTGGAAGTAAGGGTAGAAATTGACCTTCCCTTCTTTTATTATTGACCTCATCCAGTATTTCTTCAAATAAAGTATTTGGGTATCCTCTGTTGGTGAACATTACTTGCAAGATTTTACATTCTTCTTGGAATAGTATCTCATTACTGCACATCCTGGCTGCTCGAATTAGCTGTCCCTTTATGATAGCCTTCTTTTTGCTTGAATGGGTGGCAGCTGTTGTAATGTAAAAAGGAGTTGCAGTAAGTTGGTTTTCTGTATATCTTTGAAGAATATTCACAATTGTTAACTTCTTTATACAAGTGAACATCAAGGTAGTCAATGCTTAGCTCTGAGAATTTAGATGTGAATTTTAAAAGTCAGTTGTGTTATTAATAGAAGAAACAAATTCATTTGCTAGTGTCTCATCGCCATCAAAAAGGATGAAAATATCATCCAGGTATCTTGTGTAGAACTTGATGCGGTTCATTGTGTTAATGTCCTTAAGAATGTTGTCAACCTCCCAGTAGGCCATAAATAGGTTAGCTACTGTAGCACCACATGGGGACCCCATAGCTACACCTTGTTTCTGGAGATAATATTTCCCATTAAAGATGAAGAAGTTGGATGTAAGTATGATGTCTAAAAGTTGGGATACTAAATCAATTTCATTTTGGGTGCCCCAAATGATCTAACATCAGTGAAATCCATTCAATAGCCTCCAAGTGAGGTATAGACGTGTATAGATCTATGACGTCGATAGTGAGGAAGTTCAGTGAGTCGCTGTAATCAGTTTCACTTATCTTTTTTAAAAATGTCCACGAGTCCTTGCAAATGTGTGATATTTTCTTAATATATTTGCTCAGGATAATTTCTACAAGTTGGGCACTGGGGTATGTAAAAGAGACTCGGCTATCAATCAATGCCCGGATTGGTGGATTAACCAAGTTTTTATGAATTTTTGGTATACCAAAAATTACTGGTGTCCTAGGCATTGTGATGTCAATGTAATTGTAGGTGTCAATATCAATGCACCCACTAATAAAGAGGTCCCTTAAAAAACCCCTAGTCCTAGAAATTGACATGTTCATCTCATTCAGTGACGATGAACTATCGAGCACAGTTTCCATTTTACTAATATATAGGAAGTTGTCAAAGATTACGAGCCCACCTCCTTTGTCAGGTTTTACTACCCTGACCGGTGCTTTACATAAGTTTTCCAAGCCTTGTAGTTGTTCTTCTGTGATGTTATAGTCTAACCAGTCGTTTTTAGTATGTGAAAAAGTGGCCATTTGTCTGAGGTCCAATTCACAAGTTTTTTCAAAAAGTGTTAAAATGTTGTGTAGTGGGGGGTTGTAAGTACTAGCTAATTTCAAATTAGTATTCATGTTAGTAACATCATTGTTAAACATTACATGCAAGTTCAGTTTCCTGACAAAGCATTTCAAGTCAATCAACGTCTTAACAAGGTTACATTTAGTTGTAGGAACAAAAGTGTTCCCGAATGCTAGTAGTTCTATCAGGGATGGAGGCACGTGAAAGCTAGAAAAATTATAGATTTTAAAGTCGCCTTTTTCATTCGTTAAGATACTTAAGTCACCTAACATGTTGTTGTTAGTGATAGGCGTTGAATTGGGAGTAGAGTCATCTGTTACTATCGTCTGGACCAGTTCTTGTTGTAATAAAGAGCTGTTTCGGGTTCCCTAAAAAATGCCTTCCCTGATTTTCATACCTTTGTTGGTTGTGTTGTTGTCCACTTCTGGTGTTGTGCACTTTCACATAGTTGCCAGGTGGAGGTGCAGCTGAGTTAAAGTTCGTTCCTGTTTCATCCCAGTCATCACCTCCACTTAGGTTTGGCTCATTGTTTTCATTCCCAGTTTCTGTAATAGTACTGTCAACTTGAGTATTAGTTGAAGCCATTAGTTTAGGATAAGCTGTTCCATTAGAATAGCTCACCCTATCCCTTGCCAGTTTTTTATTTTTGTTCACTTTTAACTTATCAACTAAACTGTCAATACTGGAAAAGATCTGAGTAATCGTATTTATATCTATCAAAGTGCAAGTTTTGTTTTAAGGAACTGTCCAGTTGGTTGACTTCTTCAATTAATCTCGTAATATGTGTGCTGTAATGTTTAGAGATCAATTCCATAAGCTCAATTCCTTGTTTGTCAAACAATGTCCTTAAGTCAGCACAAAAACCATTATTTTTAAAAATTCCAGTAGGGTTAAAAGAGGACCGCAAGCCTTTTGGAATGATTTTCTCTGAGATACATTGTTGAAAATAAACTGTCTCTAATTGAAGTTTTTTCAGCTTCAATAGTTTATTATCAAAGTCTTTTAGACTGTCTGTTATTGTGTTCTCACTCACCGTAGAGTTAGAAAGCCCCATAGCCGGTTGTTCCAGAGGTGTACCAAACCTCAAGTTGTCTGTGTTTTGAATCCAAATCCCAAAGTTCGGAACTTTAGCTAAACACGTAATGAAACATCAAGGACATAGCTTTCATTTTATTGCAATTGACCAGGTCAAGAAAACAGAAAGAGGGGGTCCAGTACCTCTCTTTTTGGAGAATAAGGAGCTAGAATGGCAAATATTACTAGACTCATTTTCGTACCCAGGTTTGAATGAACATTGCAATATAGCTTGTGTCCTGAAAATGAGGAGCTATAAAAGATAACTCCTTTACCTTTGTCTTACTTCACTTTTCACTTCATTTTATTTTACTTTAATAGTAATTTGTAGTAACATATACTTTCCACCACTGTTAAGATTTATACTTAGCAAGGCTTCCAACTGCAGTTGCAGGTAGTGATTTCACTAGATACTTTTTTACAAACACTTTTCTACAAACATTTTTTATATGCAGAACTGTTATGCATTGTTTTTAGACTGCTTTTATTGTGTATATATTTCTTACACACTTTCATGCTTTTAATGCACACTTGCTTGGTGTATGAATGTAACAAACTGCTGATGCATCAATGTTTTATGGTTTCCAACTGTTTTAAAAGTATGAAACTACATACTTTTGAGAATGCTCCTAAACAGAGCTTTCATTCCCTGAATTTACTTTTGCAAGAAATGCTGCTAACACGCTTTCATTGTGATTGCATTACTAATCAAGGCGTGGGTCTGTTGCATAAAAACTTGACTCTGACACTGCATTTTACTTTTGCCTCTGATGAAGCTGTAGTTTTAACCACAGCGAAAACGCTTGTTTTAACAATAAAGTGCGTTAAGGTCTAAGTTTTTTCTGACTTCAGTGTGGCTTTATACGTGCAAGTGGATTTCAATTTCAGTGTTACAGCTTGTATTGCAAACAGCCTTCACAATAAGGACTTTAACATTTTTTGGGCTTTACGGTGCTTGTCCGGACTGCTTTTGTGCATTTTATTTGTTATATATTTAGTAAGATGTACATTCTGCCATGCGTTTTATATTGGTAAGACCAAGAGAAGATTGCGTGACAGGATGTACAAACACCTTTATGCTATTAAGAAGGGTAAACTTGAGAACGCATTAGCCAAACATATAGCGGATTATTCAGGCCATAGTTTCAAATTTATGGTTGTTGATCAGGTTAAAATTGACCCAAGGGGAGGCCCTTGAGATCTTAAATTAGATGAGCTAGAACTAAAATGGCAAGTGAAATTAAATGCATATAGTTACCCTGGACTAAATGACACCTGTTCAATTAGTAGTGTGTTGAAACTTAACAGTTTGAAGAGATGACTATTTATGTTTTAGGATATAAATATAGTATCAATATGTTTTTTTAAAAAATTTTTTCAAAAAATGTTTTCAAAATATTTGTTAGTTTGTGTGTATTGTTGGTTCGCATATGAAAGAACACATTGATGTGGTTTATGAGTTAATTATTTATATTGTCCTTATAAAGGGTCACACTTAGGAAAACTTTTATATAACTTTTTACAGGACTTTGCTGTTCAATAAATTCAGTATCTTTTTATTATATTTATATTTTTTGTAAAATATTGCTTTTATTTTACTTCATAGAGGTTGCTGTTTTAAGTGGGTTGTGCTGAGTTAATTAATTGTGATAATTGAGTGAATTCATTATTATATATACATGGTTCACATTGTTATTAATTGTGTTCTGATGAAGTCAGCATTACTGAGCTGAGGAAAAGCACTTAAATAAATACGTTTACTTTCTACTTTCCTACGCCCTGATTATATCACTATCACAGCATCAAGTTTTACTTATATTTGTTATTAGCTTAGCAAACATCCTAAACTACTGAATAAAACAAGGTATACATGTAGGATATCAGCGCTATGACGCTGCATAGTGCCTGAACTATTGCTGTGATTTATGATTGATTTGGTACTAATGCTGTCTTTGCTTTTATACTTCAAATTATTTTTACTATTCTGGTTTGTCCACAAGTGAAATAACTTAAGTTATTTTTTTCTTAGTGTGTTTGATGCAGTTTCAGACTTCACTGTTTATATCTCTTTTACTTCCAGAGTGCCAACATATGTTTCTGTTCAGCAATATTCTAATTCTTCTGAGTACACTTTTGTTTCTGTTTATACATATTTGCAAAATGTGCTTTTCAAATAAAGGCTATGCAGGATTAATGATACAGAACGCCATGCATTTATAGTAACACCTATTATATCATTGAATTAAAATATGTCATCATTCTGGGCTCCATTTTGGATTCTTCTTCTCACTTAGCTTTCATTATCACTTTTATCACTTTTACTTTACTTCTCACTTTGTCTTACTTTTCCCTAGCGTGTAACACATTTTATTTTTACCACTGCTCTTTTTATCAGTCAATCCTTTTAACTGTTTACTAGTGATGTCCCTTGTGCTGCTCACATCCATAACTTTTGATTTTGGGCTTGTTATTTTCTCTTAATAGCTTGCTCCTTATTTCATTATTTTCATATACAAGGAATTGTTCTATTTTCTTACCAGAGGATCATGCAACTTACCAAAATAACGGTCCTTGGCTCCATAAGCATAAATAATCTAAACAAGAACAAATGCGTAATAAATAGCAATTTCTTTTTACTTTCTTCTTACTTTCAAAATAATCTCCAGGCTTTTCTATAAGTATTGTACTGGCATTATCTTCATCAGGTAAAGTTAAAGAGTTAAATACAGGGATGAGCAAAGTATATTTCTGATCTGTAAGTAGATTCAGCAATGATGCTATGATTTAAAGAAGATGAGTAATAGCAAGTTCTGAGAATGAAAGTACGACAAAAACTAAGAAATTATTCTTATCCCAGCAAAATGTGGGCGATGAAATACATATTTCCAAAGTCTAGGACAAAAAAATTAAAATTTATTATTGTAAGCTAAGGACATTATCTAAAAATTATGAATTTAGACACATGAATATACAAAGTAAATGTAGCTGTTGAAAAGCAATTGGGAAAGAAATATCTGAATCAGTCATACCCTTGGACATTTTTCTGTACTAGGTAGATCTCACAGCATTTAATAACTTCAGGAAAAGAAGTGCAGTCTCCACTATGCAGCTGGATGAAGTTCTGAATTTGACTCAGATGACCCAGGATTAATTAGTGAATCAGTAATTAGAGAAAATGACTCATTTGCCCTTCCTGAGACATTGTGATTGCTAGTCATACTGTTGTACTGTGTTAAAATTGTGTTGCAAATGGCATTTGAGCCCGAACATATATACACCTGCCATTTAGCACGTGATGTAGTTGGGTCACAGCATGCACTTTAGTATAAATGATAAGATGACACTATTTCAACTGCATACATCAAAAACGGCATGCAGCCAGAGATTGTTGAAGCCCTGCTCAAATCTACAGCTTATTTAAAAAAAAAAAAGAACGTTCTGTAACACTTCCCTATTCATGTAAACATAGGTCTCAATAATGAAGTTTTGTTTTGGTTTAAAGATGGTGAAAGTAAATTGTTTTTATTTTTGTTTTTGTTTTGTGATCTTTAGGAGGCTTGGTGTTTTGTGTTTTTGTTACTTGGAATGTTTTATGTGTTTTGTTGATCCTTTAAGATTTGACTTTTTGTCACTTTATTCATTAAGAGTATAAACATATTCATACATATAATAATAATGCAGCATACATAGCTTTTAAGGAGTTTATGATAGAGCAGGCATACTGTTAAGAGGAAGTTAATAGTAAAGGATGTGTGTTACATATCTTCTGAGAGTTCAGCAAAGTAAAAGTGCTAGAGGATGCACATCAGTTTTATTCATTCACGCACTTCTGACTTTGTTTAAACTTAATTGTGTTCTTGCATTACATTTTGTTAGATATCGTGATACATTTGGCATAAAATGTTGCTTCCTTCATGCTCTGCTTTTCCAACTTGTGATGCTGTTTTCTTCAGGATGTAGTTTCTACCTCATCAAACATATCACAGTCAAGAGAATCAGCAGCTGGGGCCTGGCTAAGATCAGTAGGGGCCTTAGGTCAACTGGTGCTCTAGGCAAAAGGGCTCCGTGTCACCCCCCCCCTCACACCACCTGCTGCCCCCATTCTGGTCTACCTACACTGAATAAATACTGGAAAAGCGCCTCTGCTAGAGCAGCACCCTAGGCGGCCACCTAACTGGCCTATGCCTAAGGCCGGCTATGGCTAAGATGCCTAGCTGATAATAGCATTTTTCTGATGCTCTGCCTGTAAATGTTGTTTCTGCCAGGATTTTTATGTTCTAACTTAAAAAACGTCTAATTTTTTTCTCACACAAGTTATACTTCTTGATATTGTGGGTTACCTACAAAGAAAAGAAACCCGAGTTTTCAGAAACTTTTATCAAGAATTTTCCTGTCAGAAGTTCTACAGCTTAGTACAACTGGATAAAACCATGAGTCATACAAGAGCCTCTCTCCTCAAGACAGTTCCATGAAAAAAGAACTTCATACAACAATCTCCAGCATACAGGACCTCTCTGTGAAAATGGGCAGTTTAGAAAAAATTATGGAGAACATGAAAAAAGGAGAGTAAGAAACAAATAGAAGACCTGAAAGAACTTAATACTAAACATGCTGAACAAATAGCAGCCATAGAAGAAACTGTAAATGACATTGATGGGAGACAGATGGAAAATGACACTCAGAATTCCTTCTAAAAGAAAACAACCAATTACCGGAGAAAGTAGAATATCTGGAGTCCAGATCAAGAAGGAACAATATCAGAATATATGGGGTACCTGAAAAAATGGAAGGAAGTAATAGGGTCCTGTTTTTAAATGAATGGCTGCCCAAAATATTGAACCTTCCTGAGTCCTTCTCATTTGGGATAGAGAGGGCTCACAAGTCTCTATCCAACATTTTCTCTCCAAAAATCCAGCTGCAGTGAGATCTATTGTAGTAAATTTTATATCAACACAGGACAAAAACCTAGTATTGAGAACAGCTTGGTCGGGAAATCCAATACAGCTCGATGGGAAAAATATAAGGTTTGATAATGACTATACTTTCACTACAATATCAAAAAGAAAAGAATGTGTCCCTCTCATCAAAAGTTTGAAAAAGGCTGATATAAAAGCACAGATTTTATTCCCTGCAAGAATTAAGATTACCCTCTCAGATTGACAAAAAATATTCAACAACCTTGAAGAAGCAACAGATTTTGTTAAGAAAAACAAGCTGCTAAACAAAATAGAAGATATGGAGATTTCACTACCAAGTCTGAAAAGACAAGCTATTAATGGTAAACTATTTACAAATGACAAAACCAACAAAAAAACTAAACGGGAAATAAATCTACTAACCTTCTCATGTAATATTATCCATCTAACAGAATTTATCTTAATGTTATAAAAGCAAACAAACAGACGTAAAAATCTTCTTTTTATATATATGTTTTTCTTTCTTTCATTGGAAATTATAAAATAGAAATCTATATGAATAGGCTGTTTAAACTGCATCTAGTTGCTAATTACTTGATTAGAAGCCTATATAGACACTAAGTACTACTGTTATGCTGACAACCTTCTATACAGATCCATTGTGCCTTTATGTAGATTAAAACTTATAAAAAATAAGGTATATAATACCCTGGAGACACAATATGTACTTAGTAAAATTACTGTTGGGAGGTGAAAGCAATAATTTATACTTTCTATTTAAAAGTGTTGTGCACTGTAGGTTACTTAAAAAAGGGTGGGCAGTAAAAATGCAGTTCTTAAAGTGCAGATAGATTTGTCTTTATTTTACTATACTGAAACTGAGTATAGAAATGTAGAGAAATTGATGTTTTATGTTTACAACTGATTCAATATGTTTAAAACCACAATGCCTTTATAGTGTACTTATCAATATAGCAGACACTGTTAAACTAGCTGTGGCAAGTGCCATTAACATAATAGCTTCCTTTTTTTCCATCAGCATGATGGTTGTGCATGTTCAGTTCCATTTTTTCTTACTTAGATGCACAAATACTGATAATACCCTCGAGAAACTTGTTGCCACCAGAATGTTTAAAAGCTTCACTTACTTGAGTCTCGAGTGCAGTACAGATGTTTTCTCGCACACAGCCACCACCCTGTTAATTTACAGTGTGAAGGAAAGAACTGCATAACCTTTGAACCTTCGTTATCACTGTGTGACACTGTGTGACGGAAAGAATGCCGGATTTCAGTAGCTTGGCTTCCCAACGGACTGAACAAGCTTATTCAACCTTTAGAAATGCAAACCCATTCGATTTTGAGCAGGAAAAGGTACTGGAAATGTTTTTGCTTACAAGATTATTTAGTAAAGCATTCCAAATATGAAAATAACATATATAATTAACTTGATATGTATAGATAGCTGTTTACAATGCCTATAATGTCTAGAACTGCCAGGATAACGTGAAGCTGTTTAATGGAATTCAAATGAAATATTGCTGCACTCTTGAACTAAAAGTGTGCACTATGATGGGTAAAAAGTGAAAAGGAAAAGATACACTGACACCCATAGGCTTAGAAATAAATGTACTAAATGCTTTATCTAACCATATACTGACTTAATGGAATGCACAAATCGATTGATTTAGACCACAGAAGTTACACATATGTAATTTCTTAAAGATTTATGCAGTAACAGAAACAGGTAAAAAAAAAAAAACATATATATATATATATATATATATATATATTTTTTTTTTCTAGTGAATGGCAGGACACGACAATGTTCAGAGTTATTTAAGACATCTCCCTTTTGTTACTCACAATTTTTATACAATGTTATAATGTGTTCAGCAAAAGTTGATATGAAAAGTTTGGTAAATATATAATTCTCATTGTATTCATTTCAAATATATGCCAAATACTAGCTAAGTTAATGCTAGGAGGTCATTATCTTATTCCATTCTATTGCCAAGTCTTAGTATTAATTACAAAATATAAACAGTTTAATATAAGTATGCTATTAAGACAAGACAAAATTGTTAATATAATATAAGTGTACATTTCTTTGCTTTCTTCCTTTTCAGCAACGAGTAACAAATGCTCTACTACTCAGTAGACTTAGATTTTACTATTTGAAAAAGTATGACTTGTGTTACTGTTATTAGACACTCTATTTTATGAACATAGTTATCTGACTGAAGTTATTAATATGCAATTTTATGACACCTTAAAGGGTTGATTAGTTGTCCTGCACACAATAGGAGAGTTGTCATATTTTGCTGCATATTGTACTATTCATTAAATCTTGGCAGAAGCATTAGACCGATAATGACCAACGATTGTAGGCTGGTAGAAGGTGGCTTCAATGACTTTTTCATTGAACCAAGAATATCATATTCCATGTTTGGAGTTGTATATAGTTATGAATATGTATTTGATATGTTTAAAGTTATCTTTTTGTCCATAAAAGAATACATAACACAAACATGTGTTTTTAGTTATGTCTGTGTATAAATGTATTTCACTTAATACTAATGGCCTTAACAATAGCATAAAGAGCGGAAGTTTATGTAAATATCTCAAAACAAACAAAGTGGACATTGCTTTCACACAAGAAACTCGTTTAATAGGAAAGGATGTAAATAGAATGTTTTTTAATGGATACTCAATACTTGGTGAATCTCATTACCAGACCAAAAGAAGGGGCACTATGATCTTGTGGAAACAATCTTTACCTGTACCTAAAATTATTGACTCATATTCAGACAAAAATGGTATGTTGAGTATGGTAACACTGGAAATAAATTGAAAGTATATCACTTTAGTTAATATATACTGGATACCTGGTATCAGAGCAGAAACAGCAAATAAATATCTAGAATTAATCTCAAGCAAAGCTAGAGGAGACATTATATGTGCAGGGGACTTTAATTGTATCCTTTCTAAGAGTGACACTACTAAAAAGCACTTCTAATATGAGGGATATCTATGTCATAAGAGAGTCAGAATCCTTTCAATACACACATTACTCTTATAGGTTTGGTATACAAACAACTATAGATAAGATATTTGTTATCGATGACTTAATATCCAAGATACAGGAGGTTATGATCTGTTCATGTCCCCTGTCTGACCACAACGTTATTTTCTTTAAAGTACACACAACACCTAGGGACTTGATTTTCTGGCAGAGGCTACCTGCATATATTACTAAACTAAAGGATTTTAGAGAATGGCTATTAAAATAAAATTATTTCTTGATATAAATGATTATAATGAGACTTTTAGAATTAAACTCTGGGATACATTAAAGTCATACTTATATGGTAAAACTAAAAGGTGGTATCTAAACAAAAGGAAGGAATGGGACAAGGAGTTAATAACAATACAATCAAAAATTGATATATTAAAAAAGAACTTAGACATGAAAGATGTTGCTAGAATGTCTGAACTAAAACAACTGAACCTGACATACACAGATATTTTGAATCACAAAGTAGCAATAAACCTAGAGAGAATAAAACTACAAACTTATTCAACCAATCCCAAAAATATGCATAGCTTACAGTTAAATCTAAAAGCTTGACAAATGCCAATCATATTAAAGAAATTATAGATAATTCCAAGAAGAAATCTAAGCATGTAACTGATTTAAAAGAAATACTAGAGGCCTTTGGAACACATCATGAAACAGTGGATAACACCAATTCAATTAATTCTGATAACACTCTAAAGGATTCTTGAAAGATAACATAAAGAAAAAAATAACAAAGGAACAAAACACTAGACTACTTAAACCAATATCATTAAAGGATCTTAAGGAAAGAATACAAAACATTAAAAATAATAAGGCTCCAGGTCTTGCTGGACTAATAGGGGAAATATATAAGATACTTCCAGACGAAACTCTAATGATCTTAATTGATGCTTTTGAAGAATTCAAAAAGAATGACAATGCTTTTCCTTCATGGAAGTATGCCATGATTTCACCCATCTTAAAGTATGACAAAGACCCTAATCTAATGACTTCTTATCACCCTAGTCCTCTTTTGAATGTGGACTACAAGATGTTTACATCAATCCTAGCAGATAGATTAAATCACTGCTTGCCAAAATAATAAAAGATGATCAAACGGGGTTTATCTCACACAGAAATGTCCAAGATAATGTCATTAGACTTTTAACCTTGATTGACTATGCAAACAAAAATAAAAAGGCATTAACAATCATTAAGCCTGATCTGGACAAAGCCTTTGATTCTATAAGTTGGCCATAACATGGTTAAAGTATTAGAAATATATAACTTTTCCTCATATTTTATAAAACTGTTAAGCACATTATATACCACTTATATATCATATATTAAAATTGGTGCTTTTCTATCAGGTCCACTTAAAATAATGAAAGGCACCAAGCAAGGGTGTCTTCTATCTCCCTTATTATTTGCTTTATCAGTGGAACCCTTAGCTAATTACATAAGAACTAATGACAAGATAAGTAGCTTTTATATTAATGCAAATTATAATTCCAAAATCCAGCTTTTTGCTGATGATATTTTATTAACAATTGGAGACATAGACTCTACAATTGAACACATTATACAATAGCCAACAGGGTGCTGGCGGAAACTGGCTACTGTTGGCCAAAGGAGGAGAGAAGGGGGAAGGCATGGCCTAAAGCAGGAAGAGATGAGAAAGGCTAGGACTGTGGTAGTGAGGGTCGGAACTTTGAATGTTGGCAGTATGACTGGTATAGGGAGAGAGCTAGCTGATATGATGGATAGAAGGAGGGTTGGTATATTGTGTGTGCAAGAGACCAGATGGAAGGGGAGTAAGGCTAGGTGTATCGGAGGCGGGTTCAAATTGTTTTATCATGGTGTGGATGGGAGGAGAAATGGCGTAGGAGTTATCCTGAAGGAACAGTATGCCAAGAGTGTTTTGGAAGTGAAAAGAGTGTCGGACAGAGTGATGTTTATGAAGCTGGAAATTGATGGTGTAATGATGAATGTTGTTAGTGCATATGCTCCACAAGTTGGGTATGCGATGGATGAGAAAGAAACATTTTGGAGTGAGTTGGATGAAGTGGTGATAACTGTACCCAAAGGTGAGAGAGTGGTGATTGGATCAGATTTCAATGGGCATGTTGGTGAGGGGAATAGAGGGGTTGAGGACGTGATGGGTAGGTATGGTGTTAAACAAAGGAATGCAGAAGGTCAGATAGTAGTGGATTTTGCGAAAAAGATGGCCATGGCTGTGGTGAATATGTATTTTAACAAGAGGGAGGAGGATAGGGTGACATACAATAATGGAGGAAGATGCACACAGGTGGATTATATCTTATGTAGGAGGGCCAATTTGAAGGAGATTGGAGACTGTAAAGTGGAGACCGGGGAAAGTGTAGTTAGGCAGCATAGGATGGTGGTTTGTAAGATGACATTGGTGATCAAGAAGAGGAGGAGGAGTGTGAGGGCAGCACCAAGGATCAAATGGTGGAAACTGAAAAAGGATAATTGTGAGGTGGAGTTCAGGGAAGAGTTAAGATAGGAACTGGATGGCAGTGAAGAGTTACCAAATAGCTGGGTAACTACAGCAGAGCTAGTAAGGGAGATGGCTAGAAAGGTGCTTGGTATGACATCTCAACAGAGGAAGGACAAGGAGATATTGTGGTGGAATGAGGATGTATGGGAGAGTATACAGAGAAAGAGGTTGGCAAAGAAGAAGTGGGATTGTCAGAGAGATGAAGAAAGTAGACAGGAGTATAAGGAGATGAGGTGCATGGCAAAGAGAGAGGTGGCAAAAGCTAAGGATAAGGCATATGAAGAGTTGTATGAAAGGTTGGACACTAAGGAGGGAGAAAAGGACCTGTACCGATTGGCTAGACAGAGAGATCGAGCTAGGAAAGATGTGCAGCAGGTAAAGGTGATAAAGGATAATGAGGGAAACATACTTACAAGTGAGGAGAGTGTGTTGAGCAGATGAAAAGAGTACTTTGAGGGGTTGATGAATGAAGAGAATGAGAGGGAGAGAAGGTTGGATGATGTGGGGATAGTGAATCATGAAGTGCAATGGATTAGCAAGGAGGAAGTAAGGATAGCTATAAAGAGGATGAAGAATGGAAAGGCTGTTGGTCCAGATGACATACCTGTGGAAGCATGGAGGTGTTTAGGTGAAATGGCAGTGGAGATTTTAACCAGATTGTTTAATGAAATTTTGGAAAGTGAGAGGATGCCTGAGGAATGGAGAAAAAGTGTTTTGGTACCAATTTTTAAGAATAAGAGTGATGTGCAGAGCTGTAGTAACTACAGAGGGATTAAACTGATCAGTCACAGCATGAAGTTATGGGAAAGACTAGTAGAAGCTAGGTTAAGAAGGGACGTGATGATTATTGATCAGCAGTATGGTTTCATGCCAGGAGAGAGCACTACAGATGCGATGTTTGCTCTGAGAGTGTTGATGGAGAAGTACAGAGAAGGTCAGACAGAGTTGCATTGTGTTTTTGTAGACTTAGAGAAAGCATATGACAGGGTGCCTAGAGAGGAGTTGTGGTATTGTATGAGGAAGTTGCGAGTGTCAGAGAAGTATGTAAGAGTGGTACAGGATATGTACGAGGGTAGTGTGACAGCAGTGAGGTCTGCGGTGGGAGTGACAGATGCATTTAAAGTGGAGGTGGGATTATATCAAGGATCAGATCTGAGCCCTTTCTTATTTGCAATGGTGATGGACAGGTTGACAGACGAAATCAGACATGAGTCCCCGTGGACTATGATGTTTGCAGATGACATTGTGATCTGTAGTGAGAGTAGGGAACAGGTGGAGGAGACCCTGGAGAGGTGGAGATATGCTCTAGAGAGAAGAGGAATGAAGGTAAGCATGACTAAGGCAGAATATATGTGTCTGAATGAGAGGGAGGATAGAGGAATGGTGAGGATGCAGGGAGTAGAGGTGGCAAAGGTGGATGAGTTTAAATACTTGGGATCAATAGTTCAGAGTAATGGTGAGTGTGGAAGAGAGGTGAAGAAGAGAGTACAGGCAGGATGGAGTGAGTGGAGAAGAGTGTCAGGAGTGATTTGTGACAGACGAGTACCAGTAAGAGTGAAAGGGAAGGTCTACAAGAGGGTAGTGAGACCAGCTATGTTATATGGGTTGGAGACAGTGGCATTGACAAAAAGGCAGGAGTCAGAGCTGGACATGGCAGAGTTAAAGATGTTAAGATTTGCACTGGGTATGACAAGGATGGACAGGATTAGGAATCAGTATATTAGTGGGTCTGCTCAGGTTGGACGGTTTGGAAACAAAGTCAGAGAGGCGAGATTGCATTGGTTTGGACATATGCTGAAGAGGGATGCTGAGTATATTGGGGGAAAAGATGCTAAGGATGAAGCTGCCAGGTAACAGGAAAAGAGGAAGGCCTAAGATAAGATTTATGGATGTGGTGAGAGAGGACATACAGGTGGTTGGTGTGACAGAGCAAGATGCAAAGGACAAGAAAAAATGGAAACAGATGATCCGCTGTGGCACCCCCTAACGGGAACAGCCAAAAGAAGATGATGATGATGATGATGATACAATCTCCGCATAATTTTGAAAAGATTTCAGGTTTAAATTTCAATCATAACAAAACTGAAACTATTTTGCTGAACAAAAAACAAACCCCATCCTTGAAAAATACAATCATTTTAATTGGACGAGTACTATGTTTAAGTATTTAGGGATATATATAAAAACAAACTGGAAAGATACTATACAAATAAATTATACAATGTTAATAAACACTGTCAAGGACCACTTAAACAAATGGAATAAAATGTTCTTTACCATGGAAGAAAGGTTATCCTTAGTTAAAATGATTATATTACCTAAAATATTGTATATCTTCCAAACTATAATAGCTTCTCCTTCAAAAAAATTAATGAAGCAACTTAATTCTTTATTAGTTAAATTTCTAAGGTTTCCAAAATAAAAACAAGAATTAGTCATGCATGGCACTACAGAAATTGGGAAGATGGTGGAATAGCTTTTCCATACTTAGATCTATATGCAGAATCAGTCATTCTCAACGTCACAAGTCAGTGGCTAAATTATAAGTACACATCTAATTGGAAAAACTTACATAAACAATATTAGTAGATAATAGTGGGGAAACAATAAATTATGTTTTCTGAAGCAGAAAAAGTTTACTTGGTCATAAAAAACTTCTGCTATAATACAAGTAAAAAGGAAACTTTCTCTCCCTTTATTGACTACATAGTAAAGAACTTTAAACAAATAATGAACAAAGATTACAAAACAAGAGACCTTTTATTTTTAATGTTTTGGTGCATATGTTTTTAGGATGTAAAACTGTAATCCCCTTTTGTCTGGAATTTAAATCCAAAAGATTTATTAAAATATAAAATATAAAAATAATATACAACAAGATCGTTTATTCAATATAAAAGACTTCATCAGATACAACAAGAATTGATAAATCACATAAATAATTAATTAAACATTTAAAGTCAAAATAAATTGATAAATCATTAATTAAACATTTAAAAGTAAAAAAAATTTAAAATCAATAATAATATACAATGGTTACCAACTAAATAAATCTAAAAAAACTTTAATACAAACAAATTAATTTAAAATTAAAAAAAACTTAAATTTTTTTAAATTAAAAAATAAAAAAATAAATAAATAAACTAATTAATAAATAGCTTAAAAAAAATAATAAGCTTAATAGTAAATAAATAAAAAAATAAAAAGGAACAAAAAAAAATTTTTTAAAAATTTTAATAAAAATACAAACATTAAAAAAAGCCAATAAAAAGGGCCAAACAAAATCTGCCAATACCCCCTAATGTCCTTAGGAACCACATCCCAAACAAAAAAAAAAATACCAAATTTAAAACCACATCCAAAAAAACAAAAAAGGGCACTATTATTGTATGTAACAATGCACTTATAGAAACAAGGACATTTTTATTTTAAGAAACAGAATAAAAGTAATGCTGCTTAGAACGAGAAAACTGACATTGTTGGCATATGGCCAGAGCTGCACAAAACCCAGTTTTACAGTTGTAAACCACCCTGACCTTGATGTCCCTGATACCCCCACTGAAACTACTGCCCCTCTACCCCAAAAATATACTATACTGCCTCCACAGCTACAAAACAAGAGCCCTACAAGGCACAATTAAGTATATACCACATTGGGTCTAGAGTGAAAGCAATTTTTTGTTGTATTTTAATCCTGAACACTTTTTTTTATACCTGAACCCCACATCTTTTCCCTTTTTAATAACTAGGTTAAAGGTTCCCAGGTGGTCCACAACCTTTTAAAGGTGCTTTATTCATCTTCCACAATAACTTTTTAATGTCCGTAAAACCACTAAACTACTTAAAAACAGGTCAGTTTTACTAAACTTAATACTATCTAGGTATTAGCACTAAACACACACCAGATACCCAGCAATAAAGAATATCTAGGGCAAATCTACCTAACTTCAACGGTCTTAATCTCAGATACAGGTAACCCTTTCTAAAAATAATTAAAAAAGGAATTTTTGTAATTTTGTAACATCCACATTTGAGGATAATCCACATCTATAAAGTAAAACTCTGATAAATGTACTGTCCCTTCCCTTTATTATTTTTTTTTTGAAAAACTTGGTGAATACCCATTGAAAATGTGGGTTTACGGTAAATACTAGATTTAATAAATACCACCAACCCACACCATAAGTGTTACATTACAAATAATAAATAACACTATGCTGATATGTATGTGTATGTGTAAATATAAGATTGGTGGTGGATGTTGGATGTACTGAAAATTATATCATATCACCCACATCAAAGTCAAAAAGACAAACATCATCAAAAGAAATCAACATAAAAGTTTCCAAAATTTGAAAAAAGGCTATCCAGGAAATTTCTTTTCCCAAATTCCCAAATAAAATAAAGCAAAGATAGGTGGTTGCCCCCCCCATTGGCACACCTGTTTTTTTTTTTTGATGGAAATATTCCCAACACATAATTGTTCTTTAAAACTGTTCCCATCATTAACTCAGTGATGGCATGCACATAATATTTTTTGACACGCTATAAATCTGTTTGGACTTTTTGCCTGATTGTGAGCCTTATTGCCTAAACTACTGGACTGGTGTGGCTGCTATCTTTGGTGAGGTTTGTTTACTGCAGCGTTTGTTCCTTGTGGAATTTAAATCCTTTATAAAAAGCAATGTGGTCAGATAAATGTGAAGTGACTGACTCATTGTTATTATTTAATGCTCCAATACCAGCGTACATTCCAAGTACACAAGTGCACCTACTCTGGTCCCTCCTTGCAATATCAAGAAAAAACATTACCTCAAATTGGAAAAGTAAAAAAAAAACATAGCATTTGTGGAATTCATATCACTGGCCAAAATTGTATGCAATAGAGAATTACTGACTATAACTTCAAGAACTTCAAGAATGACACATACACAACTGGCTTGGTTAAAACTTAAAAAAATGTTAGATAAAATGTGAATGAATTATCAAAAGTCTATCTGTTATGGACACTGTACTTAGGTTTATTTTCATTGTTTAAAAGTATTGCTACACTTGTATTTATAAGAAAATCAATAAAAATTATGTGGAAAAAAGAGAGAATCAGTAGCAGCTAAGTTTGTTTTCTAGTTTCCAGTGCCAAACTTGATGATTGTTTCTGCGTGTTCCTGTTTTAACAGTGGAACAAGTTGCAAAATGTCATTGTTACATAAAAATTGATTTCATACATGTGGCATTTTGCTTTCACCTTTTAGAAATATTTTTTGTTGTTTGTTTTATTTCACTCAGGCGAACACTAATCTTCATTGTTCTAACGCAATATTGCTTGCTCATTATATGATCAGTTCAATGTTAGTTTATCTGAAAACCGGGCAGCCTGGATTCACAAATTTGAGCTGTATCTCACTGTGAATAGAAAAGCCAGAAAAAGTCCAATTTGCAATGTCTTGACATCACCAGGGAAGAAGCAATAAAGACCTTTATGACTTAAGCCTAAAACAGGAGAGTAAAACAACTTAGCACTGCAAGAGAAAGATTACAGGCATCTTCTGAGCCAAGTAAAATCTTCCATAGCTAAGCCATTTGTTTTTCAGTAAAATCAAGGGGTTTAGGCAACAATTTTGTATGTGGCAAACCTTACAATAAAGAACTTGCATGATTCAGTCATAATACATAGAATTGTACATGATCTCAAATAACTTAGAAGAAGGCTGTTTAAACTAAGCATCTTTTAAAACTAAGGTTATTAAAAACTCAAATCAGAAAGAAGGGGTAAAAGATTGTATAATGAAAGCATTTTGATCTTGGGCACTATCACAAACTGGTTTAGGAAAGACAGGTCCAAAGATGGTCTCTCTAGGTGTTTTCTTTCTTTAGCACCAGAAACATTCTTGAGTAAAAACTTTTTATCCCACTGGTGAGGAGGAACTGTTTCTTTTATCCCCTGAGAAAGCATGTGCTGTAGGATAGGAGGAGACTGGGGAGTTTGGTCTGGTTGGAAAGGAGGGATTTCTTTCCACTGCTGTCTGTACCCCTGCTGAATCAGTCTCAAAATCCATTTGTCTGGAATAGTCTGTTACCAGAGAGAGCAATGGAAATTCTGGAGGGAATAATGGACTGCCAGGTTGGGGGGTGGGGACAAGGTCCCTTACATAGTCATGTTCTGTCTTATTTGACTGTCCTTTGTTTTGAGGGGTTTCAACTTTCTTTTTCAAACATCCTTGCCATTCTTTTTAAGTGGCTGCTAAGACTGTTTTATTTCTTGCCAAACCTGGATGACAGAGCAGAATAACTCTTGGAAAATGTCGAGGAGGAGGGATGAAAAAAAATCTGAGATATTCCCTATATTAGCTTACCTTTCTTACCACCAAAGGTGAATTTAAAATTGCATTTTACATCCTGTGAGGTTTTTAGAATGTAACCAGGCAAACCTTCTCCACATGGTACCAGTGGCAATAGCCTAGATATGGTTTCTACACAGTCATAAATACATTTTAATCAATGAATTGTAACATGAGACATAGAAGAAACTAAACCACACAAATCAGATTTTCCCTCACAAGAAGAAACTCTAGATAAAACATTCTTAATACTTTCACAAGAGGTTAGAATGGACTTTAACATATGAGTCTGACAGTTCAAAATTCTAAAAATTAAAGTTGCAGAAGTATACACTTTTTCAAAAAAGTATAATTTGTTTTACCATCCTTGTCAGAAGGGGAAGGATTAGAATTAACAAAATGCTTGGCAGTTGCTGGATTGACTACATCTATAGCTGCTGGATCAAGTCTGGGGTGAGTGTACAGAAATTTGAAAGACTTCAGGTCTGGGGTGAGTGTATAGAAATTTGAAAGACTAAGTAACTTTGTACAATCAATCTGCTTTCTTAGGTGTAGCAGGCTGGCTATCAGGGAAAAACCACAGGCTGTGATAAACACATCCTACAGTGCTGGTAAGACTGGAGGGATGGAAGGAGGTTCTGGAAATTCCAGTTGTAACATTTCATAGTATTTTCTGAGAGACTGAAGAATTCATTGTTCTCTACCTGAAATCATTGGCACATTCTAGATATATTCTCAGAGAATGAGAATTCCTGACAAAGCTATTTCAGATAACATGCTCTCCTCTAAGACTGAATCAGAATTCTGAGGAGAAAAAAAAATGCATCTGTCCAATCACATTCCTCTCCAAATTCACTTTCTTGAATTTCTTCAGGAAAAGAGGAATCCTTTTCCTAGTACCAGAGACCACTTGATAAGAAGGGTCAATAGCTTGTACAAGACCCTGAGCCGGAATTAATAAAATCCTCCTGTCCAGTGAAACTGAGCAGGAGAAGATATATCTTTAGTTTTCTTTCTTCTTTTTGCCAGGAAATTAGGGCAGACAGGATTTTTAATGGCAGCAACAGCTTTTTCAGGGATGAGCACAACATTTTGGTTAAGCAGGAACGTCTTTCTTGCCCCTTCTCACAACACTGAGAAAAGTGGCTCTCTCTTGCCTATTAAGGGGACCCCACCAGCCACCAAGGATGTGGCTAACCCCTGGTCCTTAGTGGCTGTATGGGGAACACTAGAGGGATCCAGGGAAAAGATGAGTGGTCTAAGGAAACAACTCTTTGGCCACAGCAGAGTGACCCACCTGCAGCTGAGGCAAATTACTAGCCTATGTGGTGGCAATGGCTGTTTAGTTAACTTTTTCTTTTTGTAGCTGACAAAAGGACTGACCATGGGACCAGTAGTCTGCTCCATAGTCAAGCCATAAATGGTGCCTCTTTTCCTAAAGAAACTAAGTAGCACAACTCAGTAAAATTTTAAAACTAGTATAAAGACACTGTTTCCAATAAAAGCACAGTAAAAGACATTCTAATAAACTTAACCAGCCTCAAAAGGCAATTTAAACACAGTTTCATCACAGAAAAAAAGTGTTTTTAAAATGTTTAAGTCAACTTTTAAGCTGGAAAACAATGTTTTTACCTGTTTAAAGTTCAGCAGAGACATGGGACAGGCAATAAGAACAGATAGTTCTAGCTTAAAAGTACTTTCCCACACAGGAACGTAAATTAAAACATTGAAATTAACATATGAAAGGCGAGCTTATTTGCCCAGCAATGGAAAAGAAGAAGCTGACAGTTGACCTTTTGAAGCCCAGATGGGAGCATACTCTTTAGCAGCAGAAAATCTCTGAAAGGCTTGGCATCCAAACCTGTCTTTTTAGTCAGCTCAGCTTGATCTGACTATTGGTTGGGGCATGTGGAAGGTGCCTAAAGCTTTGGAAGCTTGCTGGTTCTTATATCCTATGTAGAATATAACCTGTTTAGCTAAAGCTACTGCAGCAGTGCGCAATACAAAGAAAATCTTGCATATTTGCAAAGGAACAATATGGAAATTTTGTCAAACATAATACTCCTAATATTTCTTAGAATAAATTTATAAAAAAGCAGCTGTAAATAAAGAGCACAAATGTTTGTAGAGTCAATGGCAGCATGTATGTTTATCTTATGAAGATGGTTCATTCTAGAAATGTTAAATATTTTGATAGTGTTATCAAGTTTAATAACTAAATACAGTCATGACAACTTGACTGTGACTTACAATACAGAGCTCACTCAAGACACTGCTATTTTACAGAGCTATTCTGACTGATTTACTGGATTAGACTCTGCCTTTAGAGTGCCCATACCTCTCAACTTCTTAGAGTAAGTAATCTGAACAAAGCCTAAACAAATGGAGGAACAAAGGCTCAAAAATAGAGATAGATTACTCTTATAGACTTGGAAAGTTGCTAGAATAACATGATTTGTGTTAGAATGCATTTTATGAAGGATGCGAAATCTGAAACTCAAATCTATGTCATTATTTACTGACTTCAGTCCTCAGTGATTTGACAGACCCCCCCCCCCACAAATTTTATGAGGAACACACCAAAAATATGAAGCAAATATCTGGACATTCTGCAAAAATCTAGACTGTTGAGAGGTACAAGTGGAGCCATATTAATATTTTGCCTGAAGCAGAGTCAGCAATTCATGTACTAAGAAGTGATATAAGGCTTGTGATTCAAAACTGAACAAAATGTCTCATCCTATAACTCTATCAAAGAATGTTTTTTTTTCATTTTTTGTATTAATTTAAATGAATGAACAAACTATAACATTACATTATGAGAGAAATAAATAACATATCTAAATGTATAAACCAAAAACAAAACCAAGGTGAAAAAACAGGTAACTATTTACAAAACTCTTCTAAAATGTAAGTAACTGCAAAGAATTTCCAGTATTAAACAACTCAACTACTATTTGTTTAAAAGTTCCTTTAGCTTTGTCCAAGAGTTATAGGCAGATATGATTCCATAAATCTTTGATTTAATAGTCAACAGTTCCAGGTGACATACTTCATTCATAATATAGGAAAATTCACTAAAAGAGGGAGAAGATTCATTTTTTCAGTGCCTTGTTACGAATTTTCTGGCAACTGATAAAATACTCCATAAAATTGGGTATTTCAGTTTCTTAACTCATCTAGGAGCAGGAGTATTAAATAAAACCAATGACTTGGTTAAGGAAAAGGTATCCGAAAAAAAGATTTAAAAAAAAATATTAATTTCATCCCAGAAAGGTTTAAGTCTGGCACACTCAAAAAACATATGCTGCCAATTAGGTTTGAGGTCCAGTTTACATCACCAAAAGACTGTTCTAGATTTAGATATCAACTCAACTCTATGTGGAGTAAAAAAGAATCTGTGAATATATTTACAGGAAAATATTCTCCACTTGAGTGAGCTAGTAGTTTGCTTATAGGATGATAAAATAAGCTTTCTATCATTCTAATATCTTCTTCTTCTTTCGGCTGCTCTCATCAGGGGTTGCCACAGCGGGTCACCTGTTTCCATTTCTTCCTGTCCTCTGCATCTTGCTCTGTCACACCAACCACCTGCATGTCCTCTCTCATCACATCCATAAACCTTATCTTAGGCCTTCCTCTTTTCCTGTTACCCGGTAGCTTCATGCTTAGCATCTTTTTCCCCAATATACCCAGCAACCCTCCTCAGCACATGTCCAAACCAATGCAATCTTGCCTTTCTGGCTTTGTCTTCAAACCTTCCAACTTGGGTTGACCCTCTAATATACTTATTCCTAATCCTGTCCACCCTCGTCACACCCAGTGCAAATCTTAACATCTTTAACTCTGCCACATCCAACTCGAACACCTGCCTTTTTGTCAATGCTACTGTCTCCAACCCATCACTCACCATCACTACTCACATCACAAACTCCTCCTCACAACAAAATGAACATATAACAACCTTCCATCCCATAAGCCCCCACCTATACTTCTGCACTTATCCCTCTGCATGTCCCTTTAACTCCTATAACTTTATTAATATCTATCCTAGTCTCTACCCTGCTTACTCTCTACTCTAACACTCTAAACAACAAATACAATTACTCTCATACTAAACTCTCCTTTTCTTCTTCCTAGTCATTCACCACATCATCACCACCCTACATACCCCTAACCCTGGTCCCCCTCCCATCAACTCCTCAACAAACACATCTTCATCTACAAAAAAAACCCCCCTCCAGCATTAAATTAAATGCTCAATATATGTAATAAAATCCCAAAAACCCATGCCTGGCTTCTCCATAAACAATCCTGACATACTGTCAATATCCAAAACATGGCTAGACCTCCATAAAAAGACTCAGAAATAACTCCCACCAACTATAATATCATCAGGAAAGAGTTACCTTCCAATAGCAATGCAATGAAGAAAATGAAGAAATCCTCCTCCTCCACTGTCACACTGTCACTACCCCAGGCTCCCATATTAGTTCCGCTATTGTTCAAACATCTTCATTAATGACTTCACCACAATATGCCAAATGCTAAAATAGTCCAGGATAGAACTAACTCATGCCTGCCTTCAACCACTGAAAAATGGATGCATGACAATCATCTCGCCTCTCAATCCATCAAACCAAACTCATGTCACCACCCCATCAAAAAAATTATAACTAAAATAACTTTTTTTTCCTCATAACCAATCAAAATAATACAACCCTAGAAATTGTTTCCAGTGCTAAACTGCTAGGAGCTCTCATTGATAATCAGCCACATTTGATTTCCATATACAAACAAGCATTAAAATCATCTACTACTAGATTCTATCTATATCACATACCCTCCTCTCTCTCCTTATGTGGTGCCCCTTCTAACCAACCTTAAATCCTCTATTGAAACAAAATCACTCCTTAAATCAACCTAAAATCCAAATTGGCTAGAGCTCCCTACCTACCTACTCACCTACACTCATGCAACCTACAGCATCATAAGCTCACTTTCTCTCCTCCTCTCTCCTCTCACTCTCACCATGCCCCCACCATGCACCATCCTAATAGACAGCTTAGAACCAGCACTCCCACAAACCTGCCCGTCCTGCGCCCTGCAACTTACTCTTTCATTTTCTTTTATTTTCCCTGGCCCGCCTCCCTCCATCATCACAATATCCGCAGTACCCTTCCAGTTTTAGTTCTCTCACTCCATACATCCTATCTTCTCTCTGGGAATGCTCCTGCACAATCCTTCCAGCTACTAGTCACCCCTTAATCTACAACATATTGTAGTTCTTATGTAAATTAAATATTCTCTGTGCACTACTAAACTAAACTAAATCTAACTAATCCTTCTTTCCTCCTTTTTGCTAGTGAATATAGATAAAAAAAAATTTAATATTCTTATTGTTACATATGCTCTCTGTTTGTTGTTTGTCCTGCATTTATCATTTCTTTATCTTCGCTTATACTATACTTACTTTAACAAACTGTTTATGTTTATTATATTATATTACTTTTACTTTTTTTATTAGTTGTATATGTTGACATTGTGTCTATGGGCTTTCTTTTCTCCCAGGGACTTTGAAAAAATGGGCCTATGCCCAATGGATTATCCTGGCAAACAAACTTCAAATAAATAAATAAATAAAATAACATAGCTAGTCTCACAACCCTCTTGTAGACCTTCTCTTTCACTCTTACTGGTACTCATCTGTCACAAATCACTCCTGACACTCTTCTCCACCCACTCCATCCTGCCTGTACTCTCTTCTTCACCTCTCTTCCACACTCACCGTTACTCTGAACTATTGATCCCAAGTATTTAAACTCATCCACCTTCACAACCTCTACTCCTTACATCCTCATCATTCATGTATCCTCCCTCTCATTCACACACATATATTCTGTCTTAGTCCTGCTGACCTTCATTCCTCTTCTCTCTAGGGCATATCTCCATCTCTCCAGGGTCTCCTCCACCTGCTTCCTACTCTCACTACAGATCACAATGTCATCTGCAAACATCATAGTCCATGGGGACTCCTGTCTGATCTCGTCTGTCAACCTGTCCATCACCATTGCAAATAAGAAAGGGCTCAGAGCTGATCCTTGATGTAATCCCACCTCCACCTTAAACACATCCATCACTCCCACTGCAGACCTCACCACTGTCACACTACCCTTGTACATATCCTGTACCACTCTTACATACTTCTCTGACACTCCCAACTTCCTCATACAATACCACAACTCCTCTCTAGGCACCCTGTCATATGCTTTCTCTAAGTCCACTAAGACACAATTGCAACTCCTTCTGACCTTCTCTGTACGTCTCCATCAACACTCTCAGAGCAAACATCGCATCTGTAGTGCTCTTTCCTGGCATGAAACCATACTGCTGATGAGTAATCATCATGTCCCTTCTTAACCTAGCTTCCACTACTCTTTCCCATAATTTCATGCTGTGACTGATCAGTTTTATCCCTCTGTAGTTACTACAGCTCTGCACATCACCCTTATTCTTAAAAATGGTACCAAAACACTTTCTCCACTCCTCAGGAATCCTCTCACTTTCCAAGATTTCATTAAACAATCTGGTTAAAAATTCCACTGACATTTCTCCTAAACACCTCCAAGCTTCCACAGGTGTGTCATCTGGACCAACAGCCTTTCCATTCTTCATCCTCTTCATAGCTATCCTTACTTCCGCCTTGCTAATCCATTGCACTTCCTGATTCACTATCCCCACATCATCCAGCCTTCTCTCTCTCTCATTCTCTTCATTCATCAGACCCTCAAAGTACTCCTTCCATCTGTTCAACATATTCTCCTCGCTAGTGAGTATGTTTCCCTCATTATCCTTTATCACCCTTACCTGCTGCACATCCTTCCTAGCTCAGTCCCTCTATCTAGCCAATTGGTACAGGTCCTTTTCTTCCCTCCTTAGTGTCAAACCTTTCATACAACTCTCTATACACCTTGTCTTTAGCCTTTGCCACCTCTCTCTTTACCATCCACCTCATCTCCTTATACTCCTGTCTACTTTCTACATCTCTCTGAGAATCCCACTTCTTCTTCGCCAACCTCTTTCTCCATATACTCTCCTGTACTTCCTCATTCCACCACCAGGTCTCCTTGTCCTCCTTCCTCTGTCCAGATGTCACACCAAGCACCTTTCTAGCAGTCTCCCTTACTAGCTCTGCTGTAGTCACCCAGCTATTTGGTAACACTTCACTGCCACCCAGTGCCTGTCTTAACTCTTCCCTGAACTTAACCTCATAATCACCCTTTTTCAATTTCCACCATTTAATCCTTGGTGCTGCCCTCACACTCCTCCTCCTCTTCTTGATCACCAATGTCATTCTACAGACAACCATTCTATGCTGCCTAACTACACCTTTCCTCCATCACCACTTTACAGTCTGCAATCTGCTTCAGACTAGCCCTCCTGCATAGGATATAATCCACCTGTGTGCATCTCCTTCCAATCTTGTATGTCACCCTATGCTCCTTCCTCTAATTAAAATACGTATTCACCACAGCCATGTCCATCCTTTTTGCAAAATCCACTACCATATGACCTTCTGCATTCCTTTCCTTAACACCATACCTACCCATCACTTCCTCATCCCCTTTGTTCCCTTCACCAACATGCCCATTGAAATCTGCTCCGATCACCACTCTCCCACCCTTGGGTACAGTCATCACCACTTCATCTAACTCACTCCAAAATTTTTCTTTCTCATCCATCGCACACCCAACTTGCGGAGCATATGCACTAACAACATTCATCATTACACCATCAATTTCCAGCTTCATAAACATCACTCTATCTGACACTCTTTTCACCTCCAAAACACTCTTGGTATACCGTTCCTTCAGGATAACCCCTACCCCATTTCTCCTCCCATCCACACCATGATAGAACAACTTGAACCCACCTCCAATACACATGGCCTTACTTCCCTTCCACCTGGTCTCTTGTGCACACAATATATCAACCTTCCTTCTGTCCATCATAACAGCTAGATCTCTCCCTATACCAGTCATGCTGCCAACATTCGAAGTTCCTACCCTCACTACCACACTCCTAACCTTTTTCCTCTCTTCCTGTCTATGGACATGCCTGCCCCCCTCTTCTTCTCCTTTGGTCAACAGTAGCCCAATTTCCGCCAGCACCCTGTCAGCTAGCAGTACTGGTGGAGGTCGTTGTTAACCCGGGCCTCGACCAATCCGGTATGTAAATCTGTATTGGTTTCTGCCTATCTCATTTGGCCGATATTTTATGCCGGATGCCCTTCCTGATGCAACCCTCCCCATTTATCCGGGCTTGGGACCGGCATGAAGAAATGCACTGGCTTGTGCATCCCCAGTGGCTGGGTTTCTATCATTCTAATATGGAGAATCATTATTTATAAGTTTAAAATAGGACCAATGGTTTTCTTTAATATATTCCAGTCCATATCTAATGACTATAAATGCCAGAAAGTAATCCTTTCCCATTTATTTTTTGATATATCAAAAGCATCACAGGAATCTGAACCAAATAAGTTTTTAAAAAAAACAAATCCCAGCTCCACTAGTAGAAAAATGTGAAAATGACAAAGCATATAAAGTAAAAGTTCAAACACCCGCTTTCCTCCCTTTTTTTTTTTTTTTTTTTTTTACTTGATGGGTCTTTTTTTATTACCCTTATTCAACCCAAATATTTTACAAAATTCAATCAAAATAAATAGTTTTCACATTTATCTTTTTTAAAGTATCAGCCCTTTACTTCTTTGCACATTGATTTGATTACATTTATTATTAAATTATTAATACTTATTTTTATGTTTACCACATATATTTATCACATTTCACTGAAATTGTTAAAAACATATACAAACACTTAGTGCTATTGTACAGCCTTGTCTGTCAAACTAAAGTTGGCACCCTACTATTGTTTCTGTGACTACATTATTCTAACTCCAAAAAACTTTCTTTTTGTCTCTCAGCTTGATATATCAAAATAGATAATAGATCAGTTATTTTAGGACTAGAGCACCTTATTTTTGGTTGCATACCACTGAGTCTTCCTTCCATATATTGCCTGCAGTTATGAACATGTAGCCACATATCTCTATCTATATTAAATTTGTTAAATATATATTAGAAAGGGGTCTATATTAGAATGCTGAAACCTCACTGATGCGAATCCTGAAACGCCGACACATAAACAGCAAACCGCAAGAACACCGAACGTCCTGAAGTGCAAAATTCAAAATACCGAATTGCCATAGTTGTCCCTTATCTGGTATAGCTCCCTAACGTAAATGTGCAATAGTTACTGACCTTAGGGTTAGAGTGCGGGGTTAAGGTAAGTGTATAGTAATACATTCAACCTACACTTTAGGGTTAGAAGTAGGGTTAAGTTAAGTGCATATATAGTAATACAGTTGTGTAGCGGAATAGATACATAAATTACACTTTTCCCATACTTGGGTGGTGTTTGTTTATATTCAGATATATTTGTATGTAATGCACATTTGATTAGGATATGGGATATATGGGTGAAGTGTACATATGGGTAAGTGTGGATTATTTATTTTGTTTGGGTAGGCAGTACGTAGCAGGCAGTGGAGTTGGCCAACTATGGCAATTCGATATTTTTAAGTTCGTGCTTCAGGACGTTCGGTGTTCTTGCGGTTCACTGTTTGTGTCGGCCTTTTGGAATTTGCATAAGTGAAGTTTTGGCGTTCTAATATAGACCCATTGGGAAGACCCCAATGTCTCTCTATCCATCAACTGAAATTAGTATAATAATTTATTCTATTTCAAGGAATTTTAAAATCTGTAAATTCAATGTGAAGCTATTATTTTGTGTAAAAGCAATAGGGAAAATAGGGAAAAAGCTTTGCACCTCAGGATTCTATATACAAAATTTCTTACAGTATTGATTATAATAGTAATATATGAGGAGTTAATAGATTAGAATTATTAAAGAAATTATTTTAGAAGCCAACACAAAGAGTTATTTACAAAAAGATTATAATTAGAGGAAACTGAAACAAATACTTACAACACAAATATTATTTTGGAATTCTTTCCATTTAGTTGTATAAATGCTATTATCCTAAAGAGCAATTGTTTAAAAATAGAAGACACATAGTCCAACTCCAAGTTGGGTAAATCAATACCCCCCCTAAAGATCATTCTGTCATATGATGACTTAATGCTATTCTAGGTTTATTAGGATGCCACAAAAAAACTCAAAATTAGGGAATTAAATTATTTTGTGTAGCTTTTAGAGGGAGGAAGGGATAAAGATTGAATATAAGATATTTGGCAGGATAATCATTTTATCAATAATAGACTCTCATCCATTGTAAAAAATATTGTCCGATTTATTAATAAAGAGTTTATGGAAGTTATACTTTTGTTATAATTAAAAGAAACAATTTTATAAATATTATCTGTGATAGTAATACCCAGATAATTTAAATTCCTATCCTGGATTATATATTTATTTAGTCTACTATGAACAACATTAGAATTATAATTTTTTGGTAAACTTTTTGTTTTATTTTCATTAAATATGAGTCCCAATTTAATTTGAAAGAATACCATAAGTTTGAACAGAGCAAATTGTATTTTTTTACAATCTTATATAGTCAATAGGATATTGTCTGCAAATAATTGAATTTTAGAAGCTAAATTATTACTTAATTGAAATTGCTTAATTTGTGAAGAGGATCTAACCAGGTTTGCAAGGGGCTCTATGATCAAAGTAAAAAGTAAAGGAGAAAGGGAACAACCTTGTTTAGTACCTTTTAATATCTTGATTTATTTTGAGGTAAATGAGTCTGTTTAACATATGCATAAGAATTTTCATACATAACTTCAGTAAGATGAATAAAATTATCAGAAAAAGTATTTTCTTTTAACACCAAAGAAAAGTAAATCCAATTTACTGAACCAAAGGCTCTGTCAATATCTAAACTTACTGGTGTTAGCATTTCCTTTGTTTGGGTCACAAAAACAATTCTTTTAATATTATCATATGAATTCCTTTTCAGAATAAAACCAATTTTATCATCATTGATGACCATTGGAAGAAATTATTTTAGGCTATTAGCATGTATGGCCATAATTAGTTTGTAATCTATGATTATCAAGAAAATTGGTCTATAGGAAGAACATTTATTTAGATCTTTATCTTGTTTCAAAATAGGGGATATAAGAGTATATTTCCAAGAAGGGGGGCATATTTAAATATTTAGTTAAGTTAAATACTTTAAGAAGCAAGGTTAAGAGATTATTTTGCATTAATTTATAAAGTTCTAGGATAATGCCATAATTACCGGGTACCTTATTAAGTTTTAATTTAGCAATTTGGGCCTTTAATTCCAAAAGAGAGATGGATTTATGAAAAGCTCTCATCTGTAAAATTGTTTCTTAAGAATTTCTTAATTTCCACCTGAGAGTCCAAAACTAAATTATCATTATTTAATGTACTATAATAAGAATTAAATTCAGCCAGAATATCTTCCAAATCAGTAACCTTTTTATTTTTTGTCAAAGAGAAAACTTCTTTAACTTGATTGGATTTACTTATTATTTTGGTTCTATTAGCCAACTTATGAACTGACTGTTAGTTAATTTAATTCTTTCCAGGTTAATCGTAGTTTTATGATTTAATATTTCCCAGTATTTATCATTCAACTTTGGGATCTCATTAGTGTGATTTTTATTTGTTTTTTTTTTTTTTCAAAACAGGTTTATTGTTTTAACATATAAGAGAAATATCATAACAATTTTATACAAGTAATTAAAATAGGTATTATTATAATATTCAACAAAACAACTAAAGTATTTACAAAGACATCCACTACAATCAGATCAATTAATTAAACTAAAATACCGTGCTATTGAAATTAGAATTTTTTTAACAAATTTTGTAAATTATCCCATACAATATAATATGATGTTTTTCTAGTTGTTCTCATTCTAATTGTGCTTATTTCCATATGGCACATTATATTCATAACATTTTAAATTCATTGAACGAAGGAGGTGTATCTGAAATCCAATTTCTAGTTATTATTTTCCTGGCCACTGCTAGGATAGACCATAACAAGGGAAGCTTAATCTTTTAACACATTGAGGTACAGGCGTGTTGAATAATATAAGAGACTTAGAAATAATGAAATTATCTGTAAAAGAGCCTGCAAAAATTCATTAATTGACTTCCAGTATTCTTTCAACTTCATACAGTCATAAAACATATGAGCCCAGTCAGCATTAATTTCTACATTACATCTCTTACATAGATTATCTTTATTATTTATTTTATTCATCATCAAAGGTGTATAAAAGATCTATGTAAAAATTTCCATGTATAAAGTCTCCAGACAATGGAAGATGTAGTTCTATAAGCAGATTCCAATATATATTGTTTATCTTGTTGAGTTGGTGGGTCCCCATTAATAGAGGTGAAATAATTCCAGTATGAATCTACACTGTAAAAGTTTCTTGTCTGATAATTTTATGTATATATGAAAGTTTACCTTTATCAGAAACTTTATGCTGTAAATTTAATATCAAGTAATCAATCAGTTTTGGAATAGATTCTTTAACTGTTATAGACATTAGATCTATTCTATCAATGAGATGTTGTCTAAAGATCTGAACCTCTAACCAGCAAGTTTCTCTTAGATCAAATTCTTGTTTTAAGAAATCTAGATTTTAACTTTATTATCAGATATCAGCTGATACCAGTACTTTAGATCATTATCTATAGCTAAATGAGCTCCTTCAGAAGTAGATGACATAAGCATACCCTGAGTATACATTATAGGAATACAATAAAATTCCATTCCCTATACTTAGGGTGCATGAATATAAAGTTACGATAACTAATAATAATATTTAATGGGTAACAAACCATATGTTTAGGTGTAATAGGTGAAGTACAAAATTCCTTTAGCAACCACAACATGGAGTTATTTACAATCATATTTTTATGTGTTAAGGATATTTTCATGAAGTGCATACTAATTAGCTCCCAATAATCTTTCCATTTTGCAATATATGACTGATCTATTAATAAAGTAATAACTTTTATAATAGAAGAGATAATATATAAATTAAAGTCTGGAAAAGAAATACCCCCTTGAGACCAGCTATTAGTATGTTTCTTTAATGCAATCCTAGGTCTATTAGGTGCCCATAAGAAATGTAACATTAGTGTATTCAGTTTCTTGATAATTATTTTTGTAGGTGAAAGTATTATTGATTGTATTAAGTATAAAATCTTGGGGAATATTATCATTTTAATAATTGTAAGTCTCTCCTCCATAGTAAAAAACATATTATTCCAGGTATTAAAAAGATTTTGTATATTAAGAAAACAGGTATTATAGTTATTATATATAATAGATTTAATATCTTTAGATAGTGTTATACCTAAATAAGTTATCTGACCTGAATTGGGTATATATTTAGTAAAATCACTAATGAGAATATTTTTTCGTGTATATATATAGGTAGTATTTTAGTTTTTTCTTCATTGAATATTAAACCAGAAATACTTTTAAAATTCATCATTTTATCAAATAAATGTGACTATCTAATCTAAAGCTGTCAGTTTTTTTTTGAATGTCATTTAATTCTTTATTCCATTGCTTTTTTTGAATGAGTACCAAGTTATAATTTTACCATATAGTTGTGCTCTTTTAAGACATCCCATATATAAATTTCAGAAATATCATTAATAAATTGATTTCTAAAAAAATTGCACCTCCCTTATAAAAAAATCCTTAAAATCTTTTAAATTAATTGTATAGGCAGGAATATGTTTTAAAGGAATGCTATTTCTTTTAAGGAAAAGATCAACTGTTATAATGTTGTGATCAGAAAGAGAACGGGAAACAACTTTTAACCTACTTATTAAGTCATTAGAAGTAAAAACTCTGTCTATCCTGACCTGTGAACTATATCTGTGAGAAAAATGCATATAGAGATGAGACCCAGGAACAGATAATTCTTGTATATCATTGACATGCATTAAGTCCATGAATTTTAAAAGTTCTTTACTTGGAGCTGTTATTTTTCTTTTTTTTGTTAATATCAGTGTCATCTTCTTTTAAGATGCAATTAAAACCCCCTGCTAAAATAATACTATCCTTTGCATTTTGGACAATCAAATCAAAGTGGTATTTAACAGTTTTGACCCTTATCCCTGGTATCCAATATAAATTGATAAAGGTATATATTTTCCTCATATATTTCCACTGTTATCAAACAGCATAAACCCTTGCCATCATTATAACAGTTAACAATTCTAGGCACAGGTAAAGTATATCTTCACAAAATAACTGTACCTCTTTTTTTCTGGTTATAAAGGGAACTGCCTAAAACTGTATATGCTTTTGTATTAAGCCTATCTAACTCATTCTGTAGTATATGTGCCTCTTGAAAAAAAACAATATGAGGATTAAACAGTTTTAAAAATGTGTTTAATTTCCCTCTTTTACATCCATTATTTAATACATTAATATTCAAAGAAATGCATTTTATGTAAAGCATGGGCACTATGTCATGTAGATATGAAAATAATATAACTTCCACAGAAGGACTATATTTTGGAATCAGATTGTTAATCAAAATCTGTAAAATTAGCATTGCATATAATTTAAAGTATTGAATATTCATATTGTAGAATGAAATAATAATAGATGTCATAAAAAGTATAGGTTTCATTAATAGAAAGCATAAGACTATAAAACCAAACCCACACCTCATGGAGTCTAAAACTCCTTGTTTAGACAGCAAACCAGGACAAACAGTCCCACCCATCCAACAGGAAAGAATACAAAAGCACCTCCTCTCTATTATTTAAATTTTTAAATAGTTCTAATTATCACTAAAGGTTTATAAATTGGATAAGGGAAAAGAAAGAAAGAAAGTACAAAAAATATAATGAAATATAATAACAACCCAAAGGTTTACTTTTACAAAGCTGTATCACAGTGGTGTGAATGCTTATATGAGTGACTTGTAACCACGAAAGTAAAAGCAGCAACAGTTCCTAATGTTTGAAAATCAGCAAATCGAAAAGCAGAGTCACTGATTTTCGAACATCAATGTCAAAAAATAATGTAATAAGGTTTAAAGCAGGGGGGCAACCTCCTGCACCCCCACCTCCCCTACTTTAATATTCTAACTCCGAGATTTCACTATAGTGAGGAAAGGGACTATTTCCCTATCTCCACTATAGGGCAATCTGCCCCAAAATGCCGAATGTCAATGTGCATTCGCTCATTCAAACCTTTTTGCCCCTCCTGTAAATGAATTTTAGTTTGTTGTCAAAAATGTGGTTTAAATCAGATAACCTAGCAAAATTTTTCCATTCTTTGTCAGTATAATCCTTTTAACTATTCCTGACTGACCATCATATTTAGTTATAATACCTGAACCATAGTTTTCACTTCTGTTTGCATTGCCTACTTCTTGTAAGGCACTTATTTCACCTTTACCTAATATAGGTCACTTGTTTCACCTTTACCTAAATTATAACTACATATGATGGTCAGTTACAGTCATTTACAGGAGGGGCAACAATATTAAGAATATATTAGAGAGAGGGATGAATAGGAACATTTTTGAAAATGGTACTAAAAAGAAAACAGGCTTGTGTAAATGTGGAAGGTGTAGTTACTGTTCATACCTCGCTCTTGGTGAATTATTATATTTACAAGCTAGGAAAAAGAAATTGACATTAGGTACCTTTGTAAATTGTAATACTAAAGGTATCATTTATTTAGTTACTTGCACAAAATGTGACTCATTTTATGTTGGGAAGAGTGAAAGGAAGCTCAAGCAAAGAATTTATGAGCACCTTTATGACATCAAGACCAAAAAAGAAAATAATGCATTATATAAACATACCAATATATGTAAACCAGCAGAATTTAAGTTCTTTGTTTTAGAAACTGTGTTTGTTGACCCTAGGGGTGGGATGTGGGAAACGCTAGTAGAATACAGAGAATTATATTGGCAAATAATATTTGAAGCCAACAGACCTCCGGGTCTTAATGATATGATTTCCCTCATTCCGGTATTGAAATTGAGGTCTGCAAAGTTCATAGGTTCATAGGTTCATAATAGGCTATCTGCCCTAGGGCATTTATAAGCCTAGCCAGAGTGTGTTTGGCTTTCGCCACCCATTTTAAATGAATTTTGCTATGCCCTTTTTCGAGGTTAGTATACTGTGCCTCTGTCTAACAGTGACACAGAAGTGATACCCGGGGTAAACCTACGATCTCCTATCCACTCATCAAGATTCCTCTTGAAGAGAGTCAATGAGGGACACTGCCTAACCTGGACTGGGATTTTATTCCAGAGTGAAGGGAGCCTCTGGGTTATGAATCTGTCCCTCCAGCATGTCATATTTATTTCAGTGCTGAGGTTCAAGTCTCTTGAGTGCGTAGCTCAATTGGATTTGGATTTTCTGAGGTGCAGCATGTCCATTAATTCCGGGTTGGACATGGCTTTATACGTCAGGCACAGATCGCCTCTGAGCAGGCGGTATGCCACTGAGTAGAGCTGGAGTTTCTTTAACCGGGCAGCATATGGCATCTGTTTGAGCCCTTTGATCCTCTTGGTGAGGTACTTTTGGGGTCTTTCCAGTTGCTGCAGGTGTCTGGTAAGGTACATCCCAAAAGGGGCATTGTACTCAATTATGGGCCTGATGAGGGATGAGTAAAGAGGCACGATGACCTCCCCTGATCTAGATGTGAATCCCTTCATGATTAGGTGGGCTATATAAAATGTTTTTCTAACCACTTTGGCCATGTGGTTTTCAAATGAGAGATTGCTATCAACTTGGGTCCCCAGGTCCCTAATTACTTCTTCCATACTTAATGGATTACCACCTATGTGGTAATTTGTGGGCACTTTGTTTTTGCCAAAGGGGATGACTGTACACTTTTTGGCGTTTAGCTTGAGGCCATGGCTCTGGCACCAGTTGTCTGTTTCTATGAGGCCCTTTTGTAGGATGCTTGTGTCGGCTGAAGAGTCGATTATGGTGCCTAGTTTGCAAGTCATCTGTGAACTTGGTCAGCCACAGTCCTTCCATGTTGGCCTGTACCTCTGAGAAATATATACCGAACAAGAGAGGTCCCAGGACTGAGCCTTGTGGGATGCCACTTGTAACTGGTTTGGAGTCTAACATGGCTCCAGCAATTCTAACCATGTGGGTTCTGTCCTTGACCAGTTTGCAACCCATCTAGTGACATAGGGGTTTATATTTAAGCTGGTGAGCTTATCTGTAATGCCCAAGTGGGGTATTGTATCGAAGGCTTTTGCGAGGTCCAGGTAGGCTGTGTGGACCACCTTCCCCTCGTCAATGGCCTTGGTGACTGTTTCAAAGAAATCAACCAGGTTTAAGAGGCAGGATCTGCCCTTAACAAAGCCAAACTGGGTAGGATCTAGTGTCTGTAGGTCCCCAATATCTTTATTTATGAGGTCCATGATGATCCTTTCCATAGCTTTGCAGACCAAGCTAGTCAGGCTTATGGGGCGATAGTTTCCAGGGTCTGTTGAGGCACCACCTTTGTGGAGAGGGACCACTGTTGCTGTACGCCACTCTTTGGGTACATATCCTGTAGTAAGGCTGAGACTGAACAGTAGTTTTATGTTTAGGTTTAGCTCTTCTTGGAGATCATGTAGGACACAGCCTGGGGCACTGTCTGGTCCCATTGATGCTGTGTTTTTTGCTTTGGAGAGGGCAGCTATTACCTGAGCATCTGAGATGTCAGGGGGGCAGCACTCTGCTGGGATAGATATTTGCCCTTTTGGTGGGGAGGGGGGGAGATGTTTGCGCTGAACCTGTCAGCTAGGATGTTGGCAATATCTGTGGGTTTGGTGTATTTTTTGTCATTTTGGACTAATTCTGAGCATATCCGGGAATTCCCACCCAGGTTCCTAACATAACTAAAGAAAGCCTTGTGATTATCCTTAGTGTCCTGTGCAATTTTTCTCTCGAAGCTGGCCTTAGACAATTTTTATGAGTGCCCGTAGTTTTTTGCTAATACTGATCAGAGATACCTTCCCTTTTTGGGATTTTGCTCTATCATGTAGTAGCTTCCTCCTTCTGTTGTATAGTTTGTTTATGGCTGGGGTCCACCAGACATGATGCCTGCCTTTGGAGGATTGGGTCTTGGTTTTATTTGGGATTGCATGATCCATGCATTCCTGACGGTGTTCATAGAATGCATTTATAAAGGATTCTGCGGTCTGGGCCGTATTTTCCACAGGCCCGGAGGCTTTGAAGGATTCCACCTCGGTTTTGAGGAGTGTGAAATTTGCTTTAGAGAAGTTTTTCACTGTGGTTTTCTGGGCAGGGGGTGGGGTCGGGATGTGAATATCCAGTGAGATTAGTTTATGGTCTGATCTTACCAGTGAGGGATACACTTCTGGTCTGGAGCATAGAGCCCCCATGTTGGTGATGATCAGGTCCAGTATGTTTTTCCCTCTTGTGGGAGTGGTAACAAGTTGTTCCATAGCATTTGAGTTTATAAATTCTAGGAACCTTTGGGCTAGGGTGTTGGAGCTAGAGTAATGCTCCCAGTCTATGTTTGGGTAATTGAAGTCACCCAGTATAATGGTGTTTGGAGAGACCTTCATATTTTCCAGTGTTCTCAGGAAGGCCAAGTGGGGTTCCTGGGTTTGGGTGGGTGGTCTCTAGCAGGGTATAAACTGGAAGGCAGTTTTACCCACTGTTAGTTGCACATGGATAGTCTCTGATGCTTCGTGCTGTGCCACCAACCTGGAGGTGTGGGTATCTTTGGCGAATATTGATACTCCCCCTCCTTTTGTGGTTCGGTCCAAGTTTTGCAGCCAAAAAGCATGGTATGAAGTATAACCTGGTAGTGCTGGGGTGCTCTCGGAAGCCTTGAACCAGGTTTCAGTTACTGCACAGATATCAGTGTTCTCCATGCTAAGGAGAGTTTCGAGTGCGTGCATCTTGAGGTTTAGACTTCTGGCATTGAGTAGCATTACTCTTAGTTTCTTATCCCTTGTGATACCTATGGAGGTGGGTTTGTCTTTTGAGCCTTGCCTAAAAAAGGCACTATGGGGGTGGCAAGAGCCTTTGCCAATATCCGAAAGCCCAGGGGTGACGTGCAAGCCGTCCCTAGCGAAGCATCGTGGCTTGTCGAGCATGTCATCCCAGGCTGACAGGCATTGGATCCCCTTTGAATGACACCAATACTTAAGCCAATTGTTGAAATTGACCATCTTGTCTTCATATTGTGGCATCATTCTTGGTGAGGGTAAGATGCTACTCAAGGTCAGGGTCATACCGGCCTGGGCTACATGCTCAGAGAGCTCCTCTATGTCTCTTTTCATGTAGTCCAGGGAGGTATGTCTCAGGTCATTCACACCAGCATGGACAATAACTGAGTCATATTTGTACTTGCCTTGGAGTGACCTGAGTGCTTGTGTTATGTGGAAGATCCTAGGGCCCAATAGACAGCTCACCATGACCTTCTCCTTGTTCAGCCTAGTGAGCGGGACGTCAGTGTGCCTGACGATAGAGTCACCTATTACAAGTGTATCAGGTGTGTTGTTTAGCCTTAAGGGCTGTGACTGTTTGGCACACTGGTTTTGTGAGCTATGTGTTGCATGTGTTTTGTTTTGGCGTAGCGTTTGCTTGGGTGTCTGCTTTGGAGGTCTCTGCTGCTTAGGCAGATTTTTATTTAGAGCCTCCGAGTATGTTTTTGTGTGTTTGGTTTGCTGTTGTGGTAGGTCTATGTGAGACTGGAATTGTAGTGAGTGTGGTTTCCTTCTCCTCCTGACTGGTTACGCCAGTAGTGAGTTGAGAGAGCTTAGCCTCCAGTTTGGCTATATGGTTGCATCTCTCACATGTGTTGGAATTTGTTGGGAGGAGGAGAGGGCTGTCTGTGTACATGAGGCAGTTGCAACATTGCCTCAAGATTCCCAGATTCACCAGCTGGACCGGAGAGGAGATTGACAACTGACCTTTGGACATGCTAGAATAGTATTGGGAATTCCTTTATAATTGAAAAAAAGGGCCAATGGGGACCATGGTACTCAAGGGGAGTTTGTGAGGGTGTAGTGCTTTTAATTTTTTAGTGCTGACTTATATAATTGCTTTAGTGAGCAAGTGCCAGGCTTTAGAATAGGAATAGGGTGTTTATTATGAGAACTAGATCAGTCCGAAGGGAAAAAGTGAAGAGCAGACTTTGTGGAGCCGAGAATGATTTAAACCATATTAAGCGTTATAAGTATATGTCTACTATTCTAACATCTTCAATATTATTCAGTGTGTTTTGATGAATTTCTACAACAATATAAACAGAAACATTTAATGAACATTTTGCTTGTTTTGGATTTTATTTGTAATGACAAACACTACCAGAGGGGATTTTTTATAATGTATTTTTTATTAACTAATAGGAAAAGGTTATTAAGAATATGCACATACAAAATATTTAATACAAGCAATTTTTATATTTATATTATTAATTTTATATTTATATTTATTATTTAAGGGGTATGTATACAAGATTGTTGAGTACTTTATTAGTATACTTTTAAAACTTATTATTTAATTGGAACTGTGCTGTCATTGGATGTTTAACTATTTATGTATAAAAGGTGAGCTCACGAGGGGGATTTCATCTGATGAAGTTGAAGACGAAAACGTTTTGTGTAATATTGTCAATGTTAGTTTCTCTCTGTTCAGTGTTTACATCTGTGTGGTTATTATTAAACTGTTCATGACAACATTCCTGGATCCGAGGTGCTTTTCTGTGGTTATATATTTTTGAGACCCAGAATGACAAATTTGTTTGCTTCAGTCAAATATAAGTAACATACTAGAAAAACAATCCTAAAAACACATCAAAAGCCCATACAATTGATATAGCTGTTGTGCAAAATAACACTCATGTATTTAAAGGTGTAAGTGTGTTAATCTAGAACTGCAGAATCAAGACTGCAATACTTAAATGTCAGATGATACAAAAAAAACAAAAACATATTACTAGAAGGGTCTCACAGAATAACAAGAGAAAATCTGTTAGTATAATAAAGGTATATCTAACATTTCTAATTCTTAATTATATTTCAAGACTTTTATAATTTTTCAACATCACTGTAATCATATTAAAAACTAATAAGTTTATCCTATAGCAAACTAAAGATGACATCATCTAATGCACACCATGACCACAACTTTGTTAATCATTATAAATATCTCATGTTACTGAATCTAAGTCATAGTGTAGGTTACTAATAATAGGATTTTCACACAGTCCCACCATAAATATTGTTAACCACAGCATATGATTCCATCAAAACTAAGATTCATACCCATAACATTTCAAAAACATCTACCTCTTGATTGCAATATCACATCCTTTTATCAAGCAGAAAAATCTTTCAATATTCTGGATCTAAATCAATATTATTGCTAGGAGACTGTCATCTTAGTAATGCCTGGCAGCTCTATAGTGTCAGCGTGAACACAGTACCTTAACACCCACCCTCTTCTCTTTGCAGACAACCAATAACACCCTCGTGAGCTTGGCAGGAAAACCAGAAAGTACAAGTGACTGAAATGTTAAAGCCAAACTTCACCGCCCCCGCCATTGCAATAAATCAAAAAAGCATCAATTCCACAACACTCACATAAAAGTCGATCCACATACCAACATGACCCTCATTCAAAATGATAAAAGGCCAAAAATCACAACCCTAAATTCCTCACAAAAGCAACACTCATTCACTTCCAAACCTCCATCCAATGGAAAGTAAGAAAAAAAGAAAACACAAAGCCATGACAACAAGAAGCTCACTCCTCGGACCAAACAGCACAACTCATGCCAAATCCAAGAAGGCAAACCATCACTTGCATCACAAAACAGATAATTTAAAGCAAAACCATCCATAGGCCACCAACCATACACTGTTGTATTAAAGCTAAACCAAATGAAACTACTATAGACACAATCCTTGCACCAAACATTGCCAGTCCAAAAAGCAACCACTATATACAACAAACCACATCTACAGTAGCAACAGTGATGATAAGCAACTTTTATAAACAGTAGGAAAGAAAAGTAAGTAATCATTAAAGATAAAAGATGTAAGGGAGAAACATGGACCCTTGAATAAGTAAGCAATCACTATGTCCTATAAAGAAAATAATACCACTACCTGAATTGGTGCTAGTATAAAAAGTAAATTATACTCGTTTTTAAATAATCTTATCTACATCTGGCAGCAATTCAAATATGAAATATAAAATAGCCAAATAAGCTCATAAAACCAAAAATAATATTCATATTGACTTACCCTAACTCATGAAGATCCAAATTCCCCCTGCATTCTTGAAGATAGTATTATATAAAATTATAGAAAAATATATGCATTAGAAACTGTAAATTAAGAAATTATATGGTTTTATATATATATATATATATATATCTGTATATATATATATATATATATATATATATATATATATATATATATATATATATATAATATAGGTAGGTACTAGGTTATTGGCCCAAAGGCCTAAGTAAGCCTAGCCAACAAGGTTCCGTGGCTTACGCCACCCAAGAAAGTTAATTTCCTGTGCCCCTGTCTAGCAGAGCCATAGAAGTGATCCCCACAGTGTATTTCCTGTTTCCCATCCACTCATCAAGATTTTTCTTGAAGAGTGCTAATGAGAAACTTTGCTTAACATAGATGGGTAGCTTGTTTCAGAGTATAGGAAGTCTCTAGGACAGGAATCTATCCTTCCAGCATGTCCTGTTTATTGTGGTGACAAGGTTTAGGTGCCTAGAGCATGTAGCTCAGAGGGCTTGGGATTTCTTAAGGTGTAGCATGTCCAACAGCTCTAGATTTAACATAGCTTTATATGTTAGGCAGAGATCTCCTCAGAGTAGGCGATATGCTACAGAGTAAAGCTGGAGTTTTTTGAGATGGTCAGTGTAGGGCATCTATTTGAGGCCAGTAATCCTCTTTATGAGGTACTTCTGTGGCCTTTCCAGCTGCTGCAGATGTCTTGTGAAGTACATTCCAAAAGGGGCATTGCACTCTATAATGGGTCTAATGAGTAATGTAGAGGGGAACAATGACCTCTTTTTTCCTGGATGAGAACCCTTTTGTGATGAGGTGTGCCACATAGAAGGATTTCATGACTACTGTGGCGATGTGATTATCAAAGGAGAGACTACTGTCCACCTGGGCCTCAAGATCTCTTATCACACATTCAGTATTAAGTAGACTGTCGTTTATGTGGTAGTTCATGGGTACAGAGTTTTTACCAAAGGGGATGAAAATGCACTTTTTGGCATTGAGCTTGAGGCCATGCCTCTGACACCAGGCATCTGTCTTAGTGAGGCCCTTCTGTAGGATGTCCACATCATTTGAGGACTCGACTATGGCTCCTAGTTTGCAGTCATCTGCGAACTTCATTAGCCAGAGACCTTCTGTGTTAGCCTGTACTTCAGAGAAGTAGATACCATACAGGAGTGGTCCCAGGACTGAACCCTGTGGTACTCCACTTGTCACTGGTTTGAAGTCAGATTTGGATTCTGCAACTTTTACAGTGTGGGTTCTGCCAGTGAGCCAGTTAGCAACCCATCTTGGGATGTAGGGATTTATACCTAGTTTAGTGAGTTTAGCTATAATTCCAGAATGGGGGATGGTATCGAAAGCCTTGGCGAGGTCAAGATACCCTCGTCTACAGCTTTGGTGACTGCTTCAAAGACGTTGATCAGGTTCAGAAGGCATGATCTGCCTTTCACAAACGTGAACTGCGTGGGGTCCGGAGTTTGGAGGTTACCAATGTCTTTATTTATGAGTTACATGACGATATGTTTCATAATCTTGCAGACCAGGCTCATCAGGCTAATAGGGTGATAGTTCCCAGGATCAGTGGTGGCTCCCCCTTTGCGGAGTGGGATAACTGTTGCTGTGCGCCATTCAGTGGGCACAGAGCCTGACATAAGACTGTGATTGAACATGGTGCTTAGGTGGGGAGCCAGTTCATTCTGAAGTTCATGTAAAACGCAGCCTGGAATGTTGTCCGGTCCCATGGATGCTGTGTTTTTGGTTTTAGATAGTGCAGCTTTTACCTGCATAGATGTGATTACAGGGACTCTGCATTCTTCCTGTATAGATATAGGCCCTTTAGGGGTTGAGAGGTGGGTAAAGTTAGCACTGAACCTATCTGCCAGGATGTTGGCAATATCAGTTGGTTCTGTAATTTTCCTGTCGTTGTGCTGTAACTCAGAGCAGATCTGCTTGTTGCCATTGAGATTCTTGACATAGCTATAGAATGCTTTGTGGTTGCCCTTAGAATCAGTGGCAATGTTGTTTTCATAGCTAGCTTTGGAGGACCTTATAAGAGATCTCAGCTTCTTACTGAGGCTACGAGGCAGCTCCTCCACTCGTGGGATTTTACTCTCTTTTGTAACAGTTTCTTCCTTCTGCTGTAGAGTTTGTTTATGGCAGGGGACCATCAGATTGGCTTCCTTTTTTTGGAGGATAGCGTCTTGGTTCTGTTTGGGATAGCACGATCCATGCACTCATGTAAGTGCTTATATAGTGCATTTGTGTAGGATTCAGCAGTCATAACTGTATTGTCCATCTGCATGGGTGTCATGAAGTTTGCCACTTCTGTCTTAAGAAGCATGAAGTTGGCTTTGGAGAAAATTTTTACCATGGTTTCCTTAATGGTGGGCGGGGGCGGGATGCGGATATCTAGGGTGATTCGCTTATGGTCAGATCTGACCAACAAGGAGTTGATTTCAAGTGTGGAACACCAGTCACTCATGTTGGTAATGACTTTGTCTAGGATGTTGTTGCCCCTGGTGGGGGTGGGGATAAGTTGATTCAGGGCATTGGAATTTATGAATGCCAGAAAGCTTTGAGTGAAGGAGTTGGTACATGAGTAGTTTTCACAGTTAATGATGGGGTAGTTGAAATTGCCCATTATTAGGGTGTTTGGTTGAACCCTATTATTTTGCAGTATATCAAGAAAAGAGGATTTGGAATCCTGGGGCATGGTGGGATCTGTAGCAAGCTACAATTTGGATTGCAGTTTTGCCCAGAGTTAGTTGCACTTGGATAACCTTGTATGCATTATGCTGCACAACTAGCCTGCAGGTGTGGATATCCTTAATGAATATGGACACACCTCCATCTTTGGTGTTCTGGTCCAGGTATGAGTTATAGCCTGGTAATGCAGAGATGCTCACTAGAGCCTTGAACCAGGTCTTAGAGACTGCACAGATATCAATGTTCTCCATTTTAAGGAGTGCCTCTAGTGAATGCATTTTGAGATTTAGACTTCTAGCACTGACTAGCATTACCCTCAGTTTTTGCTTGCCTGTTCCTGTTATGGTGGTGAATTTGTCATTTGAACCTTGCCTAAAAAAGGCACTATAGGGGCGGCAAGAGTCTTAGCCAGTATCCGGAATTCCAGGGGTGACAGGTGCAGGCCATCTCTGGCAAAGCATCGTGTCCTGTCAACCATGTCGTCCCAGGAAGATAGATACTGGATTCCCTTAGAATGACATCAGAAGCTTAGCCAATTGTTGAAGTCAATAATTTTGTTCTTCTACTGTGGTATCATTCTGGGTGATGACAGGATGCTACTCAGGGCTAGGGTCATACCTGCCTGGGCTACAAAATCGGAGAGCTCTTCCATGTCTGTTTTCATGTAGTCCAGGGAGGTACATCTCAGGTCATTCATACCAACATGGACAATGACAGAGTCATATTTATACTTGTGGAGTGCCCTGAGTGCTTGGGTTATGTGGTGGATTCTGGTACCCAACAGGCAGCTGACAGTAACCTTCTCCTTGTTTAGCCTGGTGAGTGGGACATCAGTGTGCCTGACTAAAGAGTCACATATGACTAGTGTGTTGGGTACGTTGGTTTGCCTTATGGGCTGTGGTTTATTGGCACACTGAGTCTGTGGGCTATATGTCATTTGGGTTGTGTTGCGAGGTGGAGGTTGCTTGCGTTTCTGCTTTGAAGGTCTCTGTTGCTTGAGCAGATTATTATTGAGAGCATCTGTGAATGTTTTTGTGTTTCTATGTGTGGATTTTGGTGGTGTAGGTTTAGTGGTACTATGTGATGAGTGTGGTGTGGTGCAAGTGTTTACCTTCTCCTCTTGACTGTCAAGTTCAGTCTTGGTTGGAGAGACCTTTACCTCCAGTTTGGCTAGATAACTGCATCTCTCACAGGTTGTGGTGTTGGGTGGTAGGAGGAGAGGGTTTTCTGTGTGCATGAGGCAATTGCTACATTGCCTCAAGATGCCCAGATTCATCAGATAGGCAGGAGAGAACACTGAGAACTGACCCTTGGACATGTCTGAATAAAAAGCTACTTTCCTCTAGACAAGTGAGGAAAGTGAGTATAAGAGCTGTTTTTCTCTAAACAAGTGAGGAAAGTAAGTACAAAAACTGTTTTCCTTTATGTAAAGAGGAAGGTTGAGAGCTGTAGTAATTTGTAGCTTATTTAGTGCTAACAACAAGTTCTGAACAAGTGCTGAGCATGAATAAGCAAATTCAAGTGCTAAAACTAAGAATCTGTACCTGGATCCTGTGGTAGACAGGCTACCTAGTGCTTACCACTCCCGCTAATATGCTAGAATGCTTCCCTCCAACAGAGAAAGGCTTGGGGGCTCAGAGGCTTACTAACAGTCCTGGATACAGCAAATCTGTATCTGGACTAGATTAGTTACAGGAAAGGTAGGAAACAAGTGCAAACATGGGCTTTTAAACCAGAAAGTTGAAAGAGATGGAAAAACTGCCGAAACAGCCAATAAACTAAAATTTCTGGGCCAGAAACCACTCTTGTGGTAGATAGGCTACCTAGTGCATACCACTCCCACTGATAAGCTAGAAGAATTCCCTCCAACACAGAAAGGCTTGGGGGGCTGAGAAGCTTACAAACAGTCCTGGATACAGCAAATATGTATCTGGACTAGACTAGTTACAGGAAAGGTGGGAAACAAGTGAAAATGTGGCTTTTAAACCAGAAAGTTAAAAGAGATAGAAAAACTTCCAAATGGCCAATAAACTACAATTTCTGGGCCAGAAACCACTCTTGTGTTAGATAGGCTACCTAGTGCTTACCACTCCCACTGATAAGCTAGAAGGCTTCCCTCCAACACAGAACGGCTTGGGGGGGGGGCTCAGAAACTTACAAGTAGTCCTGGATACAGCAAATCTGTATCTGGACTAGACTAGTTACAGGAAAGATAGGAAACAAGCTTAGAAATTTTTATTTTTGTTTTGGAAAGTGGAAAGGGAGAAAGGAGAAACAGAAGATAATTCAAAATTTAGGACCTAAGTGGCTGGCCCTTCACAAATGTTCTCTCTGTATTAGGTAGAATGAGCTTGTGACACTAGACTGGAATAGAGCTGGGATAGAGCTGAACAGATGGGACTGGTAGGATTGTCTGAAGTCAAAATATGATCTCTCTCTGTTCTCGGTTGTGTAAGCAAATGAGATAGACCCAGAAGGAGTGCACAAACACAAATCTACAGGAGGGGCGGGCAATTCCAAAGCCACCAAGATTAATACCAGAACAAGAACAGGGAGGGCGAGCAGGAAACTAATTGCAGAGACAGAGAGAGACCACAGTATTCTATAAAACAATTAAATAGAAAAATAAATAACTACAGAGAGACACAGACCACAAAATGATTGTTTTAATCATGACTGATGTAGAGTATAAATCTATATTAGGCAAACTTTTCCCACCATTTAACCGGGCACAATGATGATGCTTGAGTGCTATCTTGAGTGCCAAAGAAATTTGAGTATTAAAATATTGAAATTTGTTACATATTGTTTAGGAATATGAAGAGCTAAGGATTGAATTATATATAATATTTTAGGCAATATTATCATTTTTATAATTAATAATCTTTCATCCATTGTAAATAGAAAATGATTCCACTTTGTTATAAGGACCTTGATCTTTTCTAAGATTTCACAGTAATTTATATTTAGAATATCTTTAATGTTTTTGGTTAATGTTATTCCTAAATATTTTATTTTGTCATCCTTAACTAATTATTTTGAGTGGTTTTCTGAAACGTTAGTTGCACATAAATTGGTCCATACATTTTTTGTCTTATTTTCATTAAATTTTAGACCTGAAATAGATTGAAATTTTTTGATAATGTTAAAAAGATTAATAAGGGAGTTTGTATTGTCACTTAATGTAAGTAGGATATGATCAGCAAATAAAAGTAGTTTTGAAGATAAATTGCTTCCAAAATGAATTGCTTTAATTTTAGGATTCTCTCTAACATAATTTGCAAAGGAGTCGATAACTAAAGTAAACAATAATGGTGACAGTGGACAACCTTGTTTTGTGCTCTTATTTATGGGAATTGATTGAGATAGATATGGACCAGTTTTTATACAGGCTAGTAATTTTTCATACAGGTTATTGATAAGCCATTGAAAATCAGTAGGAAAATTACATTCCTGTAATACCAGGAGAAGATAATCCTAACTGACAGTATCGAAGGCACATTTAATATCTAAATTTATTAATGTTAACTGTTCCTTTATATTATTAGTATAATCAATGATGGATAAAATTATTTTAATATTATCATAGGCATTAGTATTCTTTATGAAGCCAGTTTGATCATTATTGATTAAATGAGGTAAAAATAGTTGAACTCTATTCTCTATAATGGACATGAATAATTTATAGTTCACATTTAACAATGACATTGGTCTATAGGAAATACATTCTCTTGGGTCCTTATCAGATTTTAAAATGGGGGGAAGGAGTGTATAGTTCCATGAGGGGGGTATTGTTTTTAAACTTTTGCCAAGTGGAAAACTTGCAAAAGAATAATTAAAGCAGTTTTAGGCATCAATTTATAAAGTTATTGTATTATTCCATCATTGCCTGGTGCTTTGTTAGTTTTTAATTTAGAAATTTGTTTTGTAAGTGCAGACATAGATATGGATTTCTTTATTAGTTCCAAATGCTGCTGCATTAATTTATTTTTAGTATATTTATTAATAAATTCTTTAGTTACCTATTGTTAATCCCTAACAGATTAGTCTTGATTGATTTTTTGAAAGTGTGAACTAAACTATGTAAGTATATCCTTACTATATATCTCTTTAATTTGATTTTATAACGATTTTAGTTCTAGTAGCTAGTCTATGTAATGATTTTATTAGTAGAATAATTTATTAATTTCATTTTCTCCATGTTAAGTTTAACTTTGTGATTTAAGATTTCTAAATATTTACTTTGTTATTCATTTATCTTTTGTGAATGTGCACTATAATTAGCTTGACATTTTAATTTTAGCTTATCAATTTTTTCTTGTAAATCCTTTAGGTCTTTATCCCATTGCTTTCTTTTTAAAAGAGTACCAATATATAATTCTACCATATAGATATGATTTCAGAGCGTCCCATATATATACATCTGATGTATCATTTGAGTTATTAAATTCTCTTTGTTCAAATACTCTTCATATTCTTTTAAGGTTGTAATATAGGCTGGAATTCTTTTAATATGAATGCTATTGCTGTTATTCATATAAAGATCAAAAGTTATGGTATTATGATCTGAAATTGGACAAGAAACTATTTTAACTTTATCTTAATTATTGATCAAATCATTTGAAATAAGGACTTTATCAGTTGTGGAATGCGACCTGTGCCTATTTGAAAAATGAGTAAAACATAGAGAATCTTTAACCATTATCTTTAACATCTTAATCTTTAACAGTTCAATCTTTAATATTTAAACTATTAATAAAGTTTAGTAAAGCGTTAGTAGTTACTGATATTTTGCATTTCCCCTTGGTGTTTGAGTCACTATCATGTAGTATACAGTTAAAGTCACCAGCAATGAGAAGACATCCCTTAGAATATTCTAAAATCAAATCTAAATGTGATTTAGCTGTTTTAACCCCTAACGCAGGAATCCAATATAGAATAACTAGAGAATATACCCTTTTGTTTAATAAAATATTAACTAAACAAAACATGCCTTTTTCATCATTATACGTATTTAAGATATGTGGTAAAGGTAATGAATTGTTCCATAAGATAGATACTCCTCTTCTTTTCTGAGTAAAGTGAGAACTAGCTAAAACTGTATATTGTTTGTTGTTAATTCTAGTAACATCTTTTGATAAAAAAAGATGAGTTTTTTGTACAAAAACAATTTGTGGAGAGAAGAATTTTGAATATCTATGAAAACTAGATCTCTTATTTCCCATTATTCAGTCCATTTATATTTATTGATATCATCTATTTAATTCCAGAGTTGTTCCATATGTGGATATCTGTAATGTATACTGAAGAGTTTTATATGTACCACTAGAAGAATGATTACAGATTAAGAAGAATATACTGCAATTTAATATTTTACATAGAAACAAAAATGTACTGAAGGTAGACACCAGATTAAAAATGTTTATATCAAAAATTGATAAAAATGACATTTTAACAACACAATCTTTTATGGAGTAAACAACTTGGGACTTAGAGTAACTGTCCAAGCCATGCTATCTCTCAAAAGAAGCAGGGATAATTCAACTCCACCATTCATGTTCTAATATTAACGTAATATATTTATTAAATAAAATTAGAGTTATTGTATGTTATTATGTTTATATTTGAGAAACTCTTATAATTAGTTAAGCTCTATCAATATATAAACAGGTAGGAAAATACAAGCATTATCTCATACAAATAATTAAATATAAAGATATTGAATAGATATTTAAAAATGTATATAATTTGTTATACCTAATAAGCAAGAAGAATATAACCATAGCTATCTTAAAACTATATCTACAATAGATTTTATAACAATAAACAATAAGTCAAGTAATGTGTTAATTAGCTGTGTCATCTAATGAGATTAGTTAACTCAAGTAATAAAAATTTGAATATTAAATAGAATGAGAAATAAAAAAAAAACTTCATTGTTGTTGTTCTTCAGTCTTTTAGATTTACACCAGTAATAACATTGTTTAATTTTCATATTCCTGTATAAATTTTTATTTGTAACCATGAGTGTCATTTGATATAATAGATCATATATTAAAATTCCAACCCACAAACTAATAGTATCCATACCTCCCAACCATACCGAGTTACTCGGTTTTTACCGAGTTTTGGGGTCCAAATAATGTGGTGCCACGATTCCTGAGTGGCACCCCTTCACTTCTGATTTTTTTCCAAGCTGTTTTTAAATTTTTTTTTCATGCTTTTTGAGTTGACGCCATCATGTGCGTGATGATGCCAGCTCCATCAGCCTGTCGGAATTGAGCTCTAGGGTTAATGTAAGCCCACATTTCTGGCTGGCTGTTTGAGTGCATCTGATCTGACAACTAGTGTGGAGTTTATTTCTGCTTGCCGCTGCTTATCTTCTGTACTCATCTGTGCACGGAGTTATTTCTGCTCGAGTTATCCTGCTTTGCTTGTGAACGAAGGCACGTTTGTGAACGTTAGGTGCAGACCTTTTTCTCATTAGCTGCTTGGGTACTGCATATATTTCTGTTTGTGAATGTAGCTGCAGAGCTCTCCTTATTACCTGCTTAGGTAAAGTTATTCTGCTTTTTATTTCTGCTTGTTTGTGAGTAAAGTTACCCTGCTTTTTATTTCTGCTTGTTTGCAAACAAAGCCATTCTTGGGTAATGCTGCTGCAGAGCTCTCGTTATTTCTGCATGCATGTGTGTGTGTGTGTGTAAAAATGCCTTAGCTGCTTAGGTACTGCTTTTATTTTTGTTTGTGAACGTAGCTGCTTAGGTACTGCTTTTTGTGAATGTAACTGCAGAGCTGTCATTATTAGCTGCTTAGGTAAAGTTATCCTGCTTTTTATTTCTGCTTGTTTGTGAACAAAGCCGTTCTTGGGTACTGCTGCTGCAGAGCTCTGATTATTAGCTGCTTAGGTAAAGTTATGGTACTGGTTTTATTTCTGCTTCTGAACGTAGCTGCTTAGGTACTGTTTTTTGTGAATGTAACTGCAGAGCTCTCATTATTAGTTGCTTAGATAAAGTTATCCTGATTTTTATTTCTGCTTGTTTGTGAACAAAGCCGTTCTTGGGTACTGCTGCTGCAGAGCTCTCATTATTTGTGAACGAAGCCTTTCTTGGGTACTGCTGCTGCAGAGCCCTCGTGTGTGTGTGCGTGTGTGTGTGTGTGTGTGTGTGTGTGTGTGTGTGTGTGTGTGTGTGTGTAAAACAACAGGAGGAGGAGTGCAATGACAAAACATTTCTATGAAAGCAGATTCTCTGTAAAGAAAAGGGTAAAAGGGAATCATCATGGAACAACGTACTGTAATTGAGTTTGGTCCATGACAAGTTCTGTTAAATGAACACTCATTTTTAATATAAGAGGCATGTTGGACTTTGATGAAAAACAGATAAACACTAGGCCTTATGTGTGTTTCTTTATAACGTGATCTGGGAAATTGTGGGAAATGTAAATTAATGAAATAAGGTAGTACCGATGGAAACTGAAGGAAGATCATAAAGGGTTGATGTCAAAGAACAAGGGGAGGTAGGAGGGAAAAAGTACATGGTGTTATGGAAATGTAGCATGAAATGCTAGCACCAGGGTAAGTTTAAATTAAATCAACATTTGCAGGATAAACAAACTGAATGGGAAATGAGCAATTGAAGCACAAATACAGCAAATTAGAGGAATCCAGGGAATAAAAATTACAGTAACATAATTGTAAGGATACCACAAGATGTGAAATAAATGTAGGAAGATGAGATGTGAGAATCCGAAAATGAAGTCAGTCTAAGGCCGAGGGGGGGGGGGTATAAAACTAAACATTTCTAGACTGGGGAAGTGAATATGCCAAAAAGGAGCATTGGCTCACGTTACAAAAAGGAGGAGGCACACTTTAAAGAGGTGGGGGGATTTTGGATATAATTGCCAGTAATGTTATCAGTGAGTTGTTTGCTAGTCAGTGGTTTTCCTTGTTGTTGCAGGTGCAAAAGACATTACAGGAAAGGCATTCTATCCAAATTAAACGCTTTGCCAAACACAGTATGGGGATTTCATCTGTCAGGCAAAAATGGAGAGGATCTAGAACAGAAGAGGAGAGCATCTGGAGGTGCAGATGAAGTCAAAATTAATAACTTAGAATGTTAGTGTCACAGCTGATAAAGGGAAAATACACAGAGGATTGTCCATAGGAATATAGGCTGACATAATGCTACAGGAGTCATGCCTACTTAGATGGGACTGAGCAAGCAAATGACTGACATTACACAATTTTTTTATATCTCCTTAGAATATGATCACAAGAAATTAAACACATTTTTAATTAGAGAGAACAGAATTCACCCAAGTCATAGGGTTGCTAACAGGGGACTGAAACTTGATAACTTCAAAGGATGATGCAAGCTGAGGGCCAAGAAAGCATAAGATGATGTTAGAGGCAGAATGCTAAGAAACATTATCAGACTATGGGTTGAGGGATGTATGGGATGTTCTCTCAAAATGAAGTGGATATATATGTACGGATTGAGACAGTATGGGACACTGTCAAGGTTAAATAGATTATATGTCACTAGAAAGCTTGAAGAGACGGAGAATTTTAAAATACCCCATATTAATCTCATACTATGCACAAAAAATGTGTGTGTGGAAGTAAACTTTTATAATGGACATGTTCTGAATTGGGTAGTTTTGTCATTATTGGTTCATGCATTTTGTTTCATTGCCTACTGGAAAAATGTTCAAACAATAAATTTAAAATGCACTCTAAGTATAATGAATGTGCTGTATTATACAAGGAATATAATTTAATAAAGCCAGGAAGGTGTATCAAAAAAATGTGTGCTTCTTTTTTTCTGTGCAAGGGGTCTATGGTAATCTTTATCCACCACTGGCCAGATGTATTTTCTTTGAATGTGGATTTCAATGCTGTTTCAGTGAATGTGAGTTTCAAGGGCAGAGAAGTTTTAATGCTAAGCCTATTTTCATTGTTGAGACAGTATTGCTTTGTTTAGCAGATGTCTATTAGTGTTTGTGCTTTGTGCTATAAAATGTAAATATAAAATCCAAATAATCATTGTAGAAGTAAAGCAGTATGCTCATTAGTGTTTATGTCAAATGGGGCAAAATAGCCAGGTAATGGGACGTTGGAATGGCTGCAGTGGGACTCTGATGCCATTATTTGGTTGTCTGTTCTTCAGTTTGTGTTTGAAAGCTGGTATCCCACAATTCCATTGGAGTGGGTAGGGGTTATGTCATTATGTATGCAATTTTTATGCTAATCAGTGTACAGATTTTACCTATTTTTCATGGGCCTTGTCCAGATTTTTGATGTTTCCAGGTTGAGAGGTATGATAGTATCAAAAGGGAGAAAAAAGGGGGGAAGGTATATAAGTCATGTGTTTTACAATTACAATCACTTAGTAACATAATACTAGTAAGGTCATCCTGGTATATACGTGCAAACTTTTATACTGTGACTAAGAAAATGTTATTTCACTTATTACTATGTAGAACTGTTAGGTTAGAAATACTAGAAACAGCATCTTTATGCCTCACAACACATACTAAGCTAAGAATACTACTGCAAGATGTGAGTGAAACTGTGGGTTATAAAAATGTTGCATTGATGACCTAGTGACAATTACACTCATTTCAAGTGTATACTTAATCAATCTAAATAATTCAGATCACCATGAGTTTAGAGAAACTAGAAATATATGATTTAGTAACGTAATAAACTTCAAAAAATGATATAGTTATTTATTATTATTATTAGAGGTTTTGTTTGAGTATTTCAAAAATCTAACAGGGTATTTGAAACACAATATGGATGACCAAAAAGCTGTGTGTCATGCAAGACTGATGTTGATTTATCTTTTTCTTTTTTCCCTCTCCCTCCAATTTTATTTTTTTATTTCTCTCCCTCCCTTACTCCTTTGTTGTTCCCTTTTTATTCTCTCCTACAATACTTTCCTAAGAAAATTAACAAAAGACCTATCAGAGAATGTTTAAAATTACATTACATAGACACAAATGGTATCAGATATTAATATGCGGTCATTATACTTTATCTGAGAAGAAAAAACAAAACACAAAAAGGCAAGATTTACTGTGCATTCAGTAAAACAAATTAATTGCATATGCTTAGACATATCTGATGGCAAGGCAAAGAGGTAGTAGGGCTTGTTTGTCAACAATAACTACAGGAAGATCAGCGATTCATCCCAGTGAGAACTCCAGGTATGGACTTATGGAATTTCAAGGTTCAATCATGTATGAGAATAATGTGAGTTCCTATTACAAGATCAAAGACTCATTCTTTCAAATGTGTCTTAGTTGAACATAAAAGACTGAAAAGGCAAAATATCGAAGTGGCTTTTAAGCGAATTCTTTCCCAGGGAAATAATTTGCTTGGCCACTTCGTTACTTTGCTGTTTTCAGCACTGTAGTGCAGTCTCAGAGTTGGCATATTTAAGTAGGGGGATGTGGGGGTGCAGCCCCACAAATGGGGTGTGTGTGTGGGGGATGAAGCCACCCACTTAATGTAATGTTTTAAAGTATTTTCTTTTTTTGGGGGGGATCGCTGTTCTGAAAGTTTGACATTGTAAGCTTTCACTTACATAGGGTCGATTAATTACCATTAGTTTTTTTTAAGCATTCGGTGATGTAATATAAACCCAATAATGTAATGCGTGTTAAACATATATCCCTAGTACTTTGAGCATTCATTAAAATAAATAGGAAGTAGGTGTATGTGGGGTTCTAAGATGTCATCAAGGTCAAACACCTGTAGGATTATACTAATGAAATTAGATGATACATGAGAACACCGTCATTATTATAGAGTTTATTTTTATTCTGTTTTATTTTGCTTTTGATAACACTTAATAATAATACTTTTTTTATATGCGAAACACATGACTATCGGGTGACCCCGAAGACTCACTGCTGATTAGGGATCCAGGGGAAAAGAAAAATAAACTGCTGGCTGCAGAGACATGAATGCAGGGATGCCCTTTCTCAAACATTGCCAGCCTGCTTACATTATGTGCAGACTTTAGAGTATACTGTGTTTTTTAGGCAACCGTTGGAATGATGTAACAGTAGTCTACAATCTTTCAGGTTCTCTTTAACCAAAATAATGGGCCTGATTAACAGCTACAGTTTCAGAAAGTGTTATTATCTTTAAACAGGACTTAGCAGGGATTTGTATTTACTATTTGTTTTGTTGTGTAGCAGAATGGCTTTAAATAAGGCAGCCACATTTAATGATGTTGCAAAAGATTCCCACCATATACATGCTTCTGTACAAATCTAAACAACTTCTGAGTTTGAATGAATTTCTGTTATATCTCTTAAAAGCCCTCAAGTGCTATATTTCAACAACATTTTAGTTTTGTTTTCTATACATACAATTAATTATATGCAGTACTCAAAGCATAAATTCTTCTTTCAAATTGACATGTATACCATCTCAATACATGTATGTTTTCCCTGGATACATTTACAGGAAGAGAGAATTCCAGCACATTTTGAGCTCTATTTACAAGGAAATGTAGTCCCTACAAGACATTATATCTAAAGTTCAAGAGATGTTAAGTTGTTTAAAATATTTCTCTAAATTACAATACATGTGATAAACTCAACCATTCAAGCTTTTATGATCCACTTTAGAATAGTATCAATGTCAAAGTTTGGAATCTACTGCTTAAAATTATGATATGCCACCTATAAATTGTAATGCATCTAACAGTCGCATTTAACTTGAGTATGAATGTAGTTGCTTTATCATTTTCTTCTTTTTTGTCTTCCCTGTTCCTCCCCTCTCTCTCCTTCTGCTGAATTATTCCAGCTTCTGCAAGTTATTAACATAAAATGTTATACCAGCATATCTCAACTTTTCCTTATCAATCCCACCACCTCTTGGAACTACAAGGTACTCAGTGACACACCCCCACTAGACAAGGTCATTATTTGCTTCTGGAAACTGGAGTTAATTGTTAGGTGGGAAACCTGAAGCAGTTAAATTACAAAGAACAGCTTGAGTCCATGCTTAGTGTTCAGTCATACTCTTGTAAACTCAATAAGTTACCTTTTCACTATTATTTAACTTCAAAAAAATATAAACCAATAATCAATCATCTTCTAAACAGCACCAAAACAGCAGCAATCACAAATACCATTCCTTCATCTGAAGCACAAGAGAATTTGCCAAAATACACATCAATCACTTACCTCCATGAGAACAGAAAGCACCTCTTCAAAGCAAACTTCCAGTAAACCCTATATTCATCCATCTATCCTTTCCATGCGGGAGCCCAGCACTCACCATGCCCTAGACAGCCAAGATATTCAAATTAGGGGAACCACAGCAAATCACCACAGATCTTTATCACTGCTCATTAAACTGAATCATTCAACCCTTCAGGCAGGAAGTCATTAGCGGTTAAAATACAAAAAAAGAGCTCAAGCCTGTATTTAGTGTTCAATCAGACTCCTCTAGGCTCGAGAAGTTAACCCTTCACTATTATTTAACTACAAAAGCTCACACAGAGTCAAGAGAAGAGAAAAAAAAAGACTGATAATTGATCATCCTATAAAGAGCCCCAAACCAGCAGTAAACACTAATGCTGTTGTTTTAATTAAAGTGTAAGATAATTTTCCAGAATATTCAGCAACTACACATCCCTGTGAGAACACATAACATTGTTTTAAGGTAAACTTCCAGCATACCCAGAACTCACCTATCTTTTCCATGCGGGAGCTTAGCATACACTATGTTTTGAACAGCTGAGACATTCAAATCAAGGGAACCTTGGCAAATCACCACAGCTCTTTACCACTGCCCATCGAATTGTATAAATCAGCCTTCCTTGACAGAACATACAGCAATCTACCACAGCATCCAAAAGACTACCAATCCATAACCTATAACAAAAACAACTATGTCCATCTTCTTCTCTAACAAAAACAAAAGGCAGATAGAAAACTCACCTCATCCAAAGCATCAGTCTAAAAGCATCCAAACATCCTGTGTACGAAACATGCCCAGAAGAGATCCATTAGAGTCAGGAGACTCCAGCGACTCAGGCTGACATACCAAACATTATAAATACTTCTGTAAATGTCAAAAGGGACCAGAGCTAATAAGAAAGCCCAAACACAAAGCATGTCACATGCTAACAGTTAAACTGAACTGAAGACAGAACTATAATAAAAAAAAATCAAAACAAAATAGTGCCCCTTCAAAAAACAGGGTGAAAACACCAAGAAGAATTTATAAGGGGCTGGGAAGGGGAGAAAAAGATAAAAGAAAAACATAATGTTTAAAAATGTATTGAGATATTATGAAAATGTTATTGCTAGCCTTGACAATATGATGAATGAGACAGCTATATGCTTTCATAGACCTAGATACTTCACATCATTATTGTGGAAATGTTAAATAATAATAATCCTTAAACAGTATTAGATTATCTTAAAAAAGAAAAAGAGGGTTACCTTGTATTTGCAGGAATATGAAATAATTGGTGTTGTGGAAAATGCATCTAAAAGCCAAAGAGAAAATAAAATGAATAGAAGCTGCTGAGCAAAGCAATGGTGGAGTACTCCAAAGTCCAAAAGATACAGTGAATAAATGACGATCCAAATGCACACACAATAAATTGTATTTGTAATATGAGGTTAGCGCTTTCGCAATAGCTTCATCAGACCTAGCATAATACCAGCCCTCTAAATCAAACATTTAAATACATGTAAGGGCGCCAAAAGGAATCAAACTCATTAAAGCTATAGTGCATATTTAAAATGCATAAACCAACACAATAATGTATACAAATAGCAAATATAAATGAATAAAATACATACAATAAAAATTGAAAATGTTGAGAACAACACATTTAAAACTTAGTAGAATAAAAAATTTTTTAAAAACTATCATAACCTGAACAGTTCATATTAAAACTATCATATGATCACTAGGGAAATCTATATTTGTAAAAGGGAGACTCATAGTCATTTCTTACTCCTTAACCTCCTAGATTTTAGTAGGGGGCGTAAAGGGACCTTCCCATTAAGACCGGGTATCATATCAGCCCTGAACTTAATGATCCAGTGTATCTCCCTGGACTCTGTGTAGTTCTTGATATCTCCCCTCCTACAAGACCTCGAAATCTGCTCCAAAACCCTAAACTTGAACTGATGTATGATGCCCTCCTCCTTTGTGTGTTTTGCCAAAGCGTTGTGTATATTGCCCTTCCTTGTGTGATACACGTGCTCCCTGATCCTATCTCTCAAAACACGGTTAGTCTTGCCTACATAGTAGGCTGGACATGAGGTACATGTGGCGAGGCAAACAACATCCGACGACATGCAGTTGCCACTGGTCCGAATATGGAAAATACCCTGTCCATATGGATACTCAAACGAGGGATCAGTCAGTATATAGGAACAAAAATTACACCTATTGCATGCTGTCATAAAGGGTCCTTCGTGTGTCATGGGTGCCTGTAATTTGCCTGGATAGCAGAGTAGCTGTTTAAGGTTCTTCTTGTTGCGATAGACAAACTTTGGTCTATCACCTGCTAAACCATTAATGATGGGATCCACAGAAAAGATGTGCCAGTGTTTAGATACAATGTCCTTAACAGATCCAACGTCCCTGGTATAACAAATGGGAAAGGTAACATTGCCCTCCTTATAGATGCAATTGGTACCCCTACTGACCCTACTCCCATCTGTATATAGGTCCATCGCTCCCTCTGAAAAAAAGGGGTTAGCTCTGGCTGTCCTAAGACTATATATTCCATCCATCCCTCTGGTAATGTCTGAGTTACTGTAGCCTCTTTCAACAAATCTCATACCCAAATCTTCCAACTCTCTATCCAAATGAATATCCTCCGGTATGTATCTGGACATCCGTATGGACTGTCCTTTTACTATGTTGTTATATACATAACCAGGGTGCATACTAGAACGATGGAGGAGTGTATTCCTGTGGCAAGACTTGCGATAGACCCCTGTATTGATGATCCCATTCGGTAACTTATCTACATGGACGTCCAGGAACCGTCCAGGACCGTATTTTTCTACAACGAGATGGCGTAGCTATGGGCACTTCATGTGCGAATAGCTACACCAATCTGGTCATGGCTGAGTGGGAGTATTGTCATCTTTTCCAGAATGAGCTCTACAAGGAGTACATCACCTTCTATAGGCGTTTTGTGGATGATCTCTTTTTCATCTGGAGAGGTACATCGGAACAATTGAAGCGGTTCTATGAATGGATCAACACCTCCAACACATTTTTATGTTTTACCATGGATTGGTCCGAATCCACCATTCCGTTCTTGGACGTCCATGTAGATAAGTTACCGAACGGGATCATCAATACAGGGGTCTATCGCAAGTCTTGCCACAGGAATACACTCCTCCATCGTTCTAGCATGCACCCTGGTTATGTATATAACAACATAGTAAAAGGACAGTCCATACGGATGTCCAGATACATACCGGAGGATATTCATCTGGATAGAGAGTTGGAAGATTTGGGTATGAGATTTGCTGAAAGAGGCTACAGTAACTCAGACATTACCAGAGGGATGGATGGAATATATAGTCTTAGGACAGCCAGAGCTAAACCCTTTTTCTCAGAGGGAGCGATGGACCTATATACAGATGGGAATAGGGTTAGTAGGGGTACCAATTGCATCTATAAGGAGGGCAATGTTACCTTTCCCATTTGTTATACCAGGGACGTTGGATCTGTTAAGGACATTGTATCTAAACACTGGCACATCTTTTCTGTGGATCCCATCATTAATGGTTTAGCAGGTGATAGACCAAAGTTTGTCTATCGTAACAAGAAGAACCTCAAACAGCTACTCTGCTATCCAGGCAAATTACAGGCACCCATGACACACGAAGGACCCTTTATGACAGCATGCAATAGGTGTAATTTTTGTTCCTATATACTGACTGATCCCTCGTTTGAGTATCCATATGGACAGGGTATTTTCCATATTCGGACCAGTGGCAACTGCATGTCGTCGGATGTTGTTTGTACCTCATGTCCAGCCTACTATGTAGGCAAGACTAACCGTGTTTTGAGAGATAGGATCAGGGAGCACGTGTATCACACAAGGAAGGGCAATATACACAACGCTTTGGCAAAACACACAAAGGAGGAGGGTATGATACACCAGTTCAAGTTTAGGGTTTTGGAGCAGATTTCGAGGTCTTGTAGGAGGGGAGATATCAAGAACTACACAGAGTCCAGGGAGATACACTGGATCATTAAGTTCAGGGCTGACATGAAACCCGGTCTTAATGGGAAGGTCCCTTTACGCCCCCTACTAAAATCTAGGAGACTAAGGAGTAAGAAATGACTATGAGTCTCCCTTTTACAAATACAGATGTCCCTAGTGATTATATGATAGTTTTTATATGAACTGTTCAGGTTATGATTGTTTTTAAAAAATTTTTTATTCTACTAAGTTTTAAATGTGTTCTCAACATTTTCAATTTTTACTGTATGTATTTTATTCATTTATATCTGCTATTTGTATGCATTATTATGTTGGTTTATGCATTTTAAATATGCACTATAGCTTTAATGAGTTTGATTCCTTTTGGCGCCCTTACATGTATTTAAATGTTTGATTTAGAGGGCTGGTATTATGCTAGGTCTGATGAAGCTATTCCGAAAGCGCTAACCTCATATTACAAATAAAATTTATTGTGTATGCATTTGGATCGTCATTCATTTACTGTATCTTTTGGACTTTGGAGTACTTTCGTTGGCAAATACCCCACCATTGCTTTGCTCAGCAGCTTCTATTCATTTTATTTTCTCTTCGTCTGCTGTTTTGCTGAGCATTAACTTCGCTGGTTTGTTTCATTATAAAAGCCAAAGAGAATCAAGGATTAATAAGTATGCAGAAAAAATATTATTATATAATCATTGGATAGTCACTTCTCTTTAAGTTTCTTTTCTTCTCTTGTGCTTTCCAACTATTATTTTCAGCCTGTCTTTTCAAAGAACTGTTGCTCCACTCCATTGCTTCAGCTTGATCAATATTTTTTTTAAGGAAAGATAGTGCAGAATTCAGATCTTCAAAGGTTTTTGTTTCATCTGATAAAAATATTTTAAGTCTGGCTGGGAAAAGCAGGTGTACATTGATATATTTTTTCTTCAATTCTTTTATGATGGGAAGAAACTCCTTTCTTTTGAATATTACTGTGGAGGAATAGTCATTATCAAACCGGATTACTTTTTCATCTATTTTAATGGGTGACTTTGACCAAGCTGTCTTCAAAATCAATTATTTGTCAAGTGATGAAAAAAATCTCGCAATAACTGATCTAGGAGGAGAATTTTTGTTAGGTGGCACTGTGTGAGATGTCTGCTCTCTCTCAGTTCCATAAGTCATTCCTATAGTTAGTTCATGCACATTAGGCAGCCAGGAGGTTAGAAAACTTATCATATTATCACATTCAATTTTTTCTGGAAGACCAAAAATTGTTATGTTGTTTCTGTGAGATCGGTTCTCTAAATCATCCAGCTTGGCCAATAAAAGAGTGTTCTGTTTTAACAAAAAATGACAGTTATTTTCACCTTCTGACAATCTTTTATCCATATAATTTAGGAATTCTTCTATTCCAGAGATTTGAAGTTTTTGCTGACTGAGTGTTTTTTCAAGCAGTTCCAATTATTTGTTACATTTGTCCATGTAGTTCTCAAATTTATCTATTTTTAATGAAAGTTCCTATATACTGGATACCAACATCTGAAGTTCCTTCCTTGAAGAAGTGTCATGAGAGTTAGCTTTACTATGACTCATCCTGTTTAAATAGAGTGTTCTTCCAGTTGATTTTTTGACAGGAAAAAAAATGAAATTCTCAATAATTTTTATATGTTATTGTAGGAAATAACTTAAGTAATAAACTATTTGTGAAGAAAATAAAAAACAATAACTTATGAATAAAATTTCCTGTCAGGAATATTTCAAGAACAGCAAAGCTGAGAGATTCTGCTATCTCCTCAGCATTCTGGCCACGCCCCCCTCATTGGCCAGATAATATTAAGTCAGTGCATCTGAAACATTTTCTTTACTGTGTTAAGCTTTCATGCATGGAAGCCATGATGTTTAAAGTTAGCAACATTATAATTTCAACACAGATTTATTGCATGTTATTTAATAAGATTTATGTGTCATATTAGGCATTAATATAAAGAGAAGGACTGCAGCATTCTTTGTTGGCCTAAGAGTTCTCAACAGACTTAAAAATGGTTCAGAAATATAAGGTCAACAATATTTTTCAAAGCTAGAATGAGGAAGTACTGCAACCTGAAATTCCATTTCTTACCAGGATGAAAATTGAACTAGATATGTTGCAATTTCCTCAACTTTTCACAAAGTCGAAATTCATATGGCCGAGACCATATGATCGACTTTTGAAAAGGTGACCATGGAGAACCGCTATCTCCGTAGAGTGTGGAATGGGAAAATTTCCCTCTTCCATACTGCAGTGCAATCTTGGAGTTGGTATATTTAAGTTACGGGGGGTGTGGGGGCAGAGCCCTCCATGGGGGGGGTGCAGGGGGCTTGCCCCCCTGCTAACAGTTTTAAGGTAAGTGTTTGTTGTGTTTTTTGTGTTTATCTTACATGGTCGACTTTCCGAAAGTTGATCATATGGTCTCGGCCATATGAAAGTCGACTTTATGAAAAGTTGACCATGTAAAGTAGACCTGTTCTAATATAAGAATATTCATTATTTTCTTTGAGTTGAATGTTACTGAAAATATCCTGAACTGTACAGCTATCTGAAACTACCCATCATGATACTTTTGCAATCCTGAAAACTATGTTTGCTAGAAGCAATACATGATAATGGTCCAAAGTTTGTATGTGAGTCATTTTAATTTTTTATAACAATATCAGACATGCACTTTGAGTGCTATACAAAGTCATAGATAAGTGGAGAAAAATATTTAGACAGCTAAGAGTCATATGAAAAAGTGTGAAAGTTCTGCAATGTCAAACTGCTGTCTCTCTGTATTACATAACAGAAATTTCTTCTGTATGTGGCACTTTCTGCAGCACAATTAGCTATGAATAGACATCTTAAAGCTAAACTCCTGATTTATTCCTTATTCATTCCAATTAATTCCTTAAAGCCACAAAATGCCTTAGGTTTATTAAAAGAGAGGCAATGCAGACAAGTTTTATTACACCAGACCAGAAAGGAGTTTATTAGGATTGCAGAAAGGGAAAGAAAAGGATGAATATAGATTTGGGATTTAATGCACAAAAATAACATTTACCAGCTTTGATGTTATGGAAAGCAGAGCAACCTAGATTTTAAAGTACATATTGTTCTGATATGCAGGCACAGAGAATAAACAGAAATCATTTATTCAAGTCACAGAATGAATCTAAGGAAGTCTGTAAACCAGAAATGTCTACTTCTCAAGTGTGACAATAGTCAACAGTCTGATTTATCAGTACTGCCCTCTTAGAGATAATATGCTGCACCAAGAAAACATCAGTTTGTGACAACAATGTGATAGCAAGAGGGAGTGTATAAATATTTGGAAATTGATGAAGGATCAACAATAAAACATGAACAAATGTGAATAAAACTCAGCAAGGAATGTTTTAGAATACTTAAATTAATCCTAAAAACAGTGTTGACATTTAGGAACAAAATTCAAGTTATAAACCAATTTTCTCTTCCAGTCCTAACTTACAGTTTTGGAGTGATTGACTGACCCCAAATGGTTTTGGATAGATTAGATAGGAAAACAAGAAGGATGTTTCATGCTTGTCAAATGATTTATAAAAATCAGTGCATACCAAGATTATACATTCCCCATTTCAAAGGAGGTATGGGCCTCCTTGAAATTTATTACATGTATAGATCTGCAATTGTGGGATGGCATACATATTTGCTGACCTCACAAGAGCCAAACATAGTGAAAGTTTTGAAACATGAGAAGAAATCTAAGATGACTTCCCTTCTTAGTCTAGCACAAGCATATAGGTGTCAAGTGGGAATGCAAATCAAACCAGAAGTAGATAAAAATCAGGCAGCAACTGAATGTGCCAAAAAACAAAAGAAAGAATATAAGAGGAAGGATAAGATGAGAAGGCAAGAAATGTGGAAAATGCATAAATATAGCTGCAAGTATAGAAAACTCCTGGAACAACCTCATGTTGATCAGGATCGAACACAGGAATGGTTAAGGAAATGCAAATTCAAACCCAAACATGAAAGGTTAATATTGGCGGCCCAAGATAATGGACTATGCACATGTTGGTTTACAAAGTCCATTGAACATGTGGGAGAAACAGACAAATGTAGGTTTTGTAAAACAGAATTGGAAACAGTTGTACACCTTGTTACTGGTTATAACCTACTAATGCAGAAAGACTGTATACTGAAAGGCATAATAATGTGGCAAGACTGTTGCACTGGGGATTTTGCACATTTTATAATACTGAAATAGCTGAAAAACACTGGAAACATGAGCCACAAAGCATCATAGAAAATTATGAAGTCTACATCATATGGAATCGTCCATTACCAACAGTTCAAAAGATAGATAAGTGAAAACCAGATATAATGGTCCATGAAAAAAGACAAAAGTAGCATTGATAATTAAAATCGCTACACTCAGTAACTACAGTGTCTTGCATACAGAGAGAGACAAAGTCATAAAATATCATGATCTGCATGCAGAAACAAGAACAATATGGAAGTAAGATATCCAGACAGTTCCAATAATAGTAGTAGCAATGGGTCTTATAAAAAAATAATCTACAATCGTGTTTAGACATGTTACCAGTACATGTAACTCAGTACGAATTGCAGAAAGAGTTATTACTGGACACCTCGCGGGTGCTGTGAAAAGGACTTCTGGCTGACATCAACGATTGAAACAATACTAATTTCATGAACTTTAAACATAATTTGACTTATGAATAGGGTCCTTTCCCATCATGACATTAGAAACCCAAAAGATTTGGAGAGATTAAAAAATTTCATTTGCTGTGAATATTCAAAATAAAGAACCTGATGTACAAAAGGTTATTTAAAGTAACACTATCCTGAGTGCTATGTGACAGCAAGATATTCCAGATAATTCCTTGACAAGAGATTAGCTTACACCTAGGCAATATTTGGCAGCTAAGGAACTGAATAAGAAACATATTCACTTTAGTGACTGCTGTAGTAACTATATAATCACACAACTATGGAGACATTATTTATTTTATTTTATATTTGTTTAATGGGAAAGTCAGACTGGACAGAGCCCATTTTCAGTGGAGGCCTGGGGAGAAAAGCTCCACAAAAAGTGACAGTACATACAAAATTAGTAACAGTAAATACAGAATGACAAACCATATATACAACATAAGTTACAGTAGATACAGAATGACAAACAATATATACAACATAAGTTACAGTAGATACAGAATGACAAACCATATATACAACATAAGTTACAGTAGATACAGAATGACAAACAATATATACAACATAAGTTACAGTAGATACAGAATGACAAACCATATATACAACATAAGTTACAGTAGATACAGAATGACAAACAATATATACAACATAAGTTACAGTAGATACAGCAAGTCTAACAGTAGATACATCAGATGCGGAACTTAACATAATGATATTATTAACATTGAACGTTTGAGTATTAATTAACATTTGTAAAGGGAAAATAATTCTAGCTTTATCACGTATTTAAGAATAAAAAGAAAAGAAAAATCATAATACAAATAAGCTTATTGTCCATGAGACAGGTTGAATAATTAATGGAGAGTTTTCTTGTAATAACAGATCATCAGCCAGAGCAGAGCCAAGTACCAGTTACATCATTTTTGAGTAGTTTTTTTTTTTTTTAAATGGAGTGTGTTTTCAGTGGTTCTAATATTATGGGGGAGGGAGTTCCAGGTTTTTGAGATATAGAAAGAATATAAGGAGTCTCCTTCAGTGTTAGTTTTAGAGACTTGTAAAGATTTATTTGATTATCATAGTGTTCGAGTGTTAGAGTAAGATTTTAGTTGGACTCTTTCAGGGTTATAGAGTAGTTTGTGGGCCATGATTAATTGGTTATATGCAAGAAGCTGAGGTAGTTCAAGCCGGGACAGTTTTTGAGGGTTAAACAGTGATGTGATCTGTGTAATGATTGAGTAGCAAATTTAGCTATTTTGTTATAACATGTATTCAATTTATCTAAATCTGTTTTTTTGAGGTTGATAAGGATGCATTAAGCGTATAATACAATTGCTAGTAGGTGGGTTCTGGCTATGGCACCTCTTGAGGAGTCTGTTAAATTTTGGTTTCTATAAATGGTGCCCATTTTTTGTGGACTTTTTAATTGTTTGTGATATATGGAAGTCAGATCTTAGCTTATCATCTACAATGACTGCTCATAGTTTGGATGGTTCAGGTGTAATTATTGTGTTGTTATTAGCTGTGATGTGGAACTGTGAGGGGGGATCTAGTGGTCTGGTAGGTTGAAAGATCATAAGTTTTGTTTCCTGGGTTTAAGAATAAGTTGGGAGTTAGCCAGCCATATTTCAGTTTCTGTAAAAGCCTGTTGTGTTTTGACCTGAACTTGTTGCATGGTAGGAGCTGCACATATTACTGTTTAATCATCTGTATATTGGCTAATGGTGGCAAGTGAGGTGGCTGAGTTGAGGTTATTAGTGAAAATACTGAAGAGAAGAGGGCCAAGTATGGCTCCCTGTGGGACCCCAAGGGTAATAGGGAGAAGTGTGGAGAGGTCATATTGTCACGTAACTGCCTGCTGATGACCTGTTAAGTAACTATAGAACCATGAGACACATGAAGGGTGTATCTTTAGGTCTGAGAGAGCAGTTAGAAGTTTGTTGTGTGAGACTGTCAAAGGCTTTAGAGATAGCCAAGAAAACAGATGAGACTATGTATCCCTCATTCCTGTATTGGTTTATGGTGTTGGTAAAGCTAAGTAGAGCAGTGGTTGTACTATGGGACGGTCTAAATCCATGTTGGGAGATGGCAAGGAAGCTATTGGATGTGAGATATCTCATAAGTTGGAAATGCATACATTTCTACAGAAGTTGTGAAAGTGGGGATAGGATAGCTATGGGGGTGATAATTAGTTGAGCTGATTTACCACCTTTATGTAGGGGGATAATATAAGAAATTTTAAATAATAAAAAAATAAAATAAAATAATAAAAGAAATTTTCCAAATGGTAGGGACGTCGTTTTCAGAAACTGAGTGGTTAATCAGTATTGATACGGGATAAGATATAGCCTTAGCTCGAAATTTTAGGTACTGTACTGATAAGCTATCAGCTGCAGTTGTAGTTGGTTTAAGTTTTTTTTTAGGAGTTTTTCTATGGTTTTGATCGGGGAGGGTTGAAATGAGAAGGAAGTATTATTACTGTTATTTAGATTGTTAGTCATTTGTAGGTTATTTGGGTTATCTCGGGTTAGTGCAAGAATGCTTTCTTTAAAGCATTTGTTAAACTGTTCAGTGGTGGTTTCTGAGTTATTTGGTAAGGTGGGAGAGGGGGTTGTGGTTTGTCCGGGACTGAGTATGTTTTTGATTGTAGCCCAGAATTTTTGTGGGTTATTTTGATACTTAATTTGCATACTAGTATAATCATTCTTTTTGTCTAACTTTGGTGTTTAACTTTGTTTCTGAGTTTGTTGATAAGTTATACAATCAGGTAGAGTTTTGCTAGTATGCCAGGAGATCCAGGCCTTGTTCCTTTACTTAAGGAGGGTTTTTATTTCAGTAGTGAGCCATGGGGCAGAATTTGTTTTGACACAAACTGTTCTAGGGGGTGCCATACTGTTGAGTATATTGAGGAAAGTATTAAAATGTTTCAACTGCTGCATCTAAGGGTAAAGTATTCAGTGGGCTCAAGTTACAGTGTTTTAGAGTATATATTAGTTCCAGTGGTTTAAAATGTTTCTTATTATGGATTTGATGATATATAGTGTGCAAAGTAGGATTAATGTGTTGCCTGAGTAGGGAGGTAGGTATGTGATCATGGATGTCTGATAAACAGCCAGTATTTTGAAAAATGGGAGGACTTCTTTGTTAGGGCCCAGTCGAGAATGGAGTGCTTGATAGATTTTTGTCTATTCTTGTAGTGAACTGGATAATTTGTGAAAAGGCATGGAGGTTAATGTGGTTGCTAGGGTTGTTAGAGTTACAAGTAAACCAGTCAGTATTAAGATCACGAATGATAATAGTTTCTTGGGAGATGTTATTAGAAATGCATTGAAGGATGTGTTCAGTGGTGGAAATAGTATTGTTTGGGTGGGATGTAAATGGCTACTATAGTTTTGTGTTTCTTACCACTAATTTGTAATTTGGCAAGAAGTTGATCAGTATTAGTAGGGGTAGATATTTGTAGATTTAGAGGTGTCACAGTTACGTTGTTTTCGAAAGGTATAGCTACTCCACCTCCTCTTTTGTCATTTCTGTCTGCTTGAAGTAAAGTGTAATTTCATTGTCTGAGATATGGAGTTTAAGTCAGGTCTCTGTTAGAATGGCTATTTCTGGTGAATAGTGTGACTGGATAGCCTCTAGTTGATAAACTTTATTAACCAGATTTCTAACATTAAGTTTAGAAACAACAAGTTGGTGTTTTTGTGAGGTATATTAAGTATATGTGGTGTTTGAGAATTGGATGAAGTAAGGGTCTTGGGTCCAGGATTTGGGTGTATGTCCCTACTTGTAAACAGTTTTTGGCAGTATTTACTATTGTCCTGATGTGAGTACATATATATTTGCTGTATCTAAATGTGATATTTTTTAAGTTATTTTGGGTGGTGGTACCTTAGTATTATGTTGGCCTAGCATGGTGGTTTTGAAGATACCAAGGAATATTAGAAAGTTTATTGATTGCTTTAGGAGGGTTAATAGTTATCTTTTGGTTACTTTGGGGAAGGGCTAAGGATTAGTGGTAGGATGTATGGTGTGTGGCTAAGGAGAAAGGTAGAAGTACTAAGATGTGTTGGGTTAGCATGAAGATGTTTAGAAAATCTTTTAGCTATGACATTTTTAATTGAGCAGGAAAAGTATTAAGTAGTAATCATTTCTTTGATAATGGAGGGAGTATTATTGAATGAGAAGAGCAGGATAATAAAGAGGAAAGTGGGGTAAGAAAGGAAGCAGAAAGTATTGTAACATGTAGGGGCATTACAGAGTATCTAGAAAGTAGTGTTGTAATTAGCTGGGGTTGGAGATTGGATAATGTATAAGTTTGTGAGAGTTTAGATTAGTAATTGGATGTCGGTGGTGGTTGGTCCTTGAGGTAGGTGAGAGGAGAGACATTAGAGATAAATGTAATTGATGTGGGGGTGGGTGGGAATGGGGGTAGGGTAGTGGAAAAGCATGAGCCTGAGTGAAGCGATGGAAAACGGAGTGGGTTGAGCCACTACCAAAAAAAATCTCCAAAATTATTATTTTGTTGCAGAAACTTTGCAGATTTATTACAGGGTGCTTATTGTACAAATTTGGAATTACTAACAATAAGAAAAAGCTTAAGCCATGGAACTACTAACACTAAGAAAACATTTAAGCTAGATACAAACACAAAAATTTTAGTGGAATTAATTTTAGTTAAACTAGTGGAACACTGCAGGTATGAGAAAGGGAGGGGCAGAAGGCTTTTCCTTACTGCTGGCCCTAGTGGGTCGTACCTTGCTAGTGTGTGTCATGTGAACTCCATTAACTGTACTACTCCATAGCAGCAGTTTATTTTTGACAGCACTGACATCCTCTGTTCTATAATACAAAAGTACTTCCAGCCATGTGACTTCACTGCATATGGTTTAATTAATAGTAATGCCTGCTCCTATGTAAACTAACTGTGAATATCAAAATATCTTCCCCCCACAAGAGTTAAGTATCGAAAGTCTGAATGTTTATGTATTGATCCAGTAAAATTGCATTTTACATGACACAGACTAGTACAGTTATAGTACATCAATCAATATACTATCACTATACTAGGTACATCCAATCAGCATACTATGGCTTTACTAGTACATCTTCAACTGATATACTATAACTATACTAGGTACATCCAATCAGCATACTATGGCTTTATTAGTACATCTCCAATCGATGTGTTTTAAAATGAGGGGATGTACCAAATTTATACATAAATGGTAATAATACACAGCTGTAGGATTAAGAGTGAGTAATTATAAGGAATTACAAATCAATGGTGTGTGCCATGTGACTTCTGATATATCTTCTCACTGACTTTCAAGGCAAAGGATCTAATTACTAGCAATTTAGATTTGCACTGTTGAATGCTCATTTTATTGACAGAATGAGGTGTTTGGTAATTTGCTTGGGTGCACATGTAATTAAGTGGTGTGTAAGTCAAAGAGAGGAAGATCAGTTGGGTAGAGTAAGTGTGGATATGGGATGTTAATGCCAACAATTTTGGATATACCAAACATTTTAGCATTAGTAGAGGGTGTGTGCGTGTGTGTGTTTGCAGGTTAAGTTTAGAGTAAGAGCTAGGGAAGCAGATAGCTTTAATGTTGTGTGTAAGCTTTTGCATGTGGTGTATTTCTGTGTCTTATGCAATGCTATCACTATGGAAATGTTTTTTCTAAGGTAAGGTGTAGGGTGGCATTTATGGGTGGGGTTACGGTTATCATGCATTAGGTAAATGGTGGTGATGCATGGTTAATAGATAAAAGAATACTACTTGTTTTCATTTTGCAGTCTTTTATGTTTGTAATTTTTTTTGTTTTAACAAGGTAATCCCTTGATTTGCAGGCCATGATCAATTGTATTTTGATGTTTTAGCATTTTAAACTATATAGATGAATACATACATATAGATTCAATTTAGGACATCAAAAGCTCATAACACTGAAATTAAAAACATTGAGACCAAAATCTTGAAAATTCAAAACACTGAAAAGTCAAAACATTGAATCCCATGTCATTGAAAATTCTTAGGAAATCAACATGTACTATATTCCAGCACAACTACATTCAGAAACAAATAAAAAACAAACAATATTATGTGCCCCCACACCCCCTGCTACTTAAATATATCAACTCTGAGACTGCACTACGCTAAACTAAGATGTGTTATGTTGTAATATAGTAAGTAAGAAGGGAACATGACTGAGGTTATCTATGAAACCCCGCTAAGTATTGGAGAGATATATAGTAATGTGCAATGTTTTAACAGTGAAGTAATGTTTCTAAGAGAAGGTTAAGGATATTTTTTTTACAATTTAAACAGGCACAGAATGGTATGTTTGCCATTTTGCTCTGCCTACTGTGATCTTGGAGTTGATATATTTAAGTAGCAGGGGGTGTGAGGGGTGCAGTGGGGACTTGCCCCCTTGCTTATAGTTGGAGAAGTGTAATATGGTTTGTTTTTTGTTTCTGTATGTAGTTTTGCTGGCATATATTAAATGTTGGTTTTCTATGTATTTTCAATGTTATGAGATTCAATGTTTTGAGTTTTCAATGTTCTGAATTTTCAAGATTTTGGTCTCAATGTATATGTATATGTATATATATATATATATATATATATATATATATATATATATATATATATATATATATATATATATCGACATACACTATACAGAGAGAGAGAGACATAGATATATGCATCCATGTTCCTTACCAAATTTGTGACATCTGTTTTCCCTGTCTTAATGTCACACTTTCCGTTTCTGTTGTCTTGACCAACTGTAGAAATTGTTAAATTTCTTACATTTCTAGACAAACACACAGTTTCCCTGCTAGATTTGCTCACTACAAGTCTTCCAGGTCTGCCCACTTTCTTGCCATCTTCTCTAAACTAACATAACAAAAAACTCCTATGTTCTTTCTAACAACTCTGTCAACCCCAGAGTGCTTTTCACATCTTCCGCACTTGGACTCACTCAGATTCCTTTCTCAGTCCTTCTGTTAAACTTTCTTATTTCACATTTATATCCTTTCCCCCTTGAAACATCAAGGCTATTTTTACCTTCCCTAAAAGCTCTATTTTTTTTCTGAACTGATCTAGTAACTGTTAATTATTTAGCTAAAATATTTTATTGCAACCTTACCCAATTGGATGCAGTACAGCAAACAAATAATCAATGCTTAATAAGCAATTAAGTATTATTTAATAATTATAGCAAACAATTATAAGTATTATTAATGATCACAGTAATAGCAGCAATAATAATAATTCCAATTATAATAATAATAATACTTGGAATGCATAGCTAGAAAGGCCCTAGTGGTCATTAGCCTAGTATACACCTATGAACCTGTCTCTCTATCTTCCTTCATATATATCAGATGATATCGCTAGGTCAGATTTTTACTTTATATATGAAAAGATGTTATACCTCCTGTATTGCCAACCTATTAAATGCTAATAGAAACTACCACTTGTACTGCATATACAGGTAGGTATTGTTCAGAGCACAATGTCAACTAATTTTCCTTATAGTATATAGGATATTATATATCATGTATTTATTCTGTTTACTACATAGAGGATTATGATTGGTTCACCGATCATAACCCATTTGTTATGTATACAAGACATGGATGTCAAGAAATTCACCCAGATAGCAAAGCTTGAGAAGTGAAACTTGACATCTGTGTCGAGAGCACATTATTTAGGGTGATGATCGGAGATCTGATCATAATTCTTTGCAATATATGGAGCTTTATCTGCTCCATGTACTACTAGTTAAAGAAAAAAATGCTGAGTGTTTTCTGGTTTTCAAATCCATGAAGCACTTAGCCACTTGGTGGCCACTGTCAAAAAGACAGTTTAACACACACTCCCTTACATTTACACTCGCCTTACATTTACACTCCCTTACATTTACACTCGCCTTACATTTACACTCCCTTACATTTACACTCGCCTTACATTTACACTCGCCTTACATTTACACTCCCTTACATTTACACTCCCTTACATTTACACTCCCTTACATTTACACTTGCCTTACATTTACACTCCCTTACATTTACACTCGCCTTACATTTACACTCCCTTACATTTACACTCGCCTTACATTTACACTCCCTTATATTTACACTCCCCTTACATTTGCACTCCCCTTACATTTACACTCCCTTATATTTACACTCCCCTTACATTTGCACTCCCCTTACATTTACACTCGCCTTACATTTACACTCCCTTACATTTACACTCCCTTACATTTACACTTGCCTTACATTTACACTCCCTTATATTTACACTCCCCTTACATTTGCACTCCCCTTACATTTACACTCGCCTTACATTTACACTCCCCTTACATTTGCACTCACCTTGCCATGCCTCTAAACTGTCCATATTTTCATAGAATATACAAATTCTTGCCTCATTTGGCCTTTTCCTCATAATATCTGTGATTTTCTGAAAAATTACGGAGCACTGAAGGCACTAAATAATGACATACATTTAGGTTTCAGACTTTGCATCCTTCAGAAAATGCAGGCAAATGCACATGCTGCTAATTCCATTAACTTTCTTCATTTGTAAAAGAAAGGGACACCTTACAGACATGGACAGCAGACAGAACCAAACCTTTCATTCTGCTGTTACTATTTATTTATTTACAGGTCAGAGATTTTCATCTTCTTTCCTTTAGTAATCAAAATTTTATATTTCCAGTATATGTCATCGGACTTGATTTTTATCTACTTTTTGTATTGTACATGTCACATGATATTCAGTTTGCTCGTACTTAGACTGTTTCTTACTAGACTGTAGTATTGTAATCATGTAAATGCTGTATAATGTTATCTATTTTATGAGGAGCTTTTCTCCCCAGGTGTCTGCTGATAACAGACTATGCCCCAGTCAGACCATCTCAGTAAACAAATGCTAAATATCTTATAGGGCAGTACAGTGGCTCAAAGAGGCCTAACTATGTATTTTTGTGTCTATTATAGCCCCCTAAACTTGAAAAAGCACAAAAAAGGCAGCTACTGTACTTTGTTCAGGATATGGAGCATTACAGCACTTCATTTCTGACAGCAAATGTATATACTGACATTTAAATAAATTCTGGTATGCAATAAAGACTGATTAGGATCCATCAATCATGCCCTAACATTTTGATCCCAGGGTGGCTGCCCCATTTGCCTGACCATATTTAAACATCTGGTGGCCAAGTGGAAAATATTTTTGCCTCATAACCCTCAATGAGGAGTGCAGTCCTGACTTCCGTTCACTGGTTTTGGGGAGTTTGCATATTCTCCCTCTGTCTTCAGCTTAATAAAATGTGCTGCTGATTGACTGATCCAAACAGCACATATATTGGTTATGGGCAATGTGTTTCTGCCTTTAAATGTGGAAAGTTCCCTGAACAGATTTTTATTTTGTAGAGATGTGTTGCCTATCCAGTATGACGTGCTTGCTTCCCAAAGGTGATAATACTACACTTTTTAGCATTTAGGTTTAGCTCATCTTTAGTGCACCAAGAGTTTACTAGGGGAAAGTTCATTATGGAGGATTTTGTCAGGGACAAAGCCATTAGCTAAACTTAAAACTGTTTTAGGAGTGTGTCTGCTAGGGCACGAGTGACATTATTAATTAAGCAACCAGGTATATTGTCAGGTCCTTTGGAGAAAGTATTTTTGGGCCTGTTTAGCACTTTTAGAAAATGATCTTTATAGATAATTGTCAGAGTAATGTATTCAGATATTCCCAGCCTTTGAATAAAAGTCTCAGTAGTGAAACTGGCACTAAATTTGTTTGCAAGGATATTGACAATGCCTATAAGGTCAGCATAGGAGGTGTCATCATGAATACGTTTTGAACAATGTAGGGTATGTTTTTTTAGTTTTCTAACATAGTTAAAGAATTATTTATAATTATCTTTTGCTTCTGAGGCCAGCCTAAGTTCATGTTCTCCTTTAGTGGACCTGATAATGTTCTTTAGTTTTTATAACATTTTTTGATATTATCATTGCAAATCTGACTTTTTGATCTCTTAAATAATTTAAGGAGATGATGATGCGGGGGATCGAAGTGAAGGGGGATGTAGTACAATGTAGTCCTTAATCTTCCCTCACTTAGGTCTGCACATCCACTTGTGCACCATCTTCCTTCAGAAGACAGGTGTGTGGCATGTGTTATTATAGGATCGATTATTAAGTTTATATTTGTTCTAGAGTTTGTAAAACAATGAAAATAAAACTTGTATGTGTATTAATTGTATTTATGTTGAGCCTGTGCCCTTTCCCAAATAAATGACTCATGCATATGACATCAGTTGCTGATGTTTTGGTACATACAGCATTCTTTTGATATACTGGTTCATTTGATGTAGGCTTACTAAGTTATGATTTTATAATTTGCCTAGCAGTGTAGTACGATGTTACATTAATTTGCTTTGTACAGCTCTATACACTGTAGTTATGTGTCACTACACCTCCTGCCAAACCTGTTTTGACTTTACATTAATAAACATTTACTTCTTTCTATTTTACTATAGAAGTGTTTTTTCCCTTTTTCTTTCCTTTCCTTTCCTGTCGGTGGACAATACATTGGTCCTTGTGCTTCAAATAGCATGAGCCGTGTCACAAGATATACATCTCTGAATGTTTTCACTGATATGTTCTATCATTGTGCAATGTAAGCATGTCTTGTATGAAGGCCTTGCTGTATATTAACTTTAGGCAGATACATGCCTGCTCTGTGCTGGAAAGTGGCTGTGACATTCCAACCAAAGGAGTTGTCCTAGAACTCTAAGGATCACTTACCAAGATGGCAGCTGTCCTTTCTCCTGCCAATTATATTACACTGTATATAATAATTATTTTGTCTCCCTAGCTTCTTGGTGTCTACATTCAATACATGAAAAAATGTTTTACTTTGTGTCTCTTTGCTAACTGCTCAGCACTGGCTATAAAACTGATTGCTTTTTGTAATTGGCCTGAGGGTGGTATCCCTCTACACTCAGCCTTGCAAAGCAGATCCCCAGCCCTTCCCCCAATTCCCAGCCACCCTACCTTAGTCTACCATTATACTTCCCAAATACACGTTTCACCCATGACATCCATTCCCTTAACATCACTAAATGACTTTACTGATACTATAGAAACACTTCTTCTATTCACCTATTTCCCAACTTCCATCTTTAGCATCATTCTTAACAGTATTTCTCTTTCCCATACTGTTTTGCAATATATACAGTTCTACTCAGACCCCTGCTAAACAGTACCTCTAAGTCTGCTATTTTATATTTAAACTTATTTTACTTCTTCTTTTCTCAGATACGTCCTCGTACTTCCTATCTTATTTTTATTCTCATCCTCTGTCCTTTCAAACCCCTCTATTTCATACCATAAATGTGTTTTTCCCACAATTCCTCATACCAGTACATATTCTCCTACTTACACACTTAACATCCTATCAACATCCATTACCGTCACATTTCTAATAAAACTCTTGTATTGTATCCCCAAACCAAATACTTCTGAACCTCATCTCCCAATCACACCTTTTCTATATCACCACTCATTTATGCTACTATTTAAGTACAGTTATCCAAAACAACAGCTACTTACTCATAAACTGGGTATTCCAGGTTTATAGGTTCATAGGCAAGTATTAGGCTAACTGCTCTTGTGGGCCATTTTAAGCCAAGACAGTTTCCCTTTTGTCCTCAAAATAACCTGCCCCATTTAGTTATAGATTGTCCTTATCAATCCCATGGTGGATAATTATATAATGCCCCTAATGAGAATAACTGGGATCATACCATAGATAATCTGAGGGGACCCATGCATAGGATAAAGCATTTAGGAGCTGCTTCTGTTCATTAGTAATACAGGAGGCAGTCCTGGGGCAAATATTATGTTTCCCATCCATAGATCTAAGTTGCACCTGAATATGGACAAGGGATGAACTTTGTTTTATGTTGATGGAGAGTCTGTTCCATAGCAGTAGTATCTTCTGTGAGATATACCTGTCTCTGAGACTGTTTTATTGATGTTTCAGAAGTTTAGATCCTTAGACTGAGTATTTCTGATGCCATTTGACTTGCTGATGTGCAGTAAATTCATCAGTAATAGGTTTGAGATGCCTTGTATGCCAGACACAGGCTGCCTCTTAGCAGTTTGTAGTATACTGATGCCGAGTAGGGTGACAGTGCTTTGAGTCAGTTGATGTAAGATATGTTGTTTAGGCCTTCTATGCTTTTAGTAAGGTACCTCTGTGGGTGTTCTAGTTGTTCCATGTGTGTGGTCAGATATATGCCAAAATAGGCATTATATTCAATGATTGGCCTAATGATGGCTGGATAAAGGAGGGCAACGACATCTGTAAAGCTAGACACAATTCCTTTGTTTATAAGCTGTGCAATATAGGATGAATTTCTTACAACAACAGACATATTGATCAAAAGTTAGGTCACTGTCCACGTAAGTTCCCAAATTCCCAAACAACTGGGTCAACTCTTAGGGGCTTATTGTCAGTGTGGGAGTTCCTTGGAGTAAATGGCTTTCCAAAGGATACAATAATGCATTTTTTTGCATTTAGCTTCAGTCTATGATTTTGGCACCAGTAATTTGAGACAGACCTTCCTACAGGATGGCTAAATCATTAAGGAATTCAGTTACTGCTCCTAGCTTGCAGTCATCTTCAGATGTAGTCAGAGTATTTGGCATTATTTTCTACTTCAGAAAGGTAGATACTGAACAGGAGATATCTCACCACAGAACCCTGGGGGACTCCACTGGTGACTGATCTCTTAGTGGAGGTAACCTCCCCTTTTTTATTATCTGCATTCTATCTGAGAGCCAGTTGGAAATCCAGCAGGTGACATGGGGGGTTATTCTCAGTTTATATAACTTTTCTTCTATGCTCAATTGGGAATTATGTCAAAAACTTTGGTCATGTTGAGGTATGCAGTGTGTATCACTTTGACTTTACCCATTGCTTTGGTGATCTTTTCAAAAAAATCCACCAGGTTGAGTAAGCATGACCTGCCCTTGATGAATCCAAACTGAGATGGGTCCAGTTTTTGGAGGTTCCTATGTCCTGCTTGATTAATTCCATATGTCTTTCCATAGTTTTGCATATGAATCTGTTCAAACTTATGGGTTTGTAATTGCCTTGGTCAATGGAAAGTCCTCCCTTATGCAGGGGAGTGACTGACTCATCAGTGACTGACACATCAGTGATTGCATAGCTACCTTTAAAACAGAGCGCAGTCAATGAAATGGAAAAATGATTTCTCCGCCTTCTCACCAGTCACTTGTCTCACAAGGATCCATATACTAGGACTCATATTTTTTAACACATTCATAAATGATCACTGCACTACTACAAAAAATGCCATTATAGTTCAGTACGCTGATGACTTGACCTTAATCTTCTCTGCCAAATTGCTCTCTAAACTTTAAAACTTTGCACAATAATCCATCTTATCGATTGAAACACTGCTAAATAATTCATAACTACTCTTAAACCCTAATAAAAATCTAAGTTACTGTTTTTTCCCCACAACACATCTCTCTCAAAACAAGACTATTCAATATTATCTCTTCCAACAACACCCATACCAGAACAAGTAAGCCACACAAAATTACTAGGTGTTGTTTTAGATGACCAGTGGAAATTCGACCACCATGTATCACATGTGGTTAATACAACTCATTAAAAACATGGTACATTACACAGAGTAAAAATCCACCTCACTGACATAGCCAGAAAAGGTATAGCTTCTATGTTCTTACTGTTATCTCTGCTGCATGTTGCTACAATCTTCCCTAAAGTTCAAGTCTCAAAACTGTCGGAACTTGAGCAGTGTTATAAAATGGCCAACTTTACACTAAACTATAACAACAAAACACACCACTGCCTAGCCCACAGAGAATTAAACTGGTTATAACAAACATGTTACCTAGCTCTTTCAAAGCCATCTACAATACACAGACTTCTGTATAAGACAGTTACCCAGTCCTTAACACCTTAATACAACACTTTTTGCAACAATTTTGCACTGTAGAAAAAAATCACTAATTACTATAACCAAATCATGTAATATTGCAGGTGACTCTGCATTCAAATAGTGTAGCTAAGCTATAGAACCACATTATTTATTTATTTATTTATTTGAAGTTTGTTTGCCAGGATGGTTCATTAGGCTGAAGGAGCCCGTTTTGAGTGGAGTCCTGGGGAGAAAAGCTCCATAGATACAGTATATTAAACAACAGGTTATTAAAGTACAAGAAGAGTACATAAAGCAGATGTATATGTTAGTACAATTAGAAAAAAACAGAAATTATATCACAATTAGTAAAAGTTTACAAATATATAGTCACTATCATTGCTAACCTAGATGTTATGTCTAAACAATAATAAGTAGGTATTTACAAGTCAATTAAACTAGGGAGTTATTTACAATATGTATGTATGTTGCCCCAGGGGAAATATGATCAGTGGGGAGGAGGGGGGATATGTAGGTCAAATAATTTAGATATTTGAGTTAGGATAAGAGGAGAGCGGGAGAAAGGGTAGGGAGTAAGGTAGCTGCTGGGGATGTTATGCAGGATAGGAACATGAGCATTCCCAGAGAGATGATAGGTGTGAGTGGAGCAGAGTTTTAAAGGAGGATGGGCTGCTGGTGAGGCGAATATGAGGAGGGAGGGAGTTCCAGAGATGTGCCAAGGAAAAAGAGAGTAAAAGTTTGCCTGTTGGACGGGCAGACTTGTGAAGTTCAATCAAATTTTGAGTATTGGTTCTTAGGAGTCTGTTAGGTAGGTGCATTGTAAAGGTTGTGGTAAGGGAGGGGCAGAGAGAGGGACTGAAAATGAGTTTCTGAGCAAGAATTAGTTGAGAGTAGATAAGGTAGAGTAGATAAGGTAGTTGGGCATCTCTAGATAGTTTAATTTATGGAGGGCAATACAATGGCGAGTGGAGGATCTGTGTCCAGTGGTAAATTTGGCAATTTTGTTGTAGCAGGAAGAGAGTTTTGTTTTAATAGAAGATTGTAGGTTGGTTAGAAGTGGGGCACCATTAAAGGAGAGAAGGGATGAGATATGTGGTAGAGAGAAGGAATCGAGTAGATGGAGTAAGGTAGCGAATGTGGCGGTAGAACATACCAAGTTTCTGGTGTGCTTTTTTAATATTTGTATGTATATGGGTATCAAATTTGAGCTGGTTGTCAATGAGAACCCCTAACAGTTTTGCATTGGATACTATCTCAAGAGAAGTGTTATTCTGACTGGTTATGGAGAATGAATTTATGTTGATAGTTGTGGTTTTGGAGGGGATGAATAGCATGATAATAATAATAATATGAGTTTGGCTTTTGATGCATTAAGTGCCAGGTAGCATCCATTGTTCAGTGGATGAGAAGGCATCTCGGGTTAATTTTATGAGAGTGGGAGTGGGAGTGGAGTTAGCAGAACAGACAATGGTCGAATCATCTGCATATTGGACGATTTTTGCATTAGAGATGGTGTGGTGGAGGTCATTTATGAAAATATTGAGCAATAGGGGACCTAAAATGGAACCCTGGGGTACACCAGTGGGAGTGTTGAGGAATGGGGAAATGGCTTTCTTCCATTTGACTGCTTATTGCCTGTTAGAAAGGTAACTGGTACACCAGTTGATAGAAGGGGGTGATACACTTAGATTAGAGAGCCTGGTTAGGAAAAGGGTGTGAGAAATGGTATTAAAAGCCTTGGAAAAGTCTAGAAGGAGGGTGGATTCAATACAGCTGGAGTCATGGGCTTTATTTACAGTTTCAAGGAAGGAGAGTAGTGCGGTAGTGGTACTGTGACCAGGCCTGAATCCATGTTGTGTGGGAGTTAGTAGGTGATTGTTTATGAGGTAGAGTAATAGTCCCACTGCCATTAAAATCCATTTAAAATGCAGACGTATTTAAAACACAACTAAAACTTCATCTACCAAATAGAAGGAGCTGCTCCTGTACATGTTCAGGATAAATGCCATTTTATCTTCAGCTTGCTACATCGTCAAAGCATTTCTCTTTGCTCTGAATCCTATGCCCCACAACCAGTCTTCACCTATACCTGAATAGCTTTGCTATCATCTTCCAGCTATATATTTCATTTATTGTTTACTTTACTATAAATGTTATGTTGTGACATTGCAGCCCCCAACCTTATGATAGCCTTATATATAATTGTCTCTGAAGCTACGTTACACCCCACCTCGTAACTACAATATTAACATTTGCTGCCGTATCTAGTTCCTTCCTCACTTGCATTTATTTGAATTTCTAAGCACCAGTCACATCATCTATTATCTATCTGACGTGCCAATGAATACCATTCAATATTCAGCATCTATTAATGCATAAGTATCTCTTTATACTGTAATAGTTGCCTTTACTTTCATATGAATGTACTCTAATTAGCAAATGTATGTGCAATTGTTAATGTATATTATTTAATAACTGTTCATGTATGTTACTGAATGTCTGTGTTCACTAAACCTTGCTGGACCAAAGTACTAAACAAAGGCAAAATAAAAATCAAATGATTTTCTATCTTTGGTTGTATTGCTCATTTATGCTGGTTGACCACCGGGGTGGTTAGTTTTTGATTTTTTCATGATATTTAGTTCTGGTAGGGACTGCTAACCCTATGCATTTTTTCTAAGAGGATCTAGGATTCTTTAGTGAAGCTTTCTGCTGTGTTAAGGCCATGAGAGGTGAACTCGTGTGGATTTTGATATTTGATCACAGAGTGGGCGGTGGCTGGCATGTTTGAAGTCCTTAAATTCAGTGCACCATGCTGAAGGAACTTTTGGGAGATTAAAGGCAAAAGTCACAATTTTATGGTCAAGGAAAGGAAATACCAAAGGAGGAGTGCAGTAGGCAGCCATATTTATAATAATCAGGTCAAGAAAGTTTTATAGGTTCATAGGTTAGTACTAAGCTAACTGCCCTTTCGAGCCATTGGAAGCCTAGCCAATTATCCCTTGTGAGACTCAAACCCTGCACTTTGTGTTTGTAAGGCAAATACCTTAACCATTAGGCCACCCTCCCAACCCCATCTAGTAAGTTTATTTACCAACTGTTCAACGGACATTTTGTTTATTAAGTCTAGGATTTTCTGGACATATCCTACATTGGAGGCATAGCTGCTCTGCTGAAGTGTAGCTAAAGTAACCCAAAATAAGTAAGTTTTTGCTAATAGTGAAATCATGGAATCTCTGTGGTCATTAGAGGACAAAGGTGGTGGTATGAAACAAGCTATTAGATTATTATTAATATTAGCTGGAATGGCCTGTAGTTAAATTTATTCATTTTGTGAGTCCCTAGGGATCTGATTGGAGGTAATATGTTCCTTGACATATACTGAGACTTCACCGATGGGTCTGAAGGCAAGTAAAACACAAAACCCTGCTATTGAGGGAGTACTGTATACATTAAAACCATGTTTCAGTAACTAAACAGACAAATATGTTTTCCAAATGAAGGAGGGTTTCAAGATTAGGAAAATTATTGTTTGGACTTCTGGCATTGCAGAGAGCTACCTTAATGTGATCTGATTTTTAGATTGAAATGTTACATTACAATGTCCAGCAACTGCCCCTTGCCAAAAAAAAAAAGCACTGGAGGCAAAGACCAGCATGTGAAAGCTATGAAATGAGTGGTGCAAGCTAAGATTAGAAAGAAAGTTGGATGGACTGTCCACCATCATATTCCATGCTGGCACATATCATCTATTTAACCATTTATTGAAGCCAACCATTTTTTCTTTGTATCTAGGCATCATTTGAGGTGAGGAAAGAGTTCCATTCAGCAGTAGTGTCTTACCTGAATTTATAACATGCCTGTAAAGTTCTAACATCTCTCTGCATATCCCTCAGAGTTTCACATCTCAAGCCATTTGCCTCCACATGTACCATTACTATGTCATAGTCATATTGGTCATTAGTTAGGGTCCTTATTCCTTGTGACATCATAATTTCTGATGACTAGAAGATAAATCACCCTGTCCTTGTCCAGCTTTGTGAGTGATGAGTCAGTGCACCGAGAATGGAGTCACCTATTACTAAAATATTTCTATGGCTGCTGTGGTTCAGAAAATGATAAATTTGAAGTGTTTCTGCTCAGGATGACTCTTTATGGGATGTACATATGAGGTAGATGAGTGAACTGATTTTGGCTGAGACTTAATCTTTGTATTTCTAGGAGGCCATGGATGTGATTGTTTTACAGCCTCAGCATAAGACATTTTGGTATATTAGAAAAGGTTTGTAGTGGTGGTGTTTATTGGTAAGAGGGATGCCTCCAAATTAATTAGATATTTACACCTCTCACAGATGGGATTATTAATGCTGAGGTTCTGTTCATTGCATGTAATATAAGGCAGTTTGTGCACTGTCTCAGAAGATTTAGTGGTAAAAGCCCTGTCACCTTAGGGGTTCCCCAAGGCTCCATCCTTGGTCTTTTTCTTTTTTCTCTTTTTACCAACCAGCTTCACTTGGGTATACCCCAGGCCTCAGTGGTTCAGTACGCTGATGACGCTACTCTGATTTGCTCAGCTTCCTCCCTCAAAGACCTCCATACCATTACTCAAGATTCTTTCTTATCTGCTGAATCCTGGTTCACTAGCTCGCAACTTATCCTAAATCCCAACAAAATAAAACAAAACAACTTCTCTTCTACCCAACCAAATACACCACACCATCTACAACCTTCAGTATCCTCTCTAAAAATAAACGTATTATCACCCCAACAAACCATACCAAATTACTAGGAGTGGATGTTGACAATAACCTGAAATTTGAAATTCACATTGCCCAATCCATTAAAAAAGTTCATAAAAAACTAGGTCTCCTATATAGAAACAACAGATTTCTGACAAATAACACAAAAGCCACCACTGCTAGAACCTACCTCCTCTCAACTCTCCTGTATGCCTCCCCAATCTTAACTATCCTCCGAAAGATCGATCTAACCAAACTTGAAGCCTGTTACAATAAAATCTCCAAGTTTGCCACTAATGCCTCATTCAAGTTACATCACTGCTTATCACTTAAGCAGCTGAAGTGGCTTGAACTCCCTCAACTTCTCTTTAATCAGCTTACTTTTGCCCACAAAATACTCAATCAGAAAAAAACCTGCACTCAGAGATATCATTCAGCCATATTCCTCTTCAAGACCCCTTTGCTCCAGCTACATACTACTTCTACACACCACCAAAGCTAACAATTCAGCAGATGAATCACTTTTTTCCAACTACATCTCCAAACACTGTAATAATCTACCTAACTCACTAGTAACTAACTCCTCAACACTTCAATTTAAAAAACTTCTAAAAACGCAACTTACTAACACCTGGCTCTGCACCTACAACTCCCCTGGATAACCTAGACCTCCTCTTCACTCTGTTATCATTGCTCTTACTCTACTAGCATGATCTACCACTAATGGCAGTGTCACTTTAACTGTACATAATCATTTGGATATATCCACTAAATGTAAACAACCATTTTATATAAATTACTGTTGCTCTACTTGTGTCTGAAACCACTACCTTGTATGTATTTGCTTCTCACTTGGCTGTATTTGTTTCTCTATTGTATATATTTGTTACTCTTGGAGCTTTTCTCCACGGGCCTCTGCTGAAAAAGGACCTGTGTCCATTCGGACTTTCCTGGTAAACAAATGTAAAATAATAAATAAATAAATAAGACTGGTAATAGAGGTGAAACTAGTAGGCTAACCTTATATCTTGTCCACTGCTTAGGTATTTAAATGACTAAAACTTTAACAGTCAAACTGAGGAAGTCCCTCTAAAACGAATTAGTAAAGAGTAGGTAAAATTGGACTGGGGGAGCAGGGAGCTGCTATAGCTTAAGGAGACTTTGCAAAATAATCCTTATGTGCTTAATGACAATTAACAGTAAAAGAGAAGAAGAAAGGAATTACGTGCCAAGTTGTCACAAGGGGCAGACAAATGATACATAATGACAAATGTAGTGCAGCTGTTTGGCTAAAACAAATACAGCCTGTTAAAACTAACTAAAATAGATCAAGGTATATCAAATCTTCAGTTGTCTATGCTTGTTCAATGTGGTGGAGAATCTCATATCAGTAGCGGTTGAAAAGAACTCATCAGTAACAGCTTGGGAGTATGGGACACTTCTTAGACACTTAACTCTGTTGCTGACTGGCTTGCAGCTACCTTAAAGCAAATACAAGTCCAGAACTAGATTGATTCGCACTCCTCTCACAAGAAACACACTCGTGTTTAATGTTAACAGTTAGACAAATTAAATGGCAAAATGCAGTGCAATGCAGTTATTACTGGAGTTACTAATATAAGCTTAAAGAGTTAGCTAATGCAGATACAGACTATTAAAATGAACTAAACCAGATTAAGAAAATATGCATTTATCTCTGTTGCTGGAAATATCTATCTATCTATCTATCTATCTATCTATCTATCTATCTATCTATCTATCTATCTATCTATCTATATGTTTGTGTGTATGTTTCTGTTGCTTTCGTCAACACATCTCCTTTGTAAATTTTCGAATCAGCTGGAAATTTGCTCTTTGCAAAGTTTGTGAAAAAAATTCACATTGTGGGCAAGGCCAGCCTTAGCTGAAATGGCACCCTAGGCAAAGTAGTGCTCTGGTGCCCCTTTAGCCCCACCCATTATATACTTTTTAAACACCCCTATTTGAGCTACACCGACAGGTAGATCACTCTCCATGAAAGAGACTCCAGTTTTTCCTTCATTTAAATGCATGAAAATCAGTAAACACTTTGTTGTACTATAGGAAGAAAATATACCTTGTAATGTAGTTAAACTGAAAGTGAAGCTGGAAATTTCCTTTAATAAACCTGCTTTATGTGTTCATCCTTCAAGAGTTTCATATCTAGAGTCATGACAGACCATAATTTTCTACCTTTAAACATTGCTTTGTACAAGGTGCATTGATGTTTATCTGATGTAGAACTTGTGTCATTTGCTCTGGTGTAGTGTCACCTCTGTAGTCTGCATGACTTTGGCTTAAATATTACACATTACATAAAGTACTACGTACCCTGATTTGTGCTTTATGCTCCTGACAGGTCAGCCATCAGGTTAGCGTACTTCAGTGTCAGTGACACATTGTGATCTGGTGCTACAGCTGAAATCCTGTGCTGATCCTGAGGCCAAAAAGGAAAGCAGTATTACAGCTATAGTAACTGCTGTCTTGAGCTTTAATATAATGACAAATAAGTAACTTACCAACTGTGTCAGCTGATTTATCAGAATTGCCTTGGCAGTCTGCATGACAACAGCCCAATGTTTCTTATCCATTATGGATTAAAGATGGAAATATGCGCTATCTTGAAACTCAACTGATAACAGTACATTGCTGTTCTGTAAAACTGTCACGTCCACTTGAATAATACAGTTCATGTTAAAGAAAGACACTGCAATATTGTCAGATGATTTTATTCCATTTCTGGCTACTAGATGTACATTTCTATATGCAATGTTTTGACAGAAAAACGTTTAACTTGTACAAACTGTCAGGTCCACTTGAGTAATTTGAATACATTAGTTTTCAGTTGGCACAGTTCATGTTAAAGAAAGACACTGTAATATTGTCAGATGATTTTATTCCATTGCTGGCTACTAGACGTACATTTCTATTAGCAATATTTTGACAGTAAAATGTTTGCATTGGGCACTTTTGCTGACAGGCATTCTCTAACTTGTATGTAAACAAACTTTAATATTTAAAGATTTATGAAATGTTGAAATGTTGGATGCCTGTTGTATGTTACCGTATGCAATTTTGACAGTAACTTTCAAGACACATTGGCTGAAAAAATTCTGCAGTGAGTTTTTCAGTTTATTATACTTTAGTTTAAATTACAAATACTGTTTTAGTTTCTGATAATTAAAACAATGATTAAAAACTGACAATGTCCCTGTTGACATTCTATAACTATACATTCATTATACATGCCGAAACACATTAGAAGATGCAAGTTGAGAACAGGGTTATAGTCAACTTTGTTGTAGCCATTTTGGTAAGCTACAGCAGTAGAGATTGATGCCTAGCTGACATTTGCAGTAGCAGAGAACAGTGCCTAGCTGACAATTACAGTAGTAGAGAACAGTGCCTAGCTGACAGTTACAGTAGTAGAGAACAATAAATAGCTGACAGTTACAGTAGCAGAGAACAGTGCCTAGCTGACAGTTACAGTAGCAGAGAACAGTGCCTAGCTGACAGTTACAGTAGGAGAGAACAGTGCCTAGCTGACAGTTACAGTAGTAGAGAACAGTGAATAGCTGACAGTTACAGTAGTAGAGAACAGTGCCTAGATGACAGTTACAGTAGTAGAGAACAGTGCCTAGCTGACAGTTACAGTAGCAGAGCACAGTGCCTAGCTGACAGTTACAGTAGCAGAGAACAGTGCCTAGCTGACAATTACAGTATCAGAGAACAGTGAATAGCTGACAGTTACAGTAGTAGAGAACAGTGCCTAGCTGACAGTTACAGCAGTAAAGAACAGTGCCTAGCTGACAGTTACAGCAGTAGAGAACAGTGCCTAGCTGACAGTTACAGTAGCAGAGAACAGTGCCTAGCTGACAGTTCATAGGTTCATAGGTAGGTACTAGGCTATTGGCCCAAGGGCCTAAGTAAGCCTAGCCAAGGTTCCCTGGCTTACACCACCCAAGAAAGTTATTTTCATGTGCCCCTGTCAGGCAGAGCCATAGAAGTGATCCCCGGGGTGTATTTCCTATTTCCCATCCACTTATCAAGATTTTTCTTGAAGAGTGCTAATGAGGAACTTTGCTTGACATAGATGGGTAGCTTGTTCCAGAGTATGGGAAGTCTCTGGGACAGGAATCTATCCCTCTAGCATGTCCTGTTTATTGTGATGACAAGGTTTAGGTCCCTAGAGCATGTAGCTTGGAGGGATTGGTATTTCTTTAGCTGTAGCACGTCCAACAGCTCTGGGTTTGACATAGCTTTATATGTTAGGCAGAGATCACCTCAGAGTAGGCGATATGCTACGGAGTACAGCTGGAGTTTTTTGAGATGGTCAGTGTAGGGCATCTGTTTGAGGCCAGTAATCCTCTTTGTGAGGTACTTCTGTGACATTTCCAGCTGCTGCAGATGTCTTGTGAGGTACATTCCAAATGGGGCGTTGTACTCTACAATGGGTCTAATGAGTGTCAAGTAGAAGGGAACAATGACCTCTTTTTTCCTAGATGAGAACCCTTTTCTGATGAGGTGTGCCATGTAGAAGGATTTCCTGATCACTGTGGCGTTGATTATCAAAGGAGAGACTACTGTCCACCTGGGTCCCCAGGTCTCTTATCACACATTCGGCATTAAGTAGACTGACGCCTATGTGGTAGTTCATGGGTACAGAGCTTTTACCAAAGAGGCTGACAATGCACTTTTTGGCATTCAGCTTGAGGCCATGGCTCTGACACCAGGCATCTATTTCAGTAAGGCCCTTCTGTAGGATGTCCACATCATTTGGGGACTCAACTATGGCTCCTAGTTTGCAGTCATCTGCGAACTTCATTAGCCAAAGGCTTTCTGTGTTAGCCTGTACTTCAGAGAAGTAGATACCAAACAGGAGAGGTCCCAGGACTGAACCCTGTGGTACTCCACTTGTCACTGGTTTGAAGTCAGATTTGGAGTCTGCAACTTTTACAGTGTGGGTTCTGTCACTGAGTCAATTGGCAACCCATCTTGTGACAGAGATTTATACCTAGTTTAGTGAGTTTAGCTATAAGTCCAGAATGGGGGATGGTGTCGAAAGCTTTGGTGAGGTCAAGATAGGCTGTGTGAACCACCTTTCCCTCGTCTACAGCTTTGGTGACTGCTTCAAAGAAGTCGATCAGGTTCAGGAGGCATGATCTGCCTTTCATAAACCCAAACTGGGTGGGGTCCAGAGTTTGGAGGTTACCAATGTCTTTGTTTATGAGTTTCATGATGATACGTTCCATGGCCTTACAGACCAGGCTCATCAGGCTAATAGGGTGATAGTTCACAGAATCAGTGGTGGCTCCCCCTTTGTGGAGTGGGAAACTGTTACTGTGCACCATTCAGTGTGTACAAAGCCTGATGTGAGTCTATGATTGAACATGGTGCTTAGGTGGGGAGCCAGTACGTTCTGAAGTTCATGTAAAACGCAGCCTGGGATGTTGTCCGGTCCCATGGATGCTGTGTTTCTAGCTTTAGAGAGTGCAGCTTTTACCTGCATAGTTGCGATTACAAGGACTCTGCATTCTTCCTGTATAGATATGGGCCCTTTAGGGGGTGAGAGGGGGGTAAAGTTAGCACTGAGCCTATCTGCCAGGACGTTGGCAATATCAGTTGGTTCTGTGATTTTCATGCCGTTGTGCTGTAACTCAGAGCAGATCTGGGTGTTGCCATTGAGATTCTTGACATAGCTATAGAATGCTTTGTGGTTGTCCCTAGAATCAGTGATGATTTTGTTTTCGTAGCTAGCTTTGGAGGATCTTATAAGGGATCTCAGCTTCTTACTGAGGCTGACCAGGGAACTCCTCCACTCATGGGATTTTACTCTCTTGTGCAACAGTTTCTTCCTTCTGTTGTAGAGTTTGTTTATGGCAGGGGACCACCAGATTGGCTTTCTTGTTTTGGAGGATAATGTCTTGGTTCTGTTTGGGATAGCACGATCCATGCACTTATGTAAGTGCTTATAGAGTGCATCTGTGTAGGATTCAGCAGTTGTAACTGTATTGTCTATCTGCATGGGTGTCATGAAGTTTGCCACTTCTGTCTTAAGAAGCATGAAGTTGGCTTTGGAGACATTTTTTACTGTGATTTCCTTAATGGGGGGTGGGGGCGGGATGTGGATATCTAGGGTGATTAGCTTATGGTCAGATCTGACCAACGAGGAGTTGACTTCGGGTGTGGAACACCAGTCACTCATGTTAGTAGTGACTAGGTCTAGGATATTCTTGCCCCTGGTGGGGGTGTGGATAAGTTGATCCAGGGCATTGGAATTTATGAATTCCAGAAAGCTTTTAGCGAAGGAGTTGGTACATGAGTAGTTTTCCCAGTTAATGGTGGGGTAGTTGAAATTGCCCATTATTAGGATGTTTGGTTGAACCCTAATATTTTCCAGTATATCAAGAAAAGAGGAGTGGGAATCCTGGGACATGGTGGGGGATCTGTAGCAAGCTACAATTTGGATTGCAGTTTTGCCCAGAGTTAGTTGCCACTTGGATAACCTTGGATGCATTATGCTGAGCAACTAGCCTGGAGGTGTTGGATATGCTTAATGAATATGGACACACCTCCACCATTGGTGTTCCGGTCCAGGTTAGGTGGCTGAAAAGCGTGGTATGCATAATTTACACACTCCCTACTTAATTCTTACATAGCCACCCACTAAAGCTACACTTTTCATGCCTTGCACTGTGCAAACTGAATTATATCACCATGGTCTATCTGGTAAGATATTTCATTATTAACTGAAATCATAGCTAAAACCACAAGTCTGTCATGTAGCATAGTACTTCCTAAATATGTTTTAATTAGTTCAATTTGGAGAAGCTTCTCTCGCCTGATGCAGCTGTCACTGGCAGTGTCAACAAAATGCATAGAGCTACCAGGACCTAATGAGAATATCTTCACTAACCCTTTCTTTTTCATTAAATTAATGACATCCAGCACTGATAATCCCTTTGGAATAATGTGACAAAGAGTTTTTAATTCTTCATACAGCTCTACCTCATTAATATCAAAGGAGTCATTGTGGGTTAAACGTTTCTGTAAATCTTTGCATAGGTGAAATATTTTCTCATTAGCAACTGCTGTTATTTCCTGTATGTTGTAGAGGAAGCCAAAAGCAACACTGTGAGCTGTGAGTTCAATAACCCAGTCCTCTACTGATGATACTGCAACATCGAATAGAGTGTTGAAAAAGTTAACTTTAAAATTCTGTTCAGGATTAATTAGACAATCAGCATTTGCTTCATAATCAAAAAGCCTCCTCATTTTCCTGGGTCTCACCTCATTCACATCAGGAAACTTCGATTCTACATCCAGTTCTTCAGCTAGCTCAATAGCTGTCACCTTTGCCTTTTCATACCCAGTGTCCCTGGATTCAGTTAAAAACCTTTTCACTTTATCAAGCAGAATTACAGCCTGATCAATCTGGATGGAAGAGCTTTGCAAAAGTTTACTGACTTGACCAACTTTTACTAGCATATTGTACCAGACCACCAGTGATATTAAAAACTTTGCACTTGTCATAGTGCTACTCAGTGATGCTGCTTCAGAATATGCCTTAGGATCCTTGTCATAGTGCTACTCAGTGATGCTGCTTCAGAATATGCCTTAGGATACTTGTCATAGTACTACTCAAGTGATGCTGCTTCCAAATATGCCTTAGGATCATTGTCATAGTGCTACTCAGTGATGCTGCTTCAGAATGTGCCTTAGGATCCTTGTCATAGTACTGCTTAGTGATGCTGCTTCCAAATATGCCTTAGGATCATTGTCATAGTGCTACTCAGTGATGCTGCTTCAGAATGTGCCTTAGGATCCTTGTCATAGTACTACTCAGTGATGCTGCTTCCAAATATGCCTTAGGATCATTGTCATAGTGCTACTCAGTGATGCTGCTTCAGAATATAACTTAGGATTCTTGTCATAGTGCTACTCAGTGATGTTGCTTCAGAATATGCATTAGGATCCTTGTCATAATACTACTCAGTGATGCTGCTTCAGAATATGCCTTAGGATCCTTGTCATAGTACTACTCAGTGATGCTGCTCCAGAATATGCCTTAGGATCCTTGTCATAGTGTTACTGCTTCAGAATATGCCTTAGGATCTTTGTCATAGTGTTACTGCTTCAGAATATGCCTTAGGATCTTTGTCATAGTGCTACTCAGTGATGCTGCTTCAGAATATGCCTTAGGATCCTTGTCATAGTACTACTCAGTGATGCTGCTTCAGAATATGCCTTAGGATCCTTGTTATAGTGTTACTGCTTCAGAATATGCCTTAGGATCTTTGTCATAGTGCTACTCAGTGATGCTGCTTCAGAATATGCCTTAGGATCCTTGTCATAGTGTTACTGCTTCAGAATATGCCTTAGGATCCTTGTCATAGTGCTACTCAGTGATGCTGCTTCAGAATATGCCTTAGGATCCTTGCCATAGTGCTACTCAGTGATGCTGCTTCAGAATATGCCTTAGGATCCTTGTCATAGTGCTACTGCTTCAGAATATGCTTTAGGATCCTTTTCATAGTACTACTCAGTGATGCTGCTTCAGAATGTGCCTTAGGATCCTTGTCATAGTGCTACTGCTTCAAAATATGCCTTAGGGTCTTTGTCATAGTACTACTCAGTGATGCTGCTTTAGAATATACCTTAGGATCTTTGTCATAGTGCTACTCAGTGATGTTGCTTCAAAATATGTCTTAGGATCCTTATAGTGCTACTGCTTCAGAATATGCCTTAGGATCCTTGTCATAGTGCTACTCAGTGATCCTGCTTCAGAATATGCCTTAGGATCCTTGTCATAGTGCTACTCAGTGATCCTGCTTCAGAATATGCCTTAGGATCCATAGTGCTACTCAGTGATGCTGCTTCAGAATGTGCCTTAGGATCCTTGTCGTAGTGCTACTGCTTCAAAATATGCCTTAGGATCCTTGTCATAGTACTATTCAGTGATGCTGCTTCAGAATATGCCTTAGGATCCTTGTCATAGTGCTACTCAGTGATGCTGCTTCAGAATATGCCTTAGGATTCTTGTCATAGTGCTACTGCTTCAGAATATGCCTTAGGATCCTTGTCATAGTGCTACTCAGTGATGCTGCTTCAGAATATGCCTTAGGATCCTTGTCATAGTACTGCTTAGTGATGCTGCTTCAAAATATGCCTTTGGATCCTTGTCATAGTGCTACTCAGTAATGCTGCTTCAGAATATGCCTTAGGATCCTTGTCATAGTGCTACTCAGTGATGTTGCTTCAGGATATGTCTTAGGATCCTTGTCATAGTGCTACTCAGTGATGCTGCTTCAGGATATGCCTTAAGATCGTTTTCATAGTGCTACTCAGTGATGCTGCTGCTTCAGAATATGCCTTGGGATCCTTGCCTTTTGTAATTTCTGTCACCGAAACTAAGGTATTATAAACTGAACCCACTTGATATTGCACTACCTTCACACTTTATACCCTACGGTCCTACCTAGTCTCACATAATAGTTTTATTGTTAACCTGACAAATGATCACAAAATATTGTGTGCTTCTGAGTAGATGAGGTAAATAGAGTGTACATTCATTGAAGATTACCAAAAAAAGGAACTGCATCTACTGAAGATTTTGCAGCACCAGCAGCTACTAGATTGGGATTGTAAAAGCCACATGGTGGAAAAAATGCACATGGATTTAAAGTCAAAATTCTTGCCTGAACACCAGAATGTTTTCCCTTCATATTAGAACCATTGTCATACCCCTGGTCTCTGCAGTTTTCTAGTGAAATTCCCAAACTTCCAAATTCACTGAAGATAATGTCAGTCAGAAAACCATCAGTAGTCTCACTAACCTGTAGGAAGGACAAAAAGTAGTCCTTTACTTCCACGCTTTCGTTGCTTTCAGCAATATGGACAGTCAGTGACATTTGTTCGTGATGGCTGCAGTCAGGTGTATAATCCAATATAATGGAGTAGTACTTAGCATCTCGTGGTGGTGCTGCGGTAGCGTTGTTGCCTCACAGTAAGATGCTGCTCAGTTCGATTCTCAGCTAGAGTGTCTTCTGTATGGAGACATGCGTGAATGGGCGTACCTTCATTGAAGGTTGTGCATCAGGGCTGGCAACTCGGCATGTAAAAATCTTCTGCCAATCATTAGCAGACCGGAATTCCGCTGTGGCGACCCCTAACCGGGAAAAGCCGAAAGACACAACAACTTAGCATGTCTTATCTTTTGCAAAATACTCTCTCGGACGGATTAGGCATTAACATTATCACCTCATTTTGAAAGGTTTTCCCCAAATAGTGGTCATGAATCTTAGCATTACTGATACAATGAAGATGTTCTTATATTACTGGATCAAACTTGCCCAACAGCTGCACTAACCCAAGGAAATTACCATTACCACTTGCAAAGAGACGATCTTCACTACCCCTAAATGCCAAGTTATGTTGTGACAAGTACTGACAGATTGCAAGTAGTCTTTCTAGAGCATTTCTCCAGTATTTTTTTCAGACTTTATCATGTTCTTATGGTGATAATTGATGGTAGAACTATTTTTAAGCCTCAAGAGCAAGTCACTTTACTTTGCAGTGGCTTCTTTATGTTATAATGACTGTGTTCTATAAGCTTTTGTCACAAATTTTTCCAGTCACATGTTCCTGTAATTGATAGGGAAACTACACGTGTACTACGGTACCTAACAGTTTACAAAAAAAAAAAACAGAATACTAAGTTACTACTTTTTGAATACAGCAACCAGGACCTTCTGACTGTCTCACCATTTGTAAGTCTTTTATTATAAACCATGGAATTGAATCGTCTTTGATGATCATCATAAGGGAAACTATGTCTCATTATATGAACAGGCCCTGCAGCAATTAACAGACAGCGAACTTTGTTATCCATGGGATGTAGCCATTTAGCAGGGTCAATATCCATTTTTAAATATACTTCCTTATCATGTGTTAGATACATGACTTGCCCAAAGCTCTGAACACACAGGAATATCACAGTCAAAGGATGCCCCAGAAAACTGAATGAGCAGTTTCACACTGTCTGTAACACTGCATTACCACAGACCACTGACTCATACTCATTATCTGTACATACAGTACCAGTATTCTCAATGTCTACCATACAATAAGCATTTCTGGGACTCTGGCAGGAACTGTCACTCTCAGCTTGTCTGGAAGGACTGCTTGGCAACTCAGAGAAATCTGATTCTTGAAGCATTTCACTGTCCCTGTCTTGCAGCTGACTGCTGTCTAACATCTGACTAGAATGCATAAATCGCATCACTGAAGTACATAAATTAGCCACTTGCAATTCTCTCTGAGCCTTTGTTTTTCTATTTGCTGCACCAGAAAACTTCTTTGGACCTTTTCCAGACTGTCTGTTAAAAATAAATTTGTAAAGTCAGAGATATGGGGATTGGAAATTGCAGTCTTCAAAGACTTCCTCTAAAAATCTTAGAACTGCCTACCCACCCAAGTGTTGCAATTACGACTGCCCACACAGCAAAGTTTGCTCAAATAGGCCTTACAATTACAACTGCTTGTATAACTGTAAAGTACATGTATTAGCGCCATCTTCATACTATACAATGTTAGAAGGCAAGTAGAATAGTCTGTATAGCCTTGGCTTTTCTTAATTTCTGGCAACTATATAGCTAATTCAAATCAAGTACCAGTCACCTGGAAGTAGAGCCTACATACCCATATCGGACACATTTACTTTCCCCTGTCTCAAAGTAGTATTTATTTACTGGTAAACATTTAAAAAATACAACTATAGCCATCAAGTCACTTTGCGAAACACAGTAATTTTTCATCTCATTCACAGTCCATAATGATCGTGCATACAATGTAAGCTTCAGAAATTAACACTATTCAGTTCATGTACATGTTTACCGATTCACAGATGGCGGTGAAGTTGTATTTATTGCAGAGGATGTTATACTCATTGGAGAGGATGTTGTATTCACTGGGGTACTGAAGCTTCAAAAAATAGGAACAGGTGGTTTCTATCAAGTTCAAGGTCACCCAGCTGTTTCTCCACAGATCTATGGATGACCAAAAATTAAAGTAAGCAATACATAAACAAAAATATGGTGCAAAAAATAAACAGCTGAGAGCATCTTTGGCCCCTCACAGATGACCCTAAGTTACTTTACAGTCACTTGTATGACTTCACCTCAGAACTTTACTGTAATAATATGCACATACTTGTACAGTTGCTAGAATATACATTAGATTATACGTTTGAATGCATTCTCCAAAGTCTGACACTCATGACTGCAATATGATTTGCAGGAACAATGTAAACCATAGAACACATAAATCAAAAACAGCTGAGTGCATCTATGCCCCCCACGTACATATGAGACATAAAATAAAATCTATCACTATTGTCTTGATGAAATTTTTCAAAAAGAATCCACCACATGAAAGTCTGAGGATGGATGAATATGATTCCAGCAAACGAGCTCTTTTTCCTAATGATTTCATCAATACGCAAGACCCTCCCTTCTCCATTAGGACCCCCCTCCATTTCTCTTTTTTTTTTAAACGGTTCCATATATTTTATATGTTGCCTCCCTTAAGAGCACATATTGAATTTTACTGCTTTTTTTTCAATTATGTGAAGCCTTTCTCCTTGGGACTCTGCTGAAAAGGGGTTAATAGCTCAGTTAAGACTATCCCAGTCACCAAAATGGAAAAGTCAAAATTTTATTTACTGTGGCTTTTAATGGGCTTTCTATATGCACCAGTAAACATTGAAACTGAATCTGAAAATAAAAAAATTGTACTTTGACATGAAACAACCTTACCCATGGACACCAATGGACTGGAGTCGCAAATGCTTTCTACCATGCTAAAACAGAATTCTGCATCTGGCATAAGAGAGACAATACCCTCCCCCCACCCCCACTTCAGAGATGGCCCAGTTACATAATGCAACCTTTAAGAGATTGTCTTCTACCTCAGTACATTTGTAAAATTATAAATAATTCTAATACATTCTGGATTAATTCAAGAACACTCCTTTTCCCAAGAGCAGGGGGGACACATTACACCCCATCTCCAATACACCAGTACATCACTGACCAGCATCTACAACACTGACACACTTCAGGCACTGGCTGACCATGTACTCAGCAGTTACACAGGGGATGAGAATGTAAGGGTGGGCGTGGGGCATATTTATCTGCCTACGTTAAATGAGTGAGCAGTCTAAGGACCCCTTTCAGTCGCATCTTGGGCCAGAGGCAAACATATTAATTACACATACATTAGCTGATATTAACTAAATAAAGTCCAAAAAAACCGAAACCAAAAAATACTGGTCAAAGAAGGAAACAGTCCATGCAGCTTGCAATTGGCAAAAATAAAAGGCACAAACAAGAATGCTGTGCACTATGAAGGCAAAACGAAGGCAATGGTAAAAACCACTCAAAACAGCAAAATAGCGTAATAAACTTTACTTAGGAGACTTCTTCAGAATACATTAAAAATCCACAATCACTGTTTAAATAATCATCTCAATAATTAACATCCAATTATTCAATAAGTGTCGCCATTTACTTAAAAAGACATACTAGTTAAAAAATGCCATTACTATATTTTTGTCAATAGATAGTTTGTTGTTTTTTAAAAAACATTTGATGTTTATAGAATCATTTAGACCGGGGGGTTGGTCTGATTTCAATCTTATTTGCCACAGAGTCTCCGAAATCACCCTCAAGTCTGAATGACAAACTTCTAGTACTGAAAAAAGAAATTTTTTAAAATTATGACAAACAAGAGAATGTTTAAATAAAGCATTATTTGTGTCCTTACTTTTAATACTATACAGATGTTCACGTATTCTAGTTTTTAAACATCTGGTTGTCATTCCTATATAAAATGAAGTGCAACTACTACAAAAACTAATATATATAACACCTTTGGTATTACAGTTGACATACTGTGGTACCTCAATAGTTCTATCCATAGTGTCAATTGCAATATAGGGGCCTTGCAGAATGAATCTACACATGTTACATCCAAAACAAGGAAACATACCCTTCATATGTGTGGTGCTAATTTCTGCAGTTTAAAGCTCTTTTAATATTATAACTATTCCTTAAAACAAAAACTGTTTGACTAATGTCCAGGTTACCCTGTAAAATTCTCCAGTTTTTTCAAAACTTGTTTAATGTGTTCACTATCTATAGTCATATCTAAAGAGCAGACTACTTTTTTATTTTCTACGTCATTTAATATTCCTGAAGTAAAAAAACTGTCTTTATTGTTTAATATAGCCTGATAGTGAGTACTACGTTTTTCAACACTTCTTTTTATAGTTTCCAAAAACAAAATGTCATATCCCCTATTAATAAACATGTCGTTAATGAAATCCACTTCTTCATAAAAGTCACTGTCTTTTGTAGTCATTCGACTGGCTCTTATGAATTGCCCTTTTGGTATGTTCTTTATAGTGTGGGTTGGATGTCCGCTTTTGAAATGCAAGTAACTGTTGGTAAATGTTTCTTTTCTAAAGATGCCACTATGAAATCTTGATTCTGACAAATCCCACCAAAAGAGAATGTCTAAAAAGCTAATTTTCAAGCCTGTTTCTCCCTTAGTAAATTTTAAAAATTCAACTGTGTTGTTAATAGCTTTAAGAAATTGAAGAACTGTGTCATTGTTTCCTTTAATAATAAATACCAAGTCATCCACAAATCTATAATATAATAAAATATTGAAGATGTTTTTTATAGGTTTAAGAAATTCTTCTTCCCACCATGACATTACAAGATTGGCATTGGTGACCCCATGGCCACCCCTCTTCTTTGTCTGTAATAGGTGTCACCAAAAATAAAATAATTATGGTGTAATAAAATGTCCAGAAACCTACAAATAGTAGAAATCTGTCCTGTTTCATATTTTTTATTTTTGCTTAAGAACTGTCGTATAGCTTCGACCCCTTCCTCATGGGGGATGCATGTGTATAAAGAAACCACATCCAAACTAAAAATAATGTGTTGAGTGGGATCAAATATATTACTCTCATTAAATTCTTTAAGTTTTTCTAAAAAATGCCAAGAGTCCTTTATGAATGATTCTTGTTGTGAAACCAATGGTCCTAGAGTGGCGTCTATAACTAAAGAAATTCCCTCTGTAACTGAATGAGGTGATGAGACGATGGGTCTAAAAGGGGGGTCCGTTGAATTTTTGTGTATCTTCGGTATTCCGAAGAAAGTCCCTATACGGGGATTGTCAATCACACAAAATTCGTACACTTCCAAATTAATTTCACTAGACATGAGGGCGTCATATAAAAATGAATGGTTTTAAATTTCTTATTTATTTCATAAAGTGGAACTACCTCATATTCATCAATATTATTTAATATTTCAAGCATTTTATGTTTATATGACTCTTGTGTCATTATAACTAAATTCCCACCCTTATCACTTCTCATAAATCTGATGGTGTCATTTTACTCATTAAAGGCCTTTCTGTCCTTAAATGATAGATTGTGATTGACTTTAGTATTCCTATTTAAGGTGTTCTCTAGTTCCTGTATACAAATGTCCTCAAACACTTTCATAGTGTGATTTAGCTGTGGATTAAAAGTAGAGGGTTTAATAAGACTTTTTTCTGTCATGGAAATGTCATGCATTAAATAATGTAAATTTAATTTCACATATTTCTTAACATCCACTACAGTTTTGCTATAGTCAGCTCTCTTTGTTGGCACAAAATTAAGACCTAGTTTTAAAACATTTATTTCATGCTTATTAAAAACTATGTCAGTTAAATTAATGATTTCAAAATCATTAATTTTTAAGTTTCGTCCGCTGAAGAACTTGATCCCAGGAATGTGCGACTCCTGGTTGACATTGTCCTTTTTCCAGGGTGTTTTCTTCCCAAAAATTAGATGTTTTCAGTACTTTGTTACCAGAAGCTTTATTAACACAGCTTGCTTTGCCTTTAGTAGTATTGTTTTCATTGATTCATTCAATACAACGTTGTCAACTGATTCAGCCTCCACAGAATGAAGAGCTTTGTCATTAGTGGCCCCATTCAAAGCCATGTCCGTACTGTTAGTTTTGTCAAGACCGTTAATCGGTCCAATAGCGTAACTAGTATTACGGCCAAGGCCTTTGATCTTAGGGCCTTGTATTGCATGATAAATGTTGCCCCTTTCAGGCTGTTGCCTTTTAAAGTTATTCTCTCTATGCCCTGGTACAAAATGATTGAAAGCAGACTTAGATTCATAAGCTGTAATGGCCCTTAATAGTTTTGAATGTTTTCTGTTAATGACCTCGCCCGCATGTTTTTCTAGGTCGTCACTCATTTTGTCAAATAATTCCACTTGTTTATTTTTGTCAAGACATAAAGTTTTAATTTCGCTTTCCAAGAAACAAATGTCTTCTTTTAAACTTTTTATTTTTTCTAAATTATTATCAATCAATAGTCTCAAAAACGACTGCCCTGCTTCGTTAAAAAAATTAACTAACACTTGAAACATCGGGTCTCCGATAGAAACACCGTTGGGGCATTTGAAAAATCTCAACCCCTTCGGTGTTATACCAAGCTCTAGACATCGCTCAAAATAACAATTTTCAATGAAAATAGAGCGGTGTCTTCTCAACAAGTTACCCAACAGTTCAATTTTCTGGTTAAATTCTTCGTTATTAATAGTGAGTACATACCCCGTTTGTCCACCAAAGGGATTGTCAAGACGGTCTAAAATAGGTCGTAAACCAGGTTCTTTCCGTTGTGATAATCCACGGTCACCTTCTATGTTGCCGCTAACCCTTGTTGGTTGATTTCCAGAATGAAAGTTGGTCTCGCTGGCATCGACAACTGTATCCAGCTCATGGAAAGACCCCATTGGACTTGAGGCGTTCGCCGCATTTGCCGCTAAATGTGAATTACATTTAGAAGCGTTAGCCACTAAAAAGTTCAAGGAATTCTGGATATTGATAAGAGTAGCAATGAGCAAATCTTGTGTGTTCGGTGGATCCGAACCTGGTGTTGGATGAATAGTAAGGTTAAGAAGCTGTTCGTCACCTTCCTCGGCCATCGGAGATTAATGCACCAACTAAATAAAGTCCAAAAAAAACGAAACCAAAAAATACTGGTCAAAGAAGGAAACAGTCCATGCAGCTTGCAATTGGCAAAAATAAAAGGCACAAACAAGAATGCTGTGCACTATGAAGGCAAAACGAAGGCAATGGTAAAAACCACTCAAAACAGCAAAATAGCGTAATAAACTTTACTTAATACACGCTTTCGTCAGAGACTTCTTCAGAATACATTAAAAATCCACAATCACTGTTTAAATAATCATCTCAATAATTAACATCCAATTATTCAATAAGTGTCGCCATTTACTTAAAAAGACATACTAGTTAAAAAATGCCATTACTATATTTTTGTCAATAGATAGTTTGTTGTTGACATACTGTGGTACCTCAATAGTTCTATCCATAGTGTCAATTGCAATATAGGGGCCTTGCTTATGACAAACAAGAGAATGTTTAAATAAAGCATTATTTGTGTCCTTACTTTTAATACTATACAGATGTTCACGTATTCTAGTTTTTAAACATCTGGTTGTCATTCCTATATAAAATGAAGTGCAACTACTACAAAAACTAATATATATAACACCTTTGGTATTACAGTTGACATACTGTGGTACCTCAATAGTTCTATCCATAGTGTCAATTGCAATATAGGGGCCTTGCAGAATGAATCTACACATGTTACATCCAAAACAAGGAAACATACCCTTCATATGTGTGGTGCTAATTTCTGCAGTTTTACTGTGGCCATTACTTTCTAAAGCTCTTTTAATATTATAACTATTCCTTAAAACAAAGTTGGGCTGTTCCCCAACTGTTTGACTAATGTCCAGGTTACCCTGTAAAATTCTCCAGTATTTTCTCAAAACTTGTTTAATGTGTTCACTATCTTTTTCTTTTTTCAGTACTAGAAGTTTGTCATTCAGACTTGAGGGGGGGGTGATTTCAAAAATTTTGTCGAACAGAGGGAGACTCTGTGGCAAATAAGATTGAAATCAGACCAACCCCCCAGTCTAAATGATTCTATAAACATCAAATGTTTTTTAAAAAACAACAAACTATCTATTGACAAAAATATAGTAATGGCATTTTTCAACTAGTATGTCTTTTTAAGTAAATGGCGACACTTATTGAATAATTGGATGTTAATTATTGAGATGATTATTTAAACAGTGATTGTGGATTTTTAATGTATTCTGAAGAAGTCTCTGACGAAAGCGTGTATTAAGTAAAGTTTATTACGCTATTTTGCTGTTTTGAGTGGTTTTTACCATTGCCTTCGTTTTGCCTTCATAGTGCACAGCATTCTTGTTTGTGCCTTTTATTTTTGCCAATTGCAAGCTGCATGGACTGTTTCCTTCTTTGACCAGTATTTTTTGGTTTCGTTTTTTTTGGACTTTATTTAGTTGGTGCATTAATCTCCGATGGCCGAGGAAGGTGACAAACAGCTTCTTAACCTTACTATTCATCCAACACCAGGTTCGGATCCACCGAACACACAAGATTTGCTCATTGCTACTCTTATCAATATCCAGAATTCCTTGAACTTTTTAGTGGCTAACGCTTCTAAATGTAATTCACATTCAGCGGCAAATGCGAAGTCCAATGGGGTCTTTCCATGAGCTGGATACAGTTGTCGATACCAGCGAGACCAACTTTCATTCTGGAAATCAACCAACAAGAGTTAGCGGCAACACAGAAGGTGACCGTGGATTATTACAACGGAAAGAACCTGGTTTACGACCTATTTTAGACTGTCTTGACAATCCCTTTGGTGGACAAACGGGGTATGTACTCATTAATAACTAAGAATTTAACCAGAAAATTGAACTGTTGGGTAACTTGTTGAGAAGACACCGCCTATTTTCATTGAAAATTGTTATTTTGAGCGATGTCTAGAGTTTGGTATAACAATCAAGGGGTTGAGATTTTTCAAATGCCCCAACGGTGTTTCTATCGGAGACCCGATGTTTCAAGTGTTAGTTAATTTTTTTAACGAAGCAGGGCAGTCGTTTTTGAGACTATTGATTGATAATAATTTAGAAAAAATAAAAAGTTTAAAAGAAGACATTTGTTTCTTGGAAAGCGAAATTAAAACTTTATGTCTTGACAAAAATAAACAAGTGGAATTATTTGACAAAATGAGTGACGACCTAGAAAAACATGCGGGCGAGGTCATTAACAGAAAACATTCAAAACTATTAAGGGCCATTACAGCTTATGAATCTAAGTCTGCTTTCAATCATTTTGTACCAGGGCATAGAGAGAATAACTTTAAAAGGCAACAGCCTGAAAGGGGCAACATGCGTAATTATCATGCAACAAAGGTTCTAAGATCAAAGGCCTTGGCCGTAATACTAGTTACGCTATTGGACCGATTAACGGTCTTGACAAAACTAACAGTACGGACATGGCTTTGAATGGGGCCACTAATGACAAAGCTCTTCATTCTGTGGAGGCTGAATCAGTTGACAACGTTGTATTGAATGAATCCAATGAAAACAATACTACTAAAGGCAAAGCAAGCTGTGTTAATAAAGCTTCTGGTAACAAAGTACTGAAAACATCTAATTTTTTTGGGAAGAAAACACCCTGAAAAAGGACAATGTCAACCAGGCATTCCTGGGATCAAGTTCTTCAGAAAAATTAATGATTTTGAAATCATTAATTTAACTGACATAGTTTTTAATAAGCATGAAATAAATGTTTTAAAACTAGGTCTTAATTTTGTGCCAACAAAGAGAGCTGACTATAGCAAAACTGTAGTGGATGTTAAGAAATATGTGAGGAAACTAAATTTACATTATTTAATGCACGACATTTCCATGACAGAAAAAAGTCTTATTAAACCCTCTACTTTTAATCCACAGCTAAATCACACTATGAAAGTGTTTGAGGACATTTGTATACAGGAACTAGAGAACACCTTAAATAGGAATACTAAAGTCAATCACAATCTATCATTTAAGGACAGAAAGGCCTTTAATGAGTTGCGAAAGAAAAATGACACCATCAGATTTATGAGAAGTGATAAGGGTGGGAATTTAGTTATAATGACACAAGAGTCATATAAACATAAAATGCTTGAAATATTAAATAATATTGATGAATATGAGGTAGTTCCACTTTATGAAATAAATAAGAAATTTAAAACTATTCATTCATTTTTATATGACGCCCTCATGTCTAGTGAAATTAATTTGGAAGTGTACGAATTTTGTGTGATTGACAATCCCCGTATAGGGACTTTCTTCGGAATCAAGATACAAAAATTCAACGGACAGACCCATCGTCTCATCACCTCATTCAGTTACAGAGGGAATTTCTTTAGTTATAGACGCCACTCTAGGACCATTGGTTTCACAACAAGAATCATTCACAAAGGACTCTTGGCATTTTTTAGAAAAACTTAAAGAATTTAATGAGAGTAATATATTTGATCCCACTCAACACATTATTTTTAGTTTGATGTGGTTTCTTTATACACATGCATCCCCATGAGGAAGGGAAGTCAAGCTATACGACAGTTCTTAAGCAAAATAAAAATACGAAACAGGACAGATTTCTACTATTTGTAGGTTTCTGGACATTTTATTACACCATAATTATTTTATTTTTGGTGACACCTATTACAGACAAAGAAGAGGGTGGCCATGGGGTCACCAGTGATGCCAATCTTGTAATGTCATGGTGGAAGAAGAATTTCTTAAACCTATAAAAAACATCTTCAATATTTTATTATATTATAGATTTGTGGATGACTTGGTATTTATTATTAAAGGAAACAATGACACAGTTCTTCAATTTCTTAAAGCTATTAACAACACAGTTGAATTTTTAAAATTTACTAAGGGAGAAACAGGCTTGAAAATTAGCTTTTTAGACATTCTCTTTTGGTGGGATTTGTCAGAATCAAGATTTCATAGTGGCATCTTTAGAAAAGAAACATTTACCAACAGTTACTTGCATTTCAAAAGCGGACATCCAACCCACACTATAAAGAACATACCAAAAGGGCAATTCATAAGAGCCAGTCGAATGACTACAAAAGACAGTGACTTTTATGAAGAAGTGGATTTCATTAACGACATGTTTATTAATAGGGGATATGACATTTTGTTTTTGGAAACTATAAAAAAAGAAGTGTTGGAAAAACGTAGTACTCACTATCAGGCTATATTAAACAATAAAGACAGTTTTTTTACTTCAGGAATATTAAATGACGTAGAAAATAAAAAAGTAGTCTGCTCTTTAGATATGACTATAGATAGTGAACACATTAAACAAGTTTTGAGAAAAAACTGGAGAATTTTACAGGGTAACCTGGACATTAGTCAAACAGTTGGGGAACAGCCCAACTTTGTTTTAAGGAATAGTTATAATATTAAAAGAGCTTTAGAAAGTAATGGCCACAGTAAAACTGCAGAAATTAGCACCACACATATGAAGGGTATGTTTCCTTGTTTTGGATGTAACATGTGTAGATTCATTCTGCAAGGCCCCTATATTGCAATTGACACTATGGATAGAACTATTGAGGTACCACAGTATGTCAACTGTAATACCAAAGGTGTTATATATATTAGTTTTTGTAGTAGTTGCACTTCATTTTACATAGGAATGACAACCAGATGTTTAAAAACTAGAATACGTGAACATCTGTATAGTATTAAAAGTAAGGACACAAATAATGCTTTATTTAAACATTCTCTTGTTTGTCATAATTTTAAAAAATTTCTTTTTTCAGTACTAGAAGTTTGTCATTCAGACTTGAGGGGGGGTGATTTCAAAAATTTTGTCGAACAGAGGGAGACTCTGTGGCAAATAAGATTGAAATCAGACCAACCCCCCGGTCTAAATGATTCTATAAACATCAAATGTTTTTTAAAAAACAACAAACTATTGACAAAAATATAGTAATGGCATTTTTTAACTAGTATGTCTTTTTAAGTAAATGGCGACACTTATTGAATAATTGGATGTTAATTATTGAGATGATTATTTAAACAGTGATTGTGGATTTTTAATGTATTCTGAAGAAGTCTCTGACGAAAGCGTGTATTAAGTAAAGTTTATTACGCTATTTTGCTGTTTTGAGTGGTTTTTACCATTGCCTTCGTTTTGCCTTCATAGTGCACAGCATTCTTGTTTGTGCCTTTTATTTTTGCCAATTGCAAGCTGCATGGACTGTTTCCTTCTTTGACCAGTATTAGCTGATATTACTTCACTTGGATATTTCAGAGAAAATTATGCAACAAAATACAAGGTCACCATAAAAACATTAGTACCTCTTGAAAAAACAGCATTACAATGTGAATTGTTAACTTAATCGAACAATGTATAGCATAAATGTAGTGTTACACTGCACATGCTCGACAGTAACCTGTTCTATGTCAGAGACAGAATAAGGGATAGCAAAGAAGTTCACTAATGGATATGAGCACAATAGTTTTAGAGTTTGTTATGTATGTTCATCTTTCACATATATTAATGAGAGCTGTCCATCAACTCTGACTTGTCCCCTTATAAATACAAAACTTAGCAGCAAATCTGGCTAGGTTGGAACATCACTTTATTAAATAAAAAGGTGCATACCTCTCAACCTCTTAACACAAGAAATCTGGACAAAGTCTAAAATAATGAGGGGACAAAAGCCCAAAAATAGGGACAAATTTTAAATATTGCTCTTATAAACTTAGAAAGCTGCTAGAATACAAGGATTTGTGTTAGCATGCATTTTCTGAAGGATATGAAGTCTGAAACATAAATATATGTAATTATTTGGTCATTATTTAGGGGCGGCCACGGTGGTGCAGCGGTTAGCGTTGACACCTCACCGCAAGAGGTTCTCCGGTTCGATTCTCGGCTGGGGTGCCTTCTGTGCGGAGTCTGCATGTCCTCCCTGTGGTTGTGTGGGTTTCCTCTGGGTGCTCCGGTTTCCTCCCACATCCCAAAGACATGCAGTAGGTGGATTGGACACTCTAAAATTGGCCCTAGGTGTGAGTGTGTGCATGTGTGTGCCTTCTGTGGAAGGTTGGGCGCCGGGCTTGCAACTCAACACCGTAAAACTCCACTGCCAATCATGAGCGGACAGATGATCCGCTGTGGCGACCCCTAACCGGGAAAAGCCAAAAGAAGAAGAAGATTCGGTCATTATTTATTGACTTCAATCTTCCATGATTTGTCAGAAAACCACAGATTTTATGAAGAGCAGACCAAATATTTGAAGCAAAAATCTGGACATTCTTCAAAAATCCGTACATTTGAGAGGTATGCAAAAGTCTTACAGCAGAAAGGCAATCCATGGAAAGTGCTTTCCTAAATAGAAACACAAAATCCACCGTAGTTCTCAACTTTATCTCTCCAAAAATAAAGGGCACTACCTCTTAAAATGTAGAACAAATTGGCAAAAGGTGAAACACTTCCTAACAGCATACTAAAGTTCATTTAAGCAGCTCACAAAATGATTAAAATATATTACTTTATACTTAAGCCCTATTATTTATCATGGATCTCAGTTAGAAACACTGCATGACAGATTCTTCTAATGTGGAAGTGTGAGTAACATGGAGTCAGTTGATGAGAATGAATGCCATATATCTGTTAACAGTTTTCACTAGGTAAACGGTGGCACATTATTTCAGTAATAAAGCAGGGGCTGCCACTCGCTAAATACATTGTAGTGAATTTAAGATAAGACTTTTTTTTTTAACAAAATGATTCCTACTCACTGATATTAATAAATAAAACCACATTGAGGTCAAGGTGATGGTGGTCGGAAAAATCACTAAATTGGCCATTGTCCCACTAAACTTCAGACTATTGGTGGTGTCCCATTAAAACAAATAAATAAATACACACATGCATAAATACTTAAATGCATAAAGTTTCTTCACTGGGAGATAGTTCCATCCATTATCTTTAAACGTACTCCTATGTGAACCTTTAGTAATAATTTATTAAGAAAGAAACCGTTTATTTTTTTCATTTTGCAAATCTTTAATAACTAAATCCTGAACTCCATGAGCAAAGGAAGTCCTCAATGCAGCCATTCTTTTAAAACTTTAAAGTGAATATCTGCTGGATTGCTAGATTAATTTCCCCGATATTTTAAATAATCCACAGATCCCATTCAGAATTCAGACCATAATTAAATTTACGTTCAACACACGTTTTAATATGTTTATTTAAAATACATGTTAAGGGGTGTCTAGGTGATGGCAGTGCTGAATACACATGGTCAATCCAGTAGCATTTTTACAGTTAAACATATAAACCTACACTCTTTTTACAAAGTATTAGGAATCAACAACACAAATAAGTGCACTTTTTAAACTTCAGCTCTTTCCAAAAGGTAAACAAACATTTCAGGTAGCCTGCAAATGCTTATACTGTAACTGAACATATTTTTTCTGAATGACTGACTTGCGGTGTCTTTTTTCTAGTATAAACAATAGCGTGATAAATCCCAGTCTACACCACGTTGATGCATAGAATGTTTCATATCATCTCTGTAGGTGAATTAGACATGTTGTGAGAAGCTGCAACAGTGGGTGAGTACTAACTTCTGCCATAGAAGGGCAATTCTTACTGCCTACCACATTGGCTCAAGTGCTTATTGTGTTGAGTGATGTTAACAGAGAAAATAGCAAACTGTAGTGGCATACTTCATGTAATCACATAAAACATGTAAAAACAGCACATGAGGTACTAAAATCCAAGTTAATCGTACATAATTAAGTTGTTACATAATTCAATTTTAGTTCCTTTGCCCCCCCACACACACACACACACCAAAACAAAAAGCATATGTGTGCAGCCTGCAGGTAATTGCTTTATCCAACTGTTGAATTGCAGGATAAAAACCAGAGAGTCAGGCATCCTATTCTTAAAAAATAGAACCATTAAGATCACCACATGATGGTTATTCTTACATTGCATAAAAGGCACAATACAGCAGAGTGTCCAGTTAAACCACATACTACTGCGAATGAGAAAATTTGGACAGTTGAGATACATGGAAAGATTGGATCCTTACTTTACTTACCTTAAACACACACAAAATTTGCAATCAAGTCAACAGTAGTAGTTAAATTCAAATGTTGTTTCATATATTAATGACTGGACTGGTGAAATAAATAATATTAGGCAAAGAACAAATAGAACAGATTTAGGAAATGATGCATCTATTTTCTGCAAAGATCATTCAACCCCTCTGAAACAAGAAGATGCCCCTGACAACTTTGGAATTCTTGATGCAAGTATTCAGCAATCTGAGGATCTGGTTTGTTTAGAAGGAAACAAAACAAGAAAGAAAGGAAGAAATTCACAACAAATAACAAGGAAGAAAAAGAAACTGACTAATGACTGTAAAGAAAAGAGAATACGTAGTAAAAAGGATTCTGCTTTGTTATGTAACACACTGGTGACACGGAATGAAGATATCTGTCAGAAAACCCTCAGTCTACAGAAAAAGGCATCACCTTTCCAATGGAAAAGGTAGAAAAATGAGGCAATGGGCAGGTGAAAAGGAAGAAATCAAAACTGAATGTGGAAGGATTGAAGAACATCACTGTAAGAAAAAAGAAGAGAAAGGCAGATGTTGACTACATGGCTCAAGCTGTGGATTTACAGTGCCAGCTGGATGAAAATTTAATACACAATAAAAACAGTGGAATTAATAAGACTAATAGTGATGAAGATCTATCCTTCGTAACAATTGATACAGCAGAAATGACTGTATTAGAAGCTGAAGATTCTTCGGAGAGGGTCAGCAAAGATATTCTTGTAATTGGAGATTCGGTTATTAGAGGATCTGATACTTATATTTGCAGAGATGATAATGAACATCAAATAGTGTCATGCTTGCCAGGAGCAAAAATAGAAGATGTGAAACAAGCCTTGGAATGCCTTAATGTAAGGAAATATGGATCTGTTTTTATTCGTGCTGGTACAAATGATGTCATCCACAAGGATTCTCTGACTGTTAATATTGAACTGGCAGCCCTCTTAGATTATATAGCTTGTACTGATGCTAGGACATATGTTTCACAAATCACCCATAGAAAGGATAGATAGTCAGGTCACCATAAATGAAAATATTTTTTGGGTAAATACCTACATGGAAAAAATGTCCTGTTTTAAAAAATGGAAATGTGTAGAGCATCCAAGCCTAGTTTTGGGCACACGTGTTCATACAGCATGGCGAGTATTTGCAAAGATCAGGGAAGAGAATTTTTGCAGCAGATATTTTGCAATATTTGACAAATACTAGGTATCATTTTTGCCAGGTCGAAAATTTAACAGTTCACAGGTAATAACATTTGATGCATCTCTGATGGTTGTTAATGCTAGGAGCATTAATAATAATGTTTTTTTTTATTGGAAAATTTGATGCGTTCCCACAAGATTGATGTTGTTATAGTTTGTGAAACATGGTTAAAGAACAATGACTGGAAACCATTTCTGTCAGGGTATAAATGTTTTTACTGTAACAGCCATTCTAACAAAAAATCAGGTGGAGGTGTTATGATCGGGATTAAAGATAGCTATGAGACTTGTGATTATTACATATTCAGCGATAACACCAATACTATAGACTGTGTAACTGTGGCAATAAAGACAACCCAATTAGTGGAATGTATAGACCACCAAGAATGGAGCAGTGGTGTAGCAATTACTGCTGTCACCTCAAAGCAATAGATTCTCCGGTTCGATTCTCAGCTGAGGTGTCTTCTGTGTAGAGTAATCATGTCCTCTCTGCATTTGTGTGGGTCTCCTCAGGGTGCTCTAGTTTCCTCCCACATTCCAAAGACATGCAGTAGGTGGACTGGACACTAAACTGCCCTCGGTGTGAGCTTGCGTGTGCGAGTGTGTGGTGCACCCTCTAAGGAGGGTTGGGCCTCGGGCTAGCAACCCAACCTGTAAAACCCATACCTGTTATGGAAACAATGAGTGCTGAAGGGTGCTTCTTGCCCAATGTGCTGAAGAGCATGGACGTGAATCCAGGGTAGACCACCAAAGTCCAGTGCAGATGACCAAGATGAATTTATACATTTCTTGCATGAAACACAGGAGGAAAGAATATTAGCTGGGGACTTAATTTACTAGAAACAAACTGGAATAATATTGATTCAACGACATCATTAAGAAAGTAATTCACAACGTATATTCAGGAACAACGATTGCTTCAGATTGTAAAAAAAACAACCAGGGGATGGAACGTACTAGACATTGTTTATGTTCCTAAAGAAATTAGTGTTACTTCAAGTCAGGTTTTATTACCACTGATGTGCAGTGATCATGGGGTTATAAAGGTTAATTCTTTGCTAGATAATTCTGCCAAACTGAAATCTAAACTAATGCACAGAAGGTTAATTACAGATTATATGAAAGCAAAACAGTCACTATGTAAAACTAACTACAGTGAGGTGTTCAATTAAAAAACTGCAGATGGAATGTGGAAAGCTTTGAAAAAGAAATTGTTTGAGTGCAAAAAATCAAAAAAATGTTTAACATCAGGATCTAGGCGTACAACCTCAGGGGGAAATATTTCCATAAGAACAAGATATTTGATTAAGGTGAGAGACAAAAATATAAGAAATGGAAGACATGTCGAACTACAACTTTGAAAACTGAAATAAACAGGCTGGACAAACAGATTAAGCATAGACTGAGACAAGATCAAGAAAAATTTGAAGAAAATCTATATAAAGATATTGAGCATAATAGGAAACCTTTTTATAAATACATAAGATGTGGAAGGAGTAAAGGCATACAAATTGATAAACTGTGTGCAGATTCTAAAATGCATTGTCAGACACAACAGATTATAAATATATTTACAAAATCTTAAGCAAAACAGCTTAGCTGCACAAAAGGAGTGGTAAATTGTCCTAGTGACATCCAGGTATCCCCAGATACTGGAATCACATTAAATTATATTGAAAAAGAACTGCTCAAACTGGATCCAAACAAAGCACAGGGAGGAGACGGAATTAGTAACAATGACCCGAGAAAACTTAAGCAAGAACTTATGGTACCATTATATCTATTATTCACTAGGTCATATAAATATAAGGAGATTCCTCAAGATTGGAGATATGCACTAATGTCTTTAAGGGAAAGGTGAGTAGGACAAACCCAGAGTCATGTAGACCCTTAAGTCTACTTTCATGTTGTAGAAAAATAATGGAGAAGGTACTGTTGGATAAGTTATTGTCAGAACTGGATAGGTTGGGACTTGAAACCATAAGTCAGCATGCATCTGTTGAAAATAGATCTATTACCACCTGTAACATGATGTTCTATAACAATATAATAATAGCTATGAATGAAAAATTGTGCTGTGATATAATTTATATAGATTTAACTTCAGCATTTGACAGGGCGTATACAAAACACTGATCAATAAATTAGTACAGTTAGGTATTGATGTACTTTTGATAATATGGATAGCTGCATGGTTTACAAATAGGACATGACAAGCATCATACAATTGAACAGGTAAAATCCTTGGTTACAGTCAGGGTGTCCCACAGGGCTTTGTCCTAGGCCCTTACTTGTTTACATTGTATCTTTCAAACCTAAATTTTTCATCTGAGGTGTTCTACAGTCTATATGCAGATGACCTGAGATTGGGTAAACTGATTACATGTGTTACAGATAGGGCATGTCTGCAAAATAACTTGACTAAATTGACCATTTTGGCACAGGAGAATAAATATGTTGATAAATACATCAAAAACTAACCCTATGAAATTTAGGAGACATAAACTGCAAGGTGAATATTTAATACAGCACACAGTGATTGAAACTCTAGACTCATTTAAAGACCTGGGTATATGGGTTGATCCATCTATGAGTTTTTCTAATCATATCAACCAATTGGTTAATGATAGTTATAGAACCATAAGTTTTATAAAAAGATTTATAAAATCTAGGAAATCAAAAATGATGATGTCATTGTTTGCTAGTTACATTAGACCCAAACTTGAGTAGGAATAACAATATGGAAACCCTATTAAACTGGAAAGAGTACAGTGGAAGTATACCACCGACATCCATGGATGTAAAAAATTAAGTTATTAGGGAAGACTAAAATATCTGAACTTGTACAAATGTCTCTTACACATATTTACAAGGAGATCTTATTCAGGTATATAGGGTATTTAGAGACAGCTACCTTTGGGGATGTTTGGGGTTATCAAAACGTACTAGAGAATCATCAGATAACCTGTGCAGGAGATTCTATAGGAATGAGAAGTGCACTAATTGGTTCCCTGACAGAGTAACTGATGCATGGAAGAGACAACCAAACTACATTAAAGCAAGTACTAGTTTAGATATTTTTAAGAACAGCCTGGACATTTATTATGGGAACAAGTGTTTTGGTATATTAGCAAGCTAGAAGGGCATTCATGCCCATGCTTGAAATTTTTGTAAGTATATATGTATAACAAGTTCATTATAGAGCTGCACAATCTCATTTTTAGGAGTAGTTTCAATAGGGTCAAGCTGCTGATTCATTAATTGAATATACTGGAGTGAACAGTTCAAGTTAATCATCTGCCACTTCTGCAGTAGCTCAGGATATTTATCCCTATATGTGGGCATTTTTAGGATATGCAAGCCTCTGGAGACTATTTTATATTTAATGTACACATCCAATGCCAGTCATTGCCATTGCAACTTTTTAAAATGCTGCATCTTAATTTTAACTTACTTAGCTTTTCTTTATATCCATTCATAACAAGTTGTATATTCATACTGGAACTCACATTGCGTTCAGACGTTTCTCCTATTACCCCTCGTATTAGAGGATACTGCTCGACATCCAGTAGTCCTGTATATCTTTGTAAGCACGCTGCTGCACAGTGCTCGTAGATGGAATACTTGTAAATTTGTACAACATGTTCATGGGTTAACTCAAACTGAAGCAAATAGCAAATAAAGCTACTTATGCCCCACTGATAAACTGGAGTGCTGTATAAAACAAATAAACTGACATAACACTTCTATGTTTCTATTTTAGCGCTGATAAGAAAATGGGTCTATATTGGCTAGTCAAAGTGTCAAAAGAGCGTACGTTATTTCATTAACTGCTAAAATGCAAAAACACACAATGTCGACCAGCTGGAACAGCGATTTTTTTTTCCCAGGGAAAAAAATGCTGGGCCATTGTCGATACTTTGCCGTTTCCTCCACTGTGGTGTGATCTTGGAGTTGATATATTTAAGTAGGGAGTGTGTGGGGGGCACAATCCCCCACTTTATTTTGTTTGTGGATTTTTTTTTTTTTTTTGGAGCAGCGATTTTTTTCCCTGGGAAAAAAATCTCTGTTCTGTATGTTCGACTTTGTGTGTTTTTGAATATTAGTAGTTGATGAAAGTGCGTTCCCTCTTTCGACACTTCGACTAGCTAATATAGACGCTAAGAAAATAATACAACAGTTGCCCCAGTTTAAATGTGTAACACAAGATCATTTGAGTTTTATATATAAGAAAAGCAACAATTTAAAGAATATTTTGTGCTATAAAGAACAGGAACAGATTTTTAATTATGTGAATAGTGGTAAACAAGGAACATATAAGTGTTATAAATGTCAAGTTTTGTAAATATGTAAGTACTGAGAAAGAAATTACACACCCAGTAAAAAAAAACAATTTTATTTAAAAGCTTATGGCACCTGAGATACTAAAAATCTAGTATATATGGCTTTATGCCAACAGTGTGAAGCATTTTATATAGAGAAAGGAAATCAAAAGTTGAGAAAGCGCATAAGTGACCACGTCTGAAATACGTAGGCATATTGAGACTAATGCGTTGCATGAACATGTAAAAGGCACAGCTGAATGTCACAGTTTTAAATTTCTCATTTTTTAAGTGATTCCTGAAAAAATGAGAGGGGGGGATATAAAGAATGACATGGAGAGAGAGGAGAACCAGTGGATAGCTAGGTTTAGAGCACAGATGTATTCAGGTTTGAATGAGTCATGAACTAATAAACCCGTTCTAAAAGATCTAAAGATCTCAGGAATAAGATTAAATAAGTAAATACCTTTTTTAAAACATTTTGCCTGAGGAAGCTATTGTTTAGTGAAAGTGTAACTTGTATTTTAAGTGGAGTTTTTATTAAAGTGTCACTGGATTAGCTTTCTTTTAGGTATTATTCGTTTTATAGAGCAGTCAGGTTTAATGGTGGGGTGTAACTATCTTTATTTGTTATTTGCTTCACAAAGAGCAACTGCCAGTTACTGATATTAGCTCACAGTTAAATGACGGTTAATCTAGGATGTCATGCCAATATATCTAGTAAGTGTGTGCGCGTGCGTGTGTGTGTGTGTGTGTGTGTGTGTGTGTGTGTGTGTGCATGTGCGTGCACGCATGTGTGCATTTTTATGCTCTTGCTCATGTATGTGTGGATTTAATAAGAGAAAAAAATTCTTTCAACTGGTAAATCTTAGGAGGTTTACCCAGTTAACTAGAGGAGAGAGGGTTTTTTTTTTTTATGGAGGTCTGTATACAAGAAAAGTAACTGATAAATATAATCCCTTAATCACAGTTAAAAGTCTGTCAGTCTGGCCTGTCATGTCTGTATGAATATATATATAAATATACATATATGGATCCCTATTAGTTGATCTAGTTTTCAGAAACTTGATATTCATATGGTTGAGACCCTATGATTGAGTTTTTGAAAACCCGAAGCTTTTGAATGGAGATTGTGGTACAACAAAGAACAGGAAATGTACCCTTTTCTTCACTGTAATGCGATCTCAAAGTTGGTATCTGTAATTGCAGGGAGTGGGGGTTTGTAAAAAAGTATATATTTTATTTATATATTTTTATTTATATATATTTTTTTGATGTTCATATGGTCTTGTCCCTATGAATTTTGAGTTTCTGAAAACTTGATCATATGACATAGTTATTTTTATATATATATATATATATATATATATATATATATATATATATATATATATATATATATATATGCTAGCCACCCAGTAGTGTAGCTGTTGAAGTGACACCCCGATCCCATGTGCAAAAATGGGAAAAGGAGTTGCAGATGGATATATACATATATGATTCTTCACTGCATGCATTTTGTCGTGCTGAAATTTGGTGGTATTTGCTTGTGGTATAATTGGTTGAATCATGTAACGGTCGAACTTCAGCAGCTTGACCATTGTATAATTCAGGGATTTTCCCCTTTCATTGAGTTGTGCAGCCATCAATTTAGTGTATTTAATTTCTGCAGCTGTGGGGGGCGAAGTCCTCCACGTAAAAGTTGTTTTTTGTTTTAGGTTTTGTTATTAAAAATATTCCCCAGCCCAATAGCACAGAGGTCAAGGTGCAGGGTTACCATCTGATAGACTTGGGTTCAAAACCTGGTTGTGGTAGAACTAGCAGCAGCAGTATCTGCGTGGAAGAAAGGCCTGGCAATCTACTTCTGTAATATGCCACGAGAACCTTATGAGGCCTACCCATAGAGTCGCCATGACTTGATTTTGACTCAAGATCATCAAACTAATTCAATCTATGAAGAGAATACATGATGTAGGCAACATGTCCTATGCAGAGCGCCTCAAAGCCTTAGCCTTGTAATTTGTCTCCTTCGGCTTGCTGAGAGGTGATGTGTGTTTGACCTACAAAGCATTCTGTCATCCATTGTTAACTGACATGTATGTCCGCAATACAAATAGTATCAGGAAACACACAATACAGGGACCTAAACCTCATCTGAAACATAAATGAGACACGTAGGAAGGACACAGAAGTGTCTCAGAAAATGCCCTTTATGTGGAACAGGCTTCCCATCCACGGGAAGCAGAGTTCTTCCCTGGATCTATTTGACTGCAACTTTGATCAGTGGATAGGAAATTTACCCCTGGTCTGACACCTGTGTACCTTGTAAATGCTCAACCACCCATGCCTACATTATTTATACCTACACAAAAACCTATGAGACCAAAACCTGTTTAATATTTTTGGGAAGCACAGCTAGGCTTAAAAAGGCTGACTAGGGTCAATAGCCTAGTAATCCCCTTACGATCCTATGAAATATAGCCTTTGTTGGTTTACATTTGCATTTACTTTTTTAGATTATTTAGTTAGCGATAATGGTAATTGTCACTGAATTAATTTGTTTTATTGACAATTGCTCTTTATATACTCACGTGTATATGTGTGTGTGTGTGTGTGTGTGTGTGTGTGTGTGTGTGTGTGTGTATATATATATATATATATATATATATATATATATATATATATATATATATATATATATATATATATACACACAATAGTGTCATGCAACAGTGTTTTTTGGTCTTACACAAAATGTTTAAAAAAATGCTTTTATGCGGGGGCAAGAAGTCCTTCAGCCCCACATCCCCTGCTTATTATATATACCAACTTTGAGGTTTCACATCAGAAGGGAAAGGGCAAATTACCAGACCCTGCTATACTGCAATTTCACATGCAAAGTAGATTTGCAGCCAGGAAGACATAAAAAAGAACATTCATTCTCACTGACTACAACCATTGTTTCTACATTTACAAACAGCAACTAAAACACTTGACCATAGGCAGAATTTTTTATCTGTTTAAAGTCAGATATTATATTGGTGTGCCCAGTCAGAAAATTATTATTCTTTTGGGAAGCGATCACAGATGCGCTTATTACTAGCAGTGTGCATAATTAATAGCATGAGCGGAGCTAGACTAGTCTATATGAGGATGGTTGATGATATAAACAAATTGTGGAAGTTATTAAACCTAGCTATCCACTGATTCTGAAAGAAGAAAATGTGTCCAAGGAAGCCAAAAGTTATCCAGTAGGAAGTAAATACGATAAATGCTGCAAACAAACCAGGCATCCACCAAGGCTGTAAAAGTATAAAGCTTTAATACACAGAGTACACAGGTTAAGATCCACAGAATAAAACAACAGAACCCATTAAATACTAAAACATGTGCTTCAATTAACCAATAGAATGCAGCAATCAATTATTGATGTATACTTCTTTTCTTTGCTTCCTTGAGATAAAGCAAGGGCAAACCTTTCTTTAAATGCTTATATGAGTCCAAGTTACCCCATGATAATTCAACTGGCCATAAAGTCAGACTTTCACTGACTTATGGCAATAATGTGCAGCAGGTCTGCAGCACAGTTACTAAATGTTGGCCCATATTACTCTCAGACGACAAAAGAAAATCTAAAGTGGGTAATAAACCTAGTTATGTATTTAAGAACAATTTGTCTCTGAAGAGACAACTGTGTTATAGATCTATGGTTAGACCAGTTTTGTCTTCTGAGCGAAAGGGAACCTATCCTTGTAGGGGCTGCAAAGCCTGCTGTCACATTTCTACCAGGGTAGTTTTTCAGCATCCAGTATATGATGTTATATTTAAACCTGACTTTTATGCTGATTGTAAGTCCCATGAACTTGTATACTTGGCCAGATGTAAACGTTGCACTTCATTCTATGTGGGGAAAACTGTTAGGATGCTTAAAGAGCACATTCTTCAGCATATGGGTGACATTAGATGTAAAAACACACTTAATGCCCTAGCCAAGCATACTTTTATTTTTTCTGATCATAGTTTTGATTTTATAGTGTTGCAATTGCTATATTTTAACAAAAGGCATGGTGATTTTAATAACAGACTTGAAACTGCAGAGACAAGGTGGATTGTAAAGTTGCAGGCAGATAAACTGCCTGGCCTTAATGCCTCTGTTCCTTTAAAACCAATTCTTAAGAAAAGAAGTATACATCGATCATTGATTGCTGTATTCTATTGGTTAATTGAAGCACGTTTTAGTATTTAATGGGTTCTGCTGTTTTTTTCTGTGGATCTGATGAAGCATAACTTGTGTGAAAGCGCTTATCCCGTGTACTCTGTGTATTAAAGTTTTATATGTTTACAGACTTGGTGGATGCCTGGTTTGTTTGCAGCATTTATCCACTGATTATCCTCTCTCTCTCTCCATGTCATTCTTTATATCTTCCTCTCTAATTTTTTTTTTGCTTTTTTGCAGATAAATTGGAAAAGGAAGGGTTAATGGTAGATGCTAGATGCTAGAGATGTGGAAAAGGAGCAGATAAGATATGTGTTGGAACTGTTAGATGGCAAAGAACAAAGATGTGCAGTGAATACATTCAAGCTAGGTTTGCTTGGCAGGAAATAATTGTAAAGACAGAAGGTAGGGTGAAGGAAGGCAATCTCAATGAGATGGTTGGTTTCAACTGCTTAGGAAAGTAGGATAAAAGAGAATATAGTGAAATTTTGGAACTGTGAAGGGGTGGGCTACAAATAGGTGTTTTAGAACATGGTGTTTTAGGTGTTTTACAGTACACTACCTGAAGGATGTTCTTAAGTCATAAACATTGATGTAAAAGCTGCACCACCTTAAATCAGATGCCCCATATGAGTGGTCATTTAATGTAGTATTTTTAATGCTTGAGTATTTACTTTTCTTAACGCTCCCACATATTTACTACGTCCAAGGTCCCTGCATTAAGTTAGAGAAATCTACTTCCCTGCAATGTCCACCTAAGATTATTGTTTCAGGTCTATGATTAAAAACATTGGGAGTGCTGTAACAATTGTAAATGTTTTGGCAGATAGCATTCATACAAGAATAATTGTATATGCTTATTTAACCATGCTATGCTTTTACAATACTTATGTTCATTAAGCACATATAGGCTTACATATATAGTTACTATCTGCATTATATATATATATATATATATATATATATATATATATATATATATATATATATATATATATATATAAGCTGTTAATAAAAAGCATGAACTACATTATTAATGTAAGCTATAGTTAAGCTATAGTTATAGTTATTGCTCTATAGTGTTAGCGCTAATGATAACTTTACAGCTATCATTGTTACCTAACTGGATATATACCTTGTAGCTTCCTATAGTCTTGTTCCTAGCCTAGTTGAAATAATAAGATTTGAACAGAATTTTGCTGACTTACTTTTGATAAGGACTTGCTATAATACTGATTAGAAGACTTGTAAGGAGTGATGCTTCTTTCTAGACAACTTGAGAACCTGATAGCCTGAACTACATTTTTGTACAGTTCTACTTGATTATATGCTTGTAATATCCTGTTTAATTACAATGCCTTTGATACTAAACTAAATATCTTGTTTCTACTATTTTACTCTCTCTCTCTTTTCCTCCTAAAACAACCCCAGCTCTCCAATCTGAGTACACTGCTCTAGGATACAGAAACTAACAACCTGAAGAACAAGGACCCTGTCCAAACTCCCTTCAGTCTCCACAGTTGAGCAACCTATCCCTGTACTTTCTCAGTAAAGGAAGCATGAAAGTATGTGTCTAAACTATCACGGCCAGTATAGCCCATAACTTATTATTAGATCTAGGTGGCTATAAAGCACTAGCCAAGAAAACCAGCAGCTTTACTCCCTTCCCACTCTGTAACCAATCTAATCTACTTTTTCCACCATTTAAAGACACTCTGAACTACTACTCATTTTCTTGCATTAGGAACCTAAACTCCCTTCTTTTTTATCTTGCTTACAATAAATTAATTTGGGCCACCAGTTGGCAGACTTGTCCCTTCCAGGCCTTGAAGCCTTCTCCTGACCTGTACTACACCTTTGCTATATACTGTTTATCCACAGACTTGCTATTAAACTGTAGCCCATACCATCTATTTATTTTTATGGATAGCTCTCACACACCCTCCAAATAGCACCATTATCTACTCTTTTAACTTTATTCCAATATTTAGGGTTACCTACCTACTGTAATCCCTGCTTCAACTGATTGTTCTTTTCAGCTCCTTACCTCTCTTGTCTCTACCCACTCCATTTGCCCTGTGGGCTCACTCCACTCCCCTACCCTACCCCCATTTCCCACCCGCCCCTACTACTCCTAAGCTCATACATCCTCACCACACCCTCTTCCTCTCCAATCCAATCACAGTAGTCATCTTGTTAACATTCTACATACACCTCTCTCTAATCACCCCTAGTATAACTCCTCCCCTTTAAAGAACACCAATAAGCTTATTAGTCACTATGCAAGCATGACCTTTCCAAATCCAACTAAAGCTCCTAATCATTGTCTTTCTCCTACTTTCTCTTACAGCAGCCTGCCTGCTAACCTCATATGAACAGTCAAAATATTTACAGCTGAACTTCCCTAATGCAGAAGCAAGTACTGTACCTCTAATTTACTCCCAGGAACACACAAAATATAACATCTTTACCTAGCTATTTACCTGCTAAATATCACAGACTGACCCATATCAAATACAACTATCTAAAACCTAAAACATTTATTCACTATTACTTTAACTTCCACAATCCCTTAAACAAACTATTACACCTCTCCTTACTAGATGGGGACATTTATCCTAACCCAGGACCAGGGCATAAAACTAGCACAGAACCACAAATTCATGCTCCCTCTACCCCAAATATCCCATCTCAATCTATCTCCCAACTCACTCTATAAAGCTCACCTCAATATTCACAGCATAAATAATAAAATTGCCCACCTCCATGCTCTCCTGGATGTTCATTCCTTTGATATACTTTGTTTAACAGAAACATGGCTAAAACCCACTACACAAGATGTTGAAATTATTCCATCTGGGTACAACATCTTGAGACAAGACCACAAAGTAAAAAAGGAGTGGGTTTTGCTATCCTCTATAAAGAAGGGCTACAAATATCTATACTAGATCTTGGTTCCTCTTCTGAAAACAATGCAGAAATCATTAGCACCAAACTTCAACTTAATCCTAGTAAATCCCTAAATATAATATGTATCTACTTTCCCCCTGGTAACATCACCACCACTATGGAAGGTATCCTTGCTGAACTCTCTGAAAAAATTCCCCAAGAGGCAATAATTCTTGGAGACTTTAATATAGACTGGAAGGACTGCTCTACTGAATCACCAACCTCCCATATTAACCTTAATGGCTTCTCACAAACAATTAACTCCCCAACCAGATTTAATAAACCCAATAACAAATAATCCATCCTAGACTGGATTCTAATAAATAATCACCAACATCTCTATAATGTAGGGACCCTCCCTGATTATGTAAGTGACCATTCTCTCACTTACATAATCAGGCAAAAGTTGAGCTCACACAACCCAACCATATATAAAACAAAAAGAAGCAACAGAAACTTTAAGCCTAATAACTTCCAAGCTGAACTAAAAGAATGTGATTGGTCACCTATAAAATACCTCCCACTTGACAAAGCAACAAACTACTTTAACTCAAAATTCTTAACCACCATGCACCAAAGCATTCCATCAAAATTAAATTTAAATCCGCCCCATGGCTTACAAAGAAAACCAGGCAGAAAATTCAACAGAGAAATAAAGTTTGGGCACTAGGGAGAACAACTAAAAACCCCGTAGACCAACAACAATTCAGGCAAAAAAGAAGTGAGACTAAGAAAGCTATACTCGTAGATAAAAACAACTTTTACTTCCACCTCCAACAGAACAACCAAAATAATCCACAAAAGTTCTGGGCTAGCATAAACAGACTACTTCAACCAGGCCAATCCGCAACACCACCCCCTATAGGATCAAATTCCAACAATCCAAAGAAAACTGCTAATGCTTTTAATCCCTTCTTCACTGAGACCATCCAAACACTTGCTAATTAACTAACAGCCGATAGCTCTGCCCTTCCAACCAATACTACTAACTCTCTCCCAACTCTAAACCTGCAACCTGTCCCAGCTTCCCTCATCTGCAACCTCTTAAGTAAACTAAAACCTACTACCCCTCAGCTGACCGGCTACCTGCTGAATACCTGCAAAAGGCAGCCAGAGTCATAGCTTATCCTGTATCACTGCTGATAAATAGAACCATACACGAAAGCACTATTCCCACCATCTGGAAAATCTCCTACATTATCCCCCTACACAAGGGTGGAAACTCCAGATAATATTCTAACTATTGTTCCATAGCACTACTTTCCCCATTAGCCAAAATAATGGAAAAGTGCTTCCGCAGACAGTTACTAGACCACCTACTCCAGTACAATTTACTGGCCAAATCTCAACATGGCTTCAGGCCTTTCCACAGTACAACAACTGCACTCCTATCCTTCACTGACAGCATCAATAAAAACCATAATAACAATCTACTCTCTTCAGCACTTTTCATCAACCTTTCAAAAGCATTCGACATCGTCAACCACCACTTACTTCTCAGTATTCTAAAATCCTTCTCTCTGGACACAAAGACTATAAAATGGTTCCAGTCCTACCTTGATAATAGACAGCAGGCAGTGCTATGGGACAACAACCTCTCATCCCATCTCCCAGTTACCCTAGGTGTTCCACAGGGCTCTGTATTGGGCCCCCTCCTTTTCTCAATATTTATCAATGACCTCAACCTAGCTATTCCTTTAACTAACTGTGTACAATACACAGATGATGTGACAATAATCTGCTCAACTAAATCTCAATCCCAACTACAGACTCTAACTCAGACAATGTTCAAAACAGAAAATTGGTTTCTACAATGCTGCCTCCTCTTGAACCCCCAAAAAACAAACTCCTCCTCTTCACTCCTACCTGTAAATCACTCCCAATTAACTTTTCAGTCTTATCCAATAACGGTACACTCATATCTCCCGATCCAACAACTAAACTTCTAGGGGTAACCATTGATAACAACCTGAACTTTGAAACTCATATCAACAACACCATAAAAATTTTCAACAGGAAACTAGGCTCCCTCTATAGTATAAAACCCTTACTCTCCCTACTAGTCAGAACCACTATTGCCTATTCCCACCTTATCTTCACACTTCTCTATGCTTCTTCCATATATACTAACTTGTCAAAAAATAACCTTAACAAGATAGCCAACGCTTACAATAGCATTGAATGATTTGCTACTGCTTCCTCCTTTACGACTCATCACTGCCATAACCTGAAACAATTAGGCTGGTTAGAGCTTCTGAATCAGATTCACTTTAAACAACTCACCATTGCACACAAAATCCTTTTCCAACCTACCAATACCCCAATACGTACCCAGTATAAGAACCTTTCAACTTTACGCTCATCTAATAAACTACTAGTATCAACATGTAAATCTAATAACATGGCAGGAGATGCTCTGTTCTCAAATGCAGTTGGAAAGTATTGGAACCAACTCCCCCATGAACTTACATCACTGTCTTCATTTACACTTTTTAAACACAATCTGAAACTCTATCTTAAAACACATTGGTTATGTCTCTGTACAAATCCAGGCTAATCTCATACTATATCCCAAATACCCTCTCTTAAGACCTAATTCCTGCTCTGTCTGTGTCTTTTTAGATCAAGGCCTATCCTTGAACATATCTTATCCTAAAAGAGATAATTTAAAATACCTAGTTAAATTCTTCTGCATATAACCCTAAAGCATCCTACCTAAGGCAGGCAACAAGTATTGTTTAAACTGTGAGCATTGCTGAACTGTTGAAACTTGAAGTATGCATTTGTGTAACAATTACTTCCTACTTACTAATGAAGTCTTATACATAAAGTCTAAAATATCTTATCTAATACTTGTAACATGTTTTTTGTATAAACTGTGAAGATTCCTGAGCTGTTTAAAATTTGTAGTATTTAACTGTATAACAACTAGTACCTGTATGTTAGTAGTCTAATGATCTCCTGGAGCTTATCTCCCCGGGACTCTACTGAAAATGGACATAAATCCAGTTAGACTATCCTGGTCAACAAATGTAAAATAAAATAAAATGACAGTAAGTGGTTGGGGAACCTAATCATGGAATCAGTAGGAAGTAGTCTAATGAAAGATTTAAGGTTGTGTGGGGGAGGAATTTGAGGTGATTTATTTATTTTAGTAATTATTTATTGACATTTGATTACCGGGAAAGTCCAATTGGGAAGAAGCACATTTTCAGTGGAGGCCCGGGAAGAAAAGCTTCAAATTATTATATAACAGTTTTAAAACAAAAAACATTTTTATTAAATTATCATTTATGACATAGGCAATCTTACATTTATATAAATGAAAATTAACCAACCAAACAATTGACACAATCTCAGTTGCAAACATTATACATCACAAACCATGCCGATACAACTGTAGCTGCAAACATTATACATCACTTATAATATATCCATTCACTTTAAGCCAGCCATTACATAGTTCATTCAAATACTGCCTTCTTTTAAACCTCATTCCTCCTTTGCATGTATTGATCCCACACTTCCCATTTTTCGTATGTAATTTGCTCCTACCCTTTTCTAAACATCCCAATACCAGCTGTTTTTTCTCTGTTACTATCTTTGCTACTTCTAGTAAAGTTGGTTTAGACTTTGATTTCCATTTTCTAGTAATTGCTTTTTTGGCAGCTATCATAACTTGAGTCAGCAAAACCTTACTATGTCTAGGAAATTTTGATTCTGTATCATTGCTCAAAAAAATAATTTTCTTAGTTACACTAATTTGCGCACCCAGCATCTCTGACAGAGCAGTCTGCAGGGAATCTTTAAAGTCTGCCAACTCATTACACTCCCAGAAAATATGTTCTCAGTTACCTCTTTCTTCCGCAGTGCACCTCCAACATTTTCTGACTACCTGAGGAAAAATTCTTTAGAGTCTTCTTGGGGTATAAAAATACCTATACAAATGGGTCCCTATCAGATTATCAAAGTTTCAAAACTTTGAAAGTCAAATGGTCGAAACCATAAGATTGAAGTTTTGAAAGCTTGAATGTTTTGAATGGACATCATGGTACAGTGCAGAAAGGAAAATTTACCCTTTTCCCCAATGTAGTGCGATCTCAGAGTTGATATATTTAATTAGGAGGGGGTGTAGGGGTACAGGGGGCTTCCCCCTTGCAAAAATGTTAAAAATAGAATTTTTTTAATGCTCAAAATTCTGAAACTTTGATCAGATGGTCTTGGCCATGTGAATTTCAAAGTTTCAGAACTTCGATAATCTGACATAGATCCATGTAAACACTTCTAAGCAAAGATCCTAAATCTTCTAGACTTTGTTGCATGTTTGGGAGACCTACATATATCATCCCAATGTTTCTTTCTGAATTGCATACAATCTCTCTTCCCTGTCCTTTCTAAGCTCCTCTGATTGATTCTTATTGTTATTATGCAACATTTTACATGCTCTAGTAACCATTCCTTTCTTCACAGCAACTTATTTTCTAAATTCTATTAAAACTTTTACTATGTTTTTCAT